>NW_020664497.1:922487-983176 GCF_002925995.2 Terrapene triunguis | reverse complement strand
TGAGACTACTCCTGTAACTGTTCACTGCAGCAAGCAAGGGGCTCACAACCTGGCCCTATTCATCACTTTAAACCAGTGGATCCCAACTATTTCTTGCTGGAGCTGCCCCTTAGATTGAGCTAGTGGAGGAGTGCACCTTCTCACCCAAACTCCCAGAATAGTTCTTCGCTTTCATTTTCTCGCATGTCCTTTTCTGTTTGTTTTCTTTTCAGTCTCCCGTGTAGCCTTTTCTTTTCTGTGCATTTTCTTTCTCCTTTTCACTGCACAGTGACTGAAGAGATAGTGTAAATGACAACATCACATAAAGCAAGAGAGCAGAAGCTAAGCTGTTAAGAGGGATTTTAAGGCAGTGTATGAAACTGTTTTTTGTTTGATTTTGAGAACAACCATTTAATGTCAATCACTGACTAATATACCTTGGAATACAAGCACAGACTTTGTTAAAGATGCCACACTTTTACCTTTTCAATTAAGGGATTAAGAGCTAACAATAAACATTTCTGACACTTCCTACTGGCCTTCCCAGGGAAGACTAGACTTTACATTCCTAACGTTTTGGAGTTAAAAGCCATACAGAAAATAAACAAAGAAATCATTCATGCCTTTATCCATCACCAAGAAGAAAAAAGGAGCGCAAGCTCAACTGTTAAAAAATCCTATGCACATCACTTTTGAGTGAGAGAGAGAGAGACAGACATACAGAGACAGAGACAGAATGGGGGAGAGAAGCATGGACTGAAAACCAAAATAAGTGCATTTAGTTCAAAGTGTGTCAGAGACAGAAAGGGATGGAGGAGAAGCGGAGCATGGATTACACAATAAAGTGTTCATGAAACAAACCCCACAACCATAACTTCATATTTTTCCATTTTCAAATTATAATAATACCTAGCTCTTATCTGTCATTTTTATCAGTAGATCTCAAAGTGGTTTGCAAAAGGGGATAAGTATCATTATCCCTATTTTATAGATGGGGAAACTGAGGCACACGAAGTGATGTGACTTGCCTAAGATCCTCCAGCATGCCAGAATTGGGACCAGAACCCAGGTCTCCCATTTGCCAGTCCAGTGCTCTGTCCTCTAGATAGTGATTTGAGACCAGCTGAGCACTCAACTGTAGAATTATCTTCTTTATTGACATGAAGCTGGCAAAGTTGGAGACTCTTTTTGTTTTGTTTTTTTACAAGAAACTTTGAGTTTACTGACTAGGCAGATTCTCTTCAGTGCTCCCAAGTTGAGAATTTTCAGGCTAAATGAGAGAACAAATAAATGTTTCTTTGTTCCAAAAGGATTTTTACTGTGAAAACTACTTAAAGAAAGGGGGTGACGCTGAAGAGAGCCAGTTATTTCATCGAGGAATGTTTATCAAGACACATCCCAGGGGTCACATCTGCTTTGATAAAATCTAGTTGCACATGTCCCGCCTGGAACTTTTGTCAAGCAAAAGCCCAGTCTTATTACACACGAGACTTGGAGTGAAGAAGCCCAAAATGGAAATTCTCACCATATGGGACCAAATATTTCTTATGAAAAGCAATGTGATAGGAATAAAGCTAACAGATGTCATTTTACTGCCCAAATATGATGTGATGAAAAAGTCCAAGGTGAAGTAAATTGGACCTGAGTTCCTACATGGTTACTTCAGGAAAACCAAAGGCCTGACTTTGCCCCATGAGTTATGGTAAGGTGGGTAATTTTTGGAGATTGATACTATTGAACTACTGTAAAAGAAAGACAGTTATATTGCAAAATTAACACAAAAGACTGAATTCTTTGGAGTAAGAATTGTCCTCCTACTCTATACATCTGATCCTTCAATGAGTTCTGAGGGCAACAGGGCTCTGCAGGACAGAGGAGCCCTTCTGCCTGGAGCTAATTGCAGGATTATGGTCTATAGTTGCACACCACCTCCTTCTATGGAGCCCTCTAGGTTCTATTGTAATGCAAATAATAAGATGCAGTTGTAAATGTGTCAATGTTTTATCCACAGACTCTACTAACCGAGACTCCCTGGATATGATTGAACGGTGTATATGCCTGGTGTGTCTGGATGGCCCAAGTGGGGTGGAACTCAACAATACAAATATGGCTTTGCAACTTCTACATGGGGGAGGCTATGATAAAAATGGTGCCAATCGCTGGTATGACAAACCCATGCAGGTAAAATCTTACCGTACTTGGACATGTAATTGCTCTGATACACACTAACAATGACATACTCAAGTCTCATGTGTCAGGGCTGATCACCACAGGGGTCCGGATGGATACCCATCTGCATGCCATAGTAGGCCAAGTACATCACAGAGGGTTTTCATTTCCTTTGAAGTATCAAGCATAGACCACGAGCAAAGGCAGGATAGTCAGATAGGGAATCAGCAGAGTGAAGGGGGGGCGTTATAGCAGCATGTCAAGCAAGAGGCTGGGAAACACTGGCACTGAGACCAGAATGGCTTCCTGCCCATGAGTGACGGCAGACAAGGGAAGCAAGACCTACTTGGGGAATAGGAAGTGTTGCAGTGTATAGTGTGTCCTTTTTAACACTTAATCACTTGCAGAATTCATAATGCTACTTTTACCCATGCAGCTGAGAAGAGATCTATCTCGTCTACATTCCAGAAATGTCTTTACCCCAGACTAAAAGAAAGAAAAAAGGTTAAATTAGGAAATCTAGAACAAGAAAAAGGATGAGAGCAGCTGATGTTTCCTCTCCTTTTCAAGTCTTTCACTTTAACCTCAAGCTCTCTCAACTCTGGTCCTAGTGGACCTCTGGAGGTAGCAGGTTCCAGACGTGTGCAAATAACACAGCAGAGAAATAAGAATGTCATCCTGCTATGTTGCTGCCATCAGCATATTTGCTTTTTCCTATCCAAAGCACAGTGCATTCAGTACATTATCCTATGCTTATTATTTATGCAATGGCATTTCCCTTGCTAGTTTGTTGTGGGAAGAGATGGAGTCTGTGGCACTGTGTGTGAACACTCCCCTTTCGATGGGATCATCCTGGTACAGTGCACCGAACATTTGCTCAAGCACATGTGAGTCCTCTTTCATTATTAGCATAACAGGACAGCATCCAGGTGTTTTTTTACTCGAATGCATTAACTGAGCCTCTTAAGTGTTAAAAGAAATGAATGTGCCTGAAAACAAAAAATGTGGTATCTGCTCTAAACATACTGGGATCCTCTTTCAGAGTGAAATTCACCCCTATGGCTTTAGCCCCACTTCACGTTTCCCACCCCCGTCCACCCCGGAACAACTTCACACTCTTAATTATGGTTCTTTATAACTGGAATCGCAGTTTGCACATTAGAAAGCATTGAAACAGTTTAGGACTTTCATTTTCCTCCGCTTTTGTTTAACGGACCAAATCCTTGATATCAGTGGGAGTTTCACCCTTGGCTTTGCCCCAACAAGTGGAAACGGACTCAAGTAAAAATCATGTGTCTAAAGACAACTCAAACTGATCGGCTCTTTGGAGTTACTCTTGCTTTACACTGGTGTAAGTGACATTAAAATTAGGCCCATTGCATTTGTGTGTTTTTCCCAGCAAAACAGAACATCTGTAATATCAGAGCTTACTCTGGTTTCTCCAGCATGTCAGGAACTAATGATTTACCAAGAAAACGGCTATCACACCATTTGTAAGAAATAGGTTGTTACCATGTCCCTTATGTATTTTCTCTGACGTGTTTACAGGAAGGAAAGCTCTAAGAAATTAGTCAGAGCTGATTCAGTGAGTGAGCTTCCTACTCCAAGGAGATTGAGATGGAAATGCTCTCCAGAAATTCAGGGACACTTAGCATCATCAGCAGAAAAACTTCAAAGGTACGGCAGATTCCTGGACTTTTCTGAACTGCTTCAAGTTGTGAGCCACCTAACAAACAACTAATTTATTATACAGCTCGATCCCACCCAGTGCTGAATATCCTCAACTCCCATGAAAACAAAAGGTGCTCAGTGCATCACAGGATCAGGCCTTTAAGGCTGTACGGTTAATACAATGCACTAGGAACTGCACTATCATTACATTCCTTTCATGTAAATATAGGAGAAGCTAATGATAACTACAAATACCACTGGAAATAAATTTGATACAGCATTCATTATTTACATAAAATGTGAACAGTGGCCTCTGTTTGTACAGGTATATGGTTTGATCTGACCCAGACATAGCCACGCCTGTGGGGGAAATGTATTTAGGGGAATTGTAAACAACTGGTGTGAATAGCCAATTTGAATTCAAGCATTTAATTTGCTTGTATCTACACTGTTACTACAAAGGCCAGTTCTTCGGAGCTGGATTTTCTAGATCACAATGGATATGCACAGAATTTTTCATGGTGACTTTGAATGACAAAATTTTTTTGAGAGAGATTTAAGCTTATTGTTTAATTTTCATCAGAAAATTAACATAATGTACACATGACCAATTTTAAATCTTTGCTTATTGTGATCCCATTAGGTAAGGCAGCATTGGTAACAAAGTGTTTAAAATCTAAGATCTAATATGAGAGGCATTAGCTCAGGCCAGATACCAAAAAAAAAAAAAAGATTGGTTTTGTTTCTAAATAAACAAAAGGTGACATTTCTTTGAAATGGGAGTTCATAATAAAATCAGAGCCTGCATTAGACTTTTAATCTATCCATTATTTAAATACAGGTGCTTCACTGACATGTAATCTAGAACAAAGAAGAGCATGTTTAACCTTCAGGAGCAGAATTGCTGGGAAAAAAAGTGTTTACCTCAAATGAGCACAACTACATGAGTGTCACAGCTCATAAGCAGTGCTGAAGATTAAAGTTGCATGTTGAATAGTGCATGATTAGAGACTGTTAGTTGAGAACAATTTACTGGTTGCCAAGTGCCAGACATTAGACTGAAAACGTCTACCCAATAGGTGCTAGTTGAGATATGTGGTGAACAGTACATGGGAAAAATGTTTTCTAAATATTGCTTGCAAACCTCATTATATGGGAATCTTGCATTTTCCTCTACAACAAATGCCCCTGCTTGTTTTCTAGGATAGTAAACAATCTAGATTTTATTGTTTATACATTTGAAAACTATGGAAAAGAGTTTATCAAGAAACAAAAGACTAGCCCCGATGCCTACATTCAAGTAGCACTTCAGCTGGCATTTTACAGGTATGTTTATCAAATCATGGGAATAATATATTGTGAGCACAGATTTACAATTAATCAGTAAAACAAAGGGCTCAGTTCTGCACCCAGACAAACTCCCATTGGCATAAAAGGTTAGGCCTGATGGATGGGGTCCTTAAAAAGCGGGATGGAAACCCATAATAGTAGTCACTTTGTTCTGACATATAGCACCCTCTCATATGGTACATGTTTGTTTTACAATTATAATGGAACTATTTAAATCAGCTAGAAAAGTAAGCAAAACATCCACAGTTACTGCAAAGTTACAGGGCCTATAGTTTAAAAAGCTGAAGGGAAGCAAATTCTCATTTGCAGATAAATCAGAGAATGGTTACAGCCTCTTGTCTGTCTATTATAATCCAAGTTGTAGCTCAGATTCAGCATATAAAATGTAATGAAAACAAACTCAGTCCTGGGCTTCTCTAATAATGGTGTGTAATTACAGGTCACAATCAAGTCACCCAAAAGCTTGAAATGAGTAAGCACATGACTGAGTAGACTCTTTAGCATAAAGGAAGTCCTGGGGAAAGAGTACAACCTGTCTAAATAGGCATAGGCAGGCTGCAGCTGTTAATACATAAACAAATGATACAGAGCCTGGCAGGAATAGTAGACCCAAGTGCCACTCCCCTTCCTATATGGGTTTGGGCCCAGAGGTTCTGTGCAGTGCACACCAACATCACTTCTAATTTATCTTTCTGTGCAAGGAATCAATGACTGATTGAGCCATAGTTAAAACCCATGAGCACAATCTATTCCCCTCCCATCCCCTCGCCTCTCCATCTTATTTTACCACTCCTTCTCTCCTCATTCATCCCATACCCCACATTCATTATTGCCTTCTCTCCACCACTCACAGTCCCCCTTTCACTCTCTGTCTCTCTCACTCTCTGTTTCACTTTGTCTGCCCTCTCTCCCACCCCTTCCTCTCCCTGTCCCAAACAACCTCCCCTCCATTTTCACTGTGTCAGGGGGCAGCAGGGAGGACGAGCATAGAATGTGGCAGGAGCTGCCCACCCCACCAGAAGTGGCCAAGGGAAAGTGAAGCCCTAGACCTCTGTTGGAAAGCAACAAACAGTAAGCACCTATCTGTGCATGGCATCTGCCGGTAGGGGGTGCAGCTTGAAGCACACTGCACAACCTGCCATAATGCCCTCAGTTCCCCATCCACAGGGAACAACAGAGACCTTCTGAAGAGATCTCAGCAGTATATAGGGTTGGCGCTCCACTGCAAGGTAGTAGTTACTATTTATTTCCCCCTGGACAGCTGTTGTTGGGCTTCCCCCAGGCAAAATGGGCATCCCAGGGTTTGACACTCAGGGCTAGTCTATACTTACCGGGTAGTTCGATGGCTGGGGATCGAAGTTCCGGGTTCGATTTATCGCGTCTGGTCTGGACGCGATAAATCGAACCAGGAAGTGCTCGCCGTCGACTGCGGTACTCCAGCTCAACGAGAGGAGTACCGCGGAGTCGACGGGGAGCCTGCCTGCCGCGTGTGGACCGCGTCTGAACCACGGTAAGTTCGAAGTAAGGTATGTCGAATTCAGCTACGTTATTCACGTAGCTGAATTTGCGTACCTTACTTCGACTTGGGGGGTAAGTGTAGACCAAGCCTAAGAGCTGACCTTGGTTGCTCTTTTTACTCTACTAATCTCCGTGGCATTCCCATTGTCACAGGCTCTCTTATGGACTCTCAGGACACTTAATGTCCCAGGGTAGTGACCACTTGTGGGGTTTCTTACAGTAGACCCATTACACCAACAATCCCTAAACTTATCATATTAAATCCTGAAATGGTCTTTCACGTGACCAGATGCCAAGCTTGTTTCACCCACTTTGTTAGCTGAAATCCAGTAATGCCAACAAAGGACTGTCTATAGCCTGGTTATGAGAGCATGGTGGGTCCCAACTATAATACAGATTTCAACTCTGCTGCATAGATTGGGGGACAACTGAGCTATAAGACAGCCCCTGATTCAACTGTAGTATAGACAAACCAAAGTAATTTGTAAGTTATTTTCAGTGGGGATACCAGTAAGTCCACTGGTTGCAAAAGCAGGGGACAAAGGACTGTAAACAGATGGTAACGTGCTAATTTCCATGTACAGTTCTGCTTGTAATCTGGGTTTTCACCTTTGGCTCTAAATCTGAAATGGCATTCATTTCCTCTTTTAATTTTCTGTGACATACACACACACAGAAAACATGCAATGCATTTCTTTCTTGTTTTAAATAAAACATGTTCCAATCTTGTACGTAAATGATTAATCACACAATTATTTTATCATGTGGCACTAATAAAACACTCCTTGAGATCTTTCAGTAAATTCTAGTTTTATTAGCCTTGTTTTTACATACCAAGTAATTTTTTACTAGCACTCCATAAATAAAATATATTCAACTGTACACAGCTCTTTGTATTGAAAGGGCCATAGTATCCATCTTTTGGCAATTTCTTATATAATTCTATTAACATTACAATGAAATATTACACAAAATAAAATCAACCTTGTAAAAATAAAACGTACTGAGCCTATTTTTCTTTTTGCCGTTATGATTCCCTGAAACAATTACTCTCTGCTTTTCCTATTTCATTCTCTCAGATGCCACAGGAGACTTGTTCCTACCTATGAAAGTGCTTCCATACGCCGATTTGAAGAGGGAAGAGTCGACAATATTAGGTCTGCAACCCCAGAAGTTTTAGCTTTTGTAAAAGCAATGATTGATGACAAGTCATCTCTACTGGTACGTTAATCTCTCTCTTTTGCTTTTATTTAAAACAGAACAAAAAAAAATCATGCTTCTCTTACCTATAGATAAGGGTGACAAAAATGTAGACCTCGTAGACTATAGTCAGGTAGGAACTCATTTCTGTGAGAACCAGACCTTCATGCTAAATATGAATATTCATTTTATTATCTGAGCACCCAAAAGCATGATACAGATAATTACACCATGAGAAACAGAATCTGTGTCTAAACTTACTTAACAGAATCTTTTGTAATTTACACCCGCAGAGCCAAATTCAGCTCTTTGGAGAATTTCACACTGAACTTGAAAGTTCAGGGTCATATACTGCACACTGGATTTTAGTTGGTTTGTTTGTTTCTATAGCCATGCTTCTGCCAAACATATATAGTGTTTATCTAATATGCCCAGTCAGGCTAAAACTTCTGAGATTAGATGTTTATGTCTTGGTCATGCTTAGGAAACAGCTTTCCATAATGCACTGATAGCCACTTTCTGGAACTGCACTGTTCAGCTGCCGCATGTGCAGATTCCTCCTGCACACACTCCATCAGCCTACCAGGAATATGAAGAATTTGCACTGGCGGGTGGGTGTGTGGCGAGATGCAATTGCCAGGTCAGGGAGTGTACAT
Organism: Terrapene triunguis; assembly: GCF_002925995.2. NCBI lineage: Eukaryota > Metazoa > Chordata > Testudines > Emydidae > Terrapene > Terrapene triunguis. Next base: position 974,633 of record NW_020664497.1, on the reverse strand, counting down.
GCACAAACAGGCTTACCCTAATTTTTGTCCCAGGCTCTCCCCTTTGCAGTCTGCAGGAAAGCCTCTCTGTACATCTCTCTGCAGGTTTTGTAGGGGAGTCGTCCACCTCTGCTGTGCACAGATTTTCTGGTGGGTGCCTGTATGTGTCACTCTGCCAGAATTTGGACATGTTTATACAGAGCCTCTTCTAGCATGTGATAGTCAGGGTAGCTGCTTCCAAGTATCTATCAAAACTTGAACAGAAACATTGCAATGCAATGAGGCACGGTGATTTAAGAAATCTTAGTATAGTACAGACCTGTGTACAAAATTCCAGAGACTGCATGAGAACTGTAAAAGGAGGTGACAGTTTCCATTCCCCCACCACATCTTCCACCTCTGTAAGCTGTCCACTTCAAAACCCATCTTGTGCTGAACAGGGCTCTCAGAAACTCCATGTTAAAAATCTACTGACAACATGAAGGCTGAGGTGATTCCTGATCAGGACATAACTGTGTGATAACTCTAGGAAAATGGTGACTTTTTAATGGTTATCACTATACTTTGGCCTGAGCTCTCTTCCAATCTGGCCAACCCATCCTACACAGGACTCACTGTCATGCTGAAAATGGCCTCTGCCTACCGGTAACCTCTCTGGTGATACAAAAACAACAAGGAGTCTGGTGGCACCTTAAAGACTAACAGATTTATTTGGGCATAAGCTTTCGTGAGTAAAAACCTCACTTCTTCGGATGCATAGAGTGAAAGTTACAGATGCAGGCATTATATACTGACACATGGAGAGCAGGGAGTTACTTCGCAAGTGGAGAACCAGTGTTGACAGGGCCAATTCAATCAGGGTGGATGTAGTCCACTCCCAATAATAGATGAGGAGGTGTCAATTCCAGGAGAGGAAAAGCTGCTTCTGTAATGAGCCAGCCACTCCCAGTCCCTATTCAAGCCCGGATTAATGGTGTTGAATTTGCAAATGAATTTTAGTTCTGCTGTTTCTCTTTGAAGTCTGTTTCTGAAGTTTTTTTGTTCAATGATAGTGACTTTTAAATCTGTAATAGAATGACCAGGGAGATTGAAGTGTTCACTTACTGGCTTATGTATGTTACCATTCCTGATGTCCGATTTGTGTCCATTTATTCTTTTGCGGAGGGACTGTCCGGTTTGGCCAATGTACATGGCAGAGGGGCATTGCTGGCACATGATGGCATATATAACATTAGTGGATGTGCAGGTGAATGAGCCCTTGATGGTGTGGCTGATGTGGTTGGGTCCTCTGATGCTGTTGCCAGAGTAGATATGGGGACAGAGTAGGCAACGAGGTTTGCTACAGGGATAGGATCCTGGGTTGGTGTTTCTGTGGTGTGGTGTGTAGTTGCTGGTGAGTATTTGCTTCAGGTTGGGGGGCTGTCTGTAAGCGAGGACTGGCCTGCCTCCCAAGGTCTGTGAGAGTGAGGGATCATTTTCCAGGATAGGTTGTAGATTGTGGATAATGCGCTGGAGAGGTTTTAGCTGGGGGCTGTATGTGATGGCCAGTGGTGTTCTGTTATTGTCCTTGTTGGGCCTGTCCTGTAGTAGGTGATTTCTGGGTACCCGTCTTGCTCTGTCAATCTGTTTCCTCAATTCCCCAGGTGGGTATTGTAGTTTTACGAATGCTTGATAAAGATCTTGTAGGTGTTTGTCTCTGTCTGAGGGGTTGGAGCAAATTCGGTTGTATCTGAGGGCTTGGCTGTAGACAATGGATCGTGTGATGTGTCTTGGATGGAAGCTGAAGGCATGTAGGTACGTATAGCGGTCAGTAGGTTTCCGGTATAGGGTGGTGTTTATGTGACCATCGCTTATTTGCACTGTAGTGTCCAGGAAGTGGATCTCTTGTGTGGACTGGTCCAGGCTGAGGTTGATGGTGGGGTGGAAATTGTTGAAGTCCAGGTGGAATTCTTCAAGGGCCTCCTTTCCGTGGGTCCATATGATGAAGATGTCATCAATGTAGCGCAAGCAGAGGAGGGGCACTAGGGGACGAGAGCTGAGGAAGCGTTGTTCTAAGTCAGCCATAAAAATGTTGGCATACCGTGGGGCCATGCGGGTACCCATAGCAGTGCCACTGACTTGAAGGTATAAGTTGTCCCCAAATCTGAAGTGGTTGTGGGTGAGGACAAAGTCACAAAGCTCAGCCACCAGGCTTGCTGTGGCCTCATCAGGGATACTGTTCCTGACAGCTTGTAGTGCATCCTCATGTGGAATATTGGTGTAAAGTGCTTCTACATCCATGGTGGCCAGGATGGTGTTTTCAGGAAGAAAATCAATGCATTGTAGTTTCCTCAGGAAGTCGGTGGTGTCTCGAAGATAGCTGGGAGTGCTGGTAGCGTAGGGTCTGAGGAGAGAGTCCAAATAGCCAGATAATCCTGCTGTAAGAGTGCCAATGCCTGAGATGATGGGGCGTCCAGGGTTTCCGGGTTTATGGATCTTGGGTAGCAGATAGAATACCCCTGGTCGGGGTTCTGGGTGTGTGTCCATGTAGATTTGTTCCCGTACTGTAGCTGGGAGATTCTTGAGCAGATGGTGTAGTTTCTTTTGGTATTCCTCAGTGGGATCAGAGGATAGTGGCCTGTAGAATGTGGTCTTGGGGGTTGCCTGGCAGCCTCCTGTTCATAATCCGACCTGTTCATTATGACTACAGCACCTCCTTTGTCAGCCCCTTTGATGATAATGTCAGAGTTGTTTCTGAGGCTGTGGATGGCATTGCGTTCTGTACGGCTGAGGTTATGGGACAAGTGATGTTGTTTGTCCACAATTTCAGCCTGTGCACGTCTGCGGAAACACTCTATGTAGAGGTCCAGTCTGTCATTTCGACCATCAGGAGGAGTCCACGCAGAGTTCTTCTTCTTGTAGTGTTGGTAGGAGGGTTCCTGTGGGTCAGTGCACTGTTCAGTGGTGCGTTGAAAATATTCCTTGAGTCGGAGACGACGAAAGTAGGCTTCCAGATCACCGCAGAACTGTATCGTGTTCGTGGGGATGGTGGGACAGAAAGAGAGTCCCCGAGATAGGACAGACTCTTCTGCTGGGCTCAGTGTGTGGTTGGAAAGATTGACAATGTTGTTAGATGAGTTGAGGGTACCATTGTTGTAGCCCCCTGTGGCAGGTATTAGGTCTGGTGATACAGTGCTACTGTCAACAATGCAGCTTGCCTGGGAAGAAAATGAAGTTTGTTCAGAATGGGCAAGCCCTGAGGTACTTCCCCAGAACAGTCCTTTCTTCGTGCATCAGTCCCTGCCCCTGGAAAGCACGCAGTGCCTGGGCGCCACACCAGTGCATGCTCTCACTCTTTCAGAACCTCTAGCAGAAGACAGATGCCCCAATCAGTTTCCACCCCCAAGTTCTCTTGCCCCTTTGAACCATTGCTGGTGGCTCTTATCCCTACCTTTGTCCACTCAGATTCAACTATCTGGCTTCTCCAGCGCTTGCAAAGCTTCATCATCTCCCAGTACTTTACTGCCTCAGCTCTGAGACAGCGTACCCACCAGTGATATCCTAATGGTGTTGCATCATGTGAGTGAGCAAGGGAATGTCACGTGTGACCACACAGTCCTCATTTCTCTAGAACCACCTCTGCCAGCCTGTGCCTCATTTTGTGTGCTCCAACCTTCCAAATCTTTATCTCACCCCTTGGCAATAATAAATATGGAGGATAATGATGTCATTATTCCATCTAAAGAATCTTGTAAACATCATGCAGTTCTGCCCAATTGAATTATGGTTTATTATCTCCAGTTTTCCTGGAGATTATAAAGTATGCATATTTTGTTAGAATATCCATTTGGAAAGGTGCAGGCATCTGAATTACTCTGTGGATATTTCACGCATAATTTTTGGAACACAAACATTTGTTCAGATATGACCATTCCTTTCCAATCTAGACCCATATATACTAGAGTTACAAAATGAATTAGAAACAGGATTCCCTTAGCTGACCTACACTCCACCAACGGAAGGAAAAAGGGGTGTGTTTTTTGGTTGGACTAAAAGACACGTCTTTTGATTTAAGTAGCCTTGAACTCCCTGAAGTATTTTTTGTTAGTAGCCATTAGTCCAAATCAAATCAGAAAATATTTTGCTTCTGATACCAAAGAAAATGATTTTCAAATGACAGTTTGAACAGTCACCAAAGATTGAATCTGAGTCAGATTGATTATCTAACACAGGAGATATATATCACATACTAGACACCATCTTCACAGGAAAGAACCTCTGACATTGCAGAGAATGCTTGAGAAACAGTAAATCAGATTTAAAGACTGCATTTTGTAATGTAATCTACATAAAGGACCCGGCACCTGGCTTTAGTCTCATGAAGAGATATCAGATTCTGCGCTGTGAGTGTCTCTGATGATGCCCTTGGATTGCTTCTAAAATGAATTCTTTATTCAAAAGATCATTCATTGTCCATGCAAGCTGAAGCTTCCCTGTTCATTTAGAACTACACAAAAGAAGCCAGTAACTTTTGGCTGTTTCAAGATCTCCCTAATCTGAAACATCTCACTTGATATGCAGTAGCAATTCTGCCTAAGATTGATCCCATGACCTAAAGTCCATTATTTGGCAGGAGCCAAAATTTACAGTTCTGTAACCAGAGATGTGAAGTAACTGTAACTGCAAAGGTTAAAGCAGCCCTGGAAAATTCTAGTTGCCCATTCACCCAGGGGAATGATTTTCATGACCAGCTGGTAAAATATCAATACTTTTTTTCATTAACATCACTGTCATTGTCATCATGATAAAGGATACTCAACAGATTTAGTGCCTGGTCTGGTAAATTTCCATGATGGTTTTGCAAGGCTGGATTTAACTATGCAATTATTGTACCTTTTAAATTTTAATTACTCATACCTTCATCTGTTGCAAACTTTACTGACTGCTCACAGGGACCTACATTGACTGACCCTGTGTACAGTTACTGAGAATTTTCTTCACCAGTTCATCTCATCTCTACTGATCAGATTTTAGTTTCAGTAAACTGGTTCTGTTCACTAATAGAATACATGTAATAGCACAGTTCATTCTGCTTTTAATTTATTAAGTGATACCTGCTGCCAATCAGATAAGAGTATGATTAAAAATATATTAGGCATTATGTTGGCTATGGACCTGATACGAACTCTATTAAGTTAATTGAAAGTCTCTCCATGACTTCCATTGGCTTTAGATTAGGTCCTATGACCTATTTGACCCTAAAAAAATAAGGCAATACCAGTGAGCATAACTTTGAACCATAGTGGCCTTCCATTCATTCAGAATGCCCACAACAAAGTAGGAATTTTGGGGTAACCGGGGGCATTTGGGTGTACTGACTATTGGTTGTTGGCTCACTGCCAGTAGAAGTTATTTCCTGCCGAGATTTTCAGTAATAGTTATGTTTCTATTCCACCAACAGGAATCTGAGAAGATGCAACGATTTAAAGATGCAATCGCAGCACAGACTAATTATACTATTTTGGTGAGTAAAATGTCGTTCTGCCTGGATGAAAACCAGTCAGTTTTATACCAAAAACATGAAGACATAATCACTAAGTACATGAACTTCAAAAACTTTAGATGTCTCTGAATATGGAGGACCCCAGTGCCTCACACTATCTTGTTGACTACCTGACCTACCATCCAAACAGCCATATGGCTCCATCTTCTATGATCTCACTTCAAGAAACACTTTCCAGAAGCTGATATTGCAAAGTTAAATGTCTGCATAAGACAGTGCTCATTAGCTTACATAATAACCTTTGGCCATAACACTCTTGGACATAAGCTGTCTAAATATGTTAGTTCTTATATAGTGTTGTCACAGAAGATGGCCTTGTGTAGATGACCTCTCCAGATGGACACTGGGCATTTGTGTGACACTTATTATTAACATTGTTATTAATTATTTGTATTGCAGTAGCATCTAGGAGCCCCAATCCTGGAACCTATTGTGCTAGGCAGTGTACGCACACAGAACAAAAAGACATTCCGTGTCCCAAAGAACTTACAATATAAGTATACAACAAGACGCAATAGGTAGATACGGACAGGCAGGCAGATGCAAGAGTACAATGAGACACCCACCTATATTTCCTTTATTCAGCACAGTATTTATTCTAGTATCCAAAAACTCCATGAAAAGGTCTGTTTACTTTTAAAACTTTAGACCAAGGGAAACCAAGTGATAGCAATATGTAATGTGCTTTTGTAACTTCTCTTTTTGATCATCAATAAACATTAAGCATGCTGACAACTGGGGAAAGGCAGGGGGCGGTGGGGTGAGGAAATGGGGCACACTAAGGCTACATCTATATTTGAGCTAGAGATGTGATTCCCAGGTCACACAGACATTCTCGCAGTAGCTCTCTTCGAGCTAAAAATAGTAGTGAAGCTGCACTTAGATGGGCAGCGGCAACATGGGCTAGCCACCCCAGGTATGTACCCACAGGGTCCAGGTGGGTTTGTACTCAGGATGGCTAACCCATGCTGCTGCTTGTGCTACCATAGTTACCCTACTACTTTTAGTGTGCTAGCTTGAAGAGACCGAGAGCAAGTATGTCTACGTGAGCTGGGAATCACACCCCCAGCCAGCTCCTAAGATAATGTGGTGAGTGAATGTTAAAGGGTCTCATAGGGAACAGAAGCAAGCATGCATAAAAGCAATCAGCAAAGCCTTTCTGTAGCCCTTCCCCCTATACCTACACACATACACACACGGATGGAAAGGCAACTGCAAAATTCACATCTCTCCCAGAGTTTACAGGGATTTAGATCCAAGGCTTTTGTTCAAGAAGGTCTCTACTATACCAGGGGTTACTTTTCTAAAGCTAGCTACTGATGTATTTTTATATTACCCCTCAGGGGAAGCAGCTATGACTTTAGAGCCCAGTCCTCCACTGAGATAAGTGAGCACAGTTTTATTGACATCAATGGAGCTGCATTCATATACTCCAGCTGAGAATCTGGTCCTTAGAGTGAAATGTATTCCAAACATTGACCTAGAACTTGCATGGTTATTAACAGCAAATGAATGATTGTATGATACTCCCTTTAAAAGATTATTGAACGTGCTCGACAATAAAACAAGGGGATCCCCCCAGTGAAGAAATCACTTTACTAGTAAAACAACCCATTTTCTGTTGATTAAATGTGAAGCAGCTCAGTCTTGGTAACACTTCACAACCTGCTGTGTCAAGACAAAGTGCTGACTTACAATACTAGTAACTTACTCAAGTCACTCATGATGTTAATAATTGTTAATAACTAGTTTTGTTGGAGAATTTACCACCTTTAGTTTTGCCTCAGTCCAATGCGTAACAAATTCACTGTAAGCTGCTGGGCATAATCATTGCTGATTACTGCTTAAATAGCAGTAATAGACAAAAAAGCATTCTCCACTAGTACTTATCCCAAAGCATGTGCAGAGTGTGAAGGGGAAGACATGTAAAAGGAGGTATTCTTCAGACTGTGGAATGAAGAAAGGGATGAGGATGACCGTTTGTGGTGAAGGCACTGCACTGGGACATTGGAGGATCAGATCCTGGTTCTGCCACAGATTTTTTTTTTCTGATCCTTAGTTCTCCATCTCTAAAAAGGGGATATTAACACTTCTTTTATCACATTCTGGGTCTGTCTTTGTTTATGCAGATTTTAAGCTCTTCAGGACAGGGACTGTTTCTCACTGTGAGTATGCACAGTCCCTAGCACAAAAGGGCCCCAATCTCAGTGAGATCTCTAGGCACTCCTTGCCCTAAAATTACCAAAAATATGCAGTAGTTCATTTTCAGTCTAATGAAACGTTACAAACATTAGACCTTTGTGTAACTCATGGGGCAGAGCTAAAATTGCTTTGGGAACTTTAATTCTGGCTTTCCTAGCTTACAAGAAATTTAAAATCTCAACCTTAATAATTCATTAGCTTTCTCCCCCCCCCCTGCTTTTTTTGAGGACAGCTTAATATTAGCATGCACTTGAAGAGACAATGAAATTCAATTTTAGATGTAAAAGTACTCCACCTAGTTTTGATAATTGGGCATTCCCTCATTCTCATAAAAACATAATGTAACTGATGTGCTTTAAACTATGGGAAAATTCAAGTGAAGATTTACACAATCTGACTAAACTGTATATGTTACAGACTGAAACGTACCAGACCTGAAGAAAATAAAACATCCATCTCATAACACAAACAGCAGTTTAGTGTGATTTTATTTTCCCTTGTTAGGGCTTACCAGCAACATTGCTATCTTAAACTTGGAGCCCTACAATTCAATTTAGCACAATTTTTTCCTATGTGTTGACTCACAGTTTATTTCGTTAGCCTGTCTCGGTCTCTCTTCAGACATGGCATTGATCTATGTTGCAAAAATGTCATTGCTAAGAGCCTTATAAATCTTGTGTAATAGCAGAATATGTCCTTTGATCATCAAGTCAATTTCCCTCGATAGGAAAAACCAAGGTAATCACTGTTATGTTGCACAATCCTTTCTCCAGTGTTTCTGAACCATGTGTGCTGATGGGCGTACAGACCATTGACCAAAGGGTGCGTTCTCCTTCATGAGCCAGACAAGGTTATTTACTCCCTGCCCCTTGCATCATTCATCTTAGATATTGAGACAATTCTTTTCTTGAGAGAAAAAACAAATTGCTGCCTTCTTACTCTTCTCCTTCCCTTTTAGAGCATCTTGTCTTCCCTATCCTTGAGGATTTCTGTGCCCTTTAGCTATCGGTTCTATTTTAATTGCCGTTTGAACTTTCTTGTTCTACATCTAAATGATCTGCCCTTCCCAAATGATTTCATCAGAGACGAACTCTAGCTTTCTGTCCCAGATAAAGTCTACATATTCACCAATTGATTCACCAGGAACTTGAATATGTACCAAAAGGGTTTTTGACGGCATCCATGGCTGGCAGTTGTGGTGAATAAACTGAACGAAAAAGTTAGATTTAAATGTGTCTTTTAATCTGGAGTGACCTTCCACCCACTTCAGAACAGCCAAAACCTAGGCTGCTGTGGCCAAGATTTTTTAAAATAATTTTAAATTCAATTCTAGTCTCCTAAAGCACAGGAAGGTTGGAACAAGTAAGTGGTTATGGCTCTTAGGGTTATCTCTTCCACATTCCTGATAAGGACTTTAGAGCAATCAGAGGAGAGCTGGCCCTAAGAGAATTCAGCCCAGGCCAATGCATGGCAGGATAGGACTTTGGAAGTTAAGTCAGTGGTCGCTTCAAACACTAAGGAGCAGAGGGAATCCCCACCACCTGGCCCCATTCTTCTCAAGTGACTGGGAACCCTAGATAACTCTGTGGATATAAATTCTGTTGGACCCTAAGCCCCTTATCAGCCCGGACCCAGATCCACAAGCAGTGAAATTTCTGAGAATAATCTGCTACCGTTTGGAGAGGTTTTGGAGCTTCCTAGAAAATTTCCTTGAAACCAGTAAAAGTACTGTGAAGTAAGATTTTCACAAGTGCCTAACAGAGTTTCATTGGAAATTGGATGTCTAACTTACTTCGTCTCTTTTAAAAATCCCGCCCATGATACTTACAGGACCTGATTTTCAGAGATAACGAGCACCCATAACCCCAGAAGGAGTTGTGGGTGCTCAACATTTCTCAGGATCAGGCTCTTACATAGCACTTAAAAGTACCTTATGAACTTTTATTATTGATTATCCACAATGTATATACGCTGAGTAATTTTAAAATACATTTAGGGCATTATTCCACACAAAGTCCCCCGAGTCTAACCAAGGGAAATGACAGCAACAGGTGGGAGTTCTGTAGTTCTGCATACTGTCAGTAAAACCGTGTGCTTTCTTTTATATTTTGCTAGGCCATTACTGGAATGGCAATTGACAATCACTTGCTAGGGCTCAGAGAGACAGCACGGGAGCACTTCAAGGAACTGCCAGAGATATTTACAGATGAAACATATTTGACAAGCAGTCGATTTATCCTCTCAACCAGTCAGGTGAGTGTTTCAAATTCATGGGTCATCTTGTAGCAAGATTCCCTGTTACAGAACTAATTCATTCCTAATCAGCTGATTATATAGTTCACAATGAGAATGGTGGCTTTGAAGTATTGTGACAGTGACACTAACCACCATGCAAAATTCCTGATTTTCATTCCACAGTATTTTTCTCTAGTCAAAATACACATAAAAATTGGCTGAAGCCATAACTTCCCTTCTCTATCCCAAAGCTGTACCCCAACTGACAGACAAACTTTGTGAAGCCTAGTCTTGAACACAAAAACAAACAACAAAACTTGTATGAGAGCCTTGTGCTTCCTTCCCTTCCACTTTAGGTCTCCCTTCCTCCCTTGCCCTTCTGAAGGCATTCTACAGGTATCCTGTAGTAATTTTGTTTTCCAGAGACAGCACAGCCACCAAGCCAGACGTGGTGACATTGTAGAGAGAGAGGCCAAGAAGCATGAACAAATATTTCTTTTTAAAAGCAGCTGTGTTTGAAATTTCAGGCTAGTGCTAGCTTAGGTTTTGCAAGGACCTATCCATGCTACTAAGAGGTACAAGGCCCTGCGCAGCCTTTCCTCACCTGTGAATACCCCCACCTCTTCACACTTAAAACAATACTGACTGGCTGTTACATGACTGTGACACACTTCCCATATACCTGGTTGCAAGACTTTAGTCTACAGTCTCTGGAATAGACCAGATGGGAAATTCTACTGAACAGTAAATTAGAAGGAAGGCAGCAGCAGAGAAACACATTCAAGAGCTTTAATCAGAAGGTGAGATGAAAACTTGTCAAGACAACAACTAGAAATGAGGGTGTGCTATTCAGATCCTGTGACTGGTGGGTTGGATATGTGTGGAGCCCAAAGGCAAGCTCAGAGTTGGCACAGGCTAAGACCATCACTGGCTCTGCCTGTCCAACATGTACAGGCAGTAACAACATGAACAGATTAGGGAATGTAGAGTGTAAATATCCTAACTATAGCCTTATTCATCCTTCAGATAGTCACAAAAATTGTCAGAATTGCAATTCCTGATGTGCAAATGAGCTTTTACATTTACAGATGGTATATGCTGGTAACAAGATGATTAGCCACACCAATATTTCCTAGATTCAACATTTTGAACGATAATACCGGGGTCATCAAAACTTACAAATTAAATGTTTCTCTACATACAGTAGCAGGTTTAGTGAAAAAAGAAATCTACATACCGGTAGTAATTCATTTACTGACACTCTACCGCAACTATATAGGACTGGGACTGTGCCATAAAAAGGACTGATAATATTGTGCTGAAGCATAAAAACCTTAATAAGTAATTTGATCTTGTCATAATGTTTGTGGGCTTTCAGACATGAGTGAATGTAGCCAGAATACACTACATAAATTCTCCAAGAAACCATCCATGAGCAAAAAAGTGCTTCTGAATAGCTTTATGGCCTTCGGCTGTTGCACAGCAAATTTATCTGACAATTCTATGACTCTATTAGCAGGACTAATGGCTTGTTCTATGCCATTAAAAAGCCAAATGTCACTTTTGAAGGCTCATGTACACAAAGTCTGAAACGTATAGATTTCTAACAAATCTTAAATTTCCTTCAGTAGGAAGTGTTTTATCCAGCATTATGTCACAATTAAATTTGAATTGTAACAGAAAAATTGTTTCAACTAATAGCTGAATGATTTAAAATATACTGGTTTTTTTCCTGGCCTCCTGATAATAAATGTTAAGAGCTGCAAAAGTAATTAAACTTTGCACATTACAAGTTTAAATTAACATTGAGATAAGCTGAGTGAAATCTTAGGGGAATTTTAGGCAGCATTATTGTTGAAAGGCATTCTGTAGAAATTGATAGTTATTCTGTAGAAATCAGTATGCAAAGCTAATAGCCATTAAAGGTCTATTTAAAATGGTAGAATAAGTGAAATATATGCATTTCAGTCTCAGACAATGAGCCCAGTTTTCAAATATAGCCAACTGAATAGAACATCCAAAATCTGCATTTGGACACTCAGATCAGTGTTTAGAGCCATACATAGCTGTTTTATCTGCCAAAGTGCTGATTTCAGTGGCACTGCTTAAACTTGAAATCACTCTTTCCCTTTCCCCACTATCAGGTTCCAACCACCATGGAAATGTTCTGCTGTTATGGGCCTGTGGTCTCCAGTGGTTATGGTGCATGTTATAACCCACAGCCAGAGCATATATTATTCTGCATCTCAAGCTTTAAAGAATGTAAAGAGACCTCCTCAGTCATGTTTGCTAAAGCTGTGGAAGAAAGTCTCATGGAAATGAGAGATTTGTGCAGCAAATGCAACTCTGCTACGACAAAATCACTGTCTAAACAAGAAACAGCTGCAAAATCTCAAAATGGACGCAAGCTCTAACTGTCTGTGTGACTTATTTTCCTGCAACCTTTCCTTTCCCCCACTCTGCAAATCCTTATGAAGAAACAATGATACAACTGTTCAAAGGCAAGGTATAATGAGAAACATTTTATTGTAGAATAAAAATGCAGCTTGTTTTAGGTATGATTATCATTTATCAATATGAAAGCTAGAATACTATAATACTGAAGTATCAGAGGGGTAGCCATGTTAGTCTGGATCTGTAAAAAGCAACAGAGTCTCCTGTGGCACCTTTAAGACTAACAGATGTATTGGAGCATAAGCTTTCGTAGGTGAATACCCAGTTCGTCAGACGCATGCTCCAATACATCTGTTAGTCTTAAAGCTGCCACAGGACTCTCTATAACACTGAAGTTTCAGTTTTTTTGCTCTAGAATCAGCAATAATGATTGGTTTAGTTGAACTGAAGATGGCAATAATATGGAACCATACTGTACCACCATTCCTATCAATATGCAAAAGTAGTTTTAACATCCATCTTTATTCTGACCTTGACTAGCCCCAAGCACACATCTGTTCCTAGTAAAGCCAAGAATAATCTACATGGGGTCTTTGCATCAGAGGAGTTCCGCGTGCATAGCAGTACATCAGAGTCAAGTGAAGCAGAGAGAATTTTGCCCTAAATTAATTCATGTACTTATTTCCTCCTCTTACTGGGTGAAATACATCCCTTTATAGAGGCCCAGCACAAAGCCTATGCGCCTTTCCCACTAAATCCTTTTGTCAGCTTTCTGCAGAGGAATGAATTTCAGTCACGTGACTAACAGTAGAGCTGCATGAAACCATAAGAAATTCAAGAGTTACAAATACCTGGAGTAGAGAGGCAGGCACTTAAATGTGCTCTACAAGATGCAGAAGTCCTCACTATAGAAGTAACAGACATGATCCATTTTTAAGAATACTTTTCACTGGTTCTAACCTCTGATTATCCCGTTTGTTTTGTTTTTGTTTTTAGATGCAGACAGTAGTGATTCATACACAGTAGATACTGTAGAGCATTTTAGTCTTGCATTGAGTATGTGTCTTAAATAAACCATTTGCTTCAATGTTATTTAATGTAATTAACTAAATGGTAAGAACAATATACCACCAGTACAACTTTTGGAACAATATATTTTGGGAGTGGGGGAACCTGAGCCTCTCCCCTCCCCCCCCCCCCACTCTTCCCCCTCTTTTTCTATGACTCTCTCTGAGTGAAAGACACAGCTAGTTCAGCCTAGAGATTTTCGATCCTGATTCCTACCCAACTCTCAGGGTAATCAATAGAAAGACTCTTTTTAATTGAATTAGGAGCAGAAGGAGACCCATAGTTAGCCAGAAAGGTCACTCTCAGGAGTTTAGCCAGGGATGTTTAGTTGGACAAGAGGGAGTAGAGATCTGTGCTTTCTCCTCCCATTGAAATGAATGCCTGTTCTCATCATTCATAGCCCTAAGAGCATGGGACCAGATATGATCCAGTACACCAAACTAACTGGATAGCTGTAAGGATAATTATAGTTTATTTAATTAAGTTTAGAAACCAACCCAGTAAAGTGCATATGCGCATGCTTAGCTTTTAACACGAGCAGTCTCATTAACTTTATTGGAACTATTCATGTACTTCCAGTTAAGTACATGCTGAGGTACTCTGCTGGATGAGGGCTATAAAGGGCTCTATTACATTTAAGCATTGTGGGCCTATTCCTCAACTTGTGTAATTAATTTACAGTGGCTGAGGATATGGTCCCATATTTTAATCCGTATTTGCTGCTTAAAAAAAGCAGTTTCATTACAGCACAGAACTGCCTTCAGTCAATAGTAAAAAGGGAGACTATTTTTAAAGTATTAAATAATACTATGGCATGATTTTGCTCCAAAATTAATATAACAAAAATTACATTAACTATGTCGCAAGTTTGTTGTCTAGCAATTAACCTTTTTTATTGTTTTAATTTGCTGTTTAAAATGTGACTTTACATTTTGTTTTCATACTGCTGCTATGAGAATTACCTTGAAACATTCTCAATATAATCTTGCTTTGTTCTATGTCACTATGAAGGCAGTCTGCACTTTTAATACAAACTTGACACCAAAATATCTTGATTTTTTTATCACAAAATTGTCTCTGAGTTTTTTGAAACTATGACCAAGTTCCAAGTTTGCTAATTTATAGAAAATGTGGTTATGATTATTTCTGATTAGATATATTTAAGATTGAAATCTGTCAAAATGTAAAATAATTTTTCCAATGTGTATTTCAAAGTATTACTTGCACACCTTTTTTGGCACAAGCAAATGCCATAAAATAGCTCAGACTAATTATTATGTACTCAGCATACAACTGTATGCATTGAAATTCAGATTGGATAAAAAATTATAGTATTTTATAATATTCATTTACTATTAATTGGCAGGCAGAAAAAACTGACCACAAAAGTATGCATCACTCATCTGCAGATGCTTTTATTTTCCTCGCTGCAAACTGATTAACAATGGAAGGTTTTATCATCCTTTCATTCGAATAAGAAATCAACAGCCAACAATATTTACTGATTGCTGATTACCACCAATTACTTAATGATTCCAGGCTTAGATATATTGACCTGTTTTTCCTATTCATCTGCTTTTCAAATCACTAAATCCTTATATGCCACCATGGATGATGTAGCAGAGCATTTAAATACATACTTAATATTAACTACTCATATGCTTAAAGTTAATCATGTACTGAAGTACCTTACTGAATCAGGGTCTCTGTGCACAAGAAATGCAGAGTTTGTACTTAATATATGCAAATTGGATAAAACTTCATAGCAACTGTGATGCCAGAAAGTGTTCTCAATTTCTCAGTTACGGTCCAGCCTCTCAGTTAACTAAATCGCATATCACCATGTTCTATGAAACTGTGTTGCAGTGGAATATTTTGTGGCTTTCAGGAAGTGGTTAGTTTTGGTTAATGTATTTAAAATTAGTTGTTTTAGACCAGTAGAATAAAATGTTGTTCTGCAGCTTTAAAACACAATCTCAGCATATGCATCTATGCAAAGCAAACCAAAAACTATTACATATTATTCAACTACAAAGCTGTGAATAGATCACTCATACCAAGTGTTTTGAGAATGTTGTTTGGCAGGATGCATTCAATATAATTACATTAATATAGGAAGTGGCAATGATTTATTATAAACATGTTGATGACACTTGAAATCCACCTGTTAACTGCAAAATGGTTTAGGATGGTAAGGTTTCATGCAATATATACCAACATATACTGTATATAGGCTTGGCAAAATTATTTTTTAAATAATTTTGATTGATATCTGCTTATTTTAAGCATTTTTTCACTATTAATTTAAATTTTCAGAGTTGCACAAAATTATGGGTTTTAAGCATTTTTAATTTTTATCTATTTAAATTTTCAGAGTTGCAGGAAAATGGGGGGAGTCAGACAATTATTTAATGACAGTAGAAACAGATTCAAAAAGTTAAAGCTATATAACCATTAAAAAACAAACTGTCAACATCAAATGTCAACATATACAAAGTAAATATCCATAAATCAAACTCTAACAAGTTCTCAGCAACGTTTTTCTTCCTTTGCCTATATGTAAATTTTGATTCTGATCATCAATGGAAATATTTTTTCATCAGTTTGTGTGTGTAAGGTGAAATCAATGTTTACTGATAAAAATCTGATCCTCCCAAGCCTATACACATGTTTACCCACCCACTCACCCAATGCTGGACTGTGCTCAAAGATATTTATGGACTGATATCTCACTTAAAAAGAGGATTCTCGTGAATATAAAAATCCACAATGAACAGACAGAAGTGGGAGAAATCTTAATGGTGATGCATTTGAAGGGATAAAATACTGCTGGCATTACCCCTGTGAGTAGTCTCAGTGACACTATGCATGTAAGTTCAGCAGGAAATGGCTATAACAATGTATCTGAACCTTTTATGGTATGTGAATTACAAGAATACAAAATTAATATTTTAGTGACATTTTTATTTTTATAACATAGTATAGATTTATGGCAAATGTAAATGTGTATTTATAGCATCTTAATTTTGTTTCTGTTCTAAGTTTTATGCTTTAAGGAAACAAATATCTGTATCTAGATATATATATAATTGAAGTAAACTGTATATTGGTACTATGAACTCAGAATATTTAAACAGTAAAAATCTGTGTCCAATAAAAAGTATTGCAAGAAAAGACCTGATTGTGTTTATTTAAATCATACAGACAGCAGTTATTTTAGCCTCATTTCTTACTTAAGCAAATATGTTAAAACTATATGCTATGATGTCTTCATCTTTTCCATCTGACATACTTTTAATGCTGCCAAGGTATGTGAAATATCAGACCTCTTCTATGTTAGTTCCAGAAAGTGTTATTGGTGTTTCTTGTTGTGTGTTGATTCCCTGGTTCTAGTTTTCTCGGTGTTGATTTTCAACCCTACTAATTGTGCATAGGCCTGGAAAGCATTTGTTTTGGCTTTCACGTCTCTATGGATATGGGATAGCAAATTGATGTAATGTGCAAAGTCAAGGTTGTCAGGAATCAGGGCTTGCAGCCAAGCCTGGGACCAGCTAAACAACCTGATTGACCACATTCCCTGACTCGCTGAGAGGCATCACCAGGCTTGCTCTTAAGCCCAGAAGCAGCACCAGGCCAGCGGCTGCTCAACGCTTATGCCTGCCTGCCACTGTGATTGCTCCGATACATGCCTTGCTCCTGTTCTGCTCTGTTCCTGACACTGATCTGACCCTTGGCTCTGACTCCTGATTCCTGACTGCGGCTCTGATCCTTGGTACTGTTTCTGGCCTCTGCTTCCAATTCCGACCGCTAGACTTGGCCGCCCACACCCCTGTCTGTGACAAAGGTCTTCTAACTTCTGTGTAAAAGTTCACTGTATGCCCCTGGGTTATTCATAGAATCATAAGGTTAAAAGGGATTGCAAGGATCATCTAGTCTAAACCCCTGCCAAAATGCAGGATTTCTTATGTCTAAACCATTCTATGGCTTCTCATTACCTACTTACTACCAGTAAAAAGATCATGGGTTAAATAAGACATCCTTGTCTGACGACAGTAGTAACCTCAAATGGCTTAGTCAGTTAATAGTTATGTATTACTTGGCATGCCATGTTTTCATAGAAGCTCTGAATGATGTTTACAAATTTCTGATGGATTCCATAGTGGTTTAGCAACTTCCATAAAACTGTTCTTTCCACTGTATCAAAGGCTTTTGGAAATCTATAAAATTAATGTAAACTGGTGACTGGTATTCGATTGGCAGTTCTGTGATGATACACAGGATTACTATTTGATCTATACATACATAAAAATATTAAAGCCAGAACAGCGAAAGCCAGACATGACTTCGTAACTTGAAAGTGGATCTGAAGAAACAGACTCTTAGTCTCCAAATGAAACTTTGAATATTGAATACCATTCAAGAGTTGGTCTTACTATACAGCACTGAAACTTGGAGACTTATTAAACCTTATTATCTAAGCTCCAAGTTTCCATAAACAACTGCCTTAGACAAATTTTCAATATTAGATGGCCAAAAAAAGCCACAAATGAAGAATTATGGAGGAGCAAAACCTATGGGACAGGAAATTACAGAACAAAAATAGAGATAGCTAGGACATATATGGAGATAAGACCTGCATAACATAACACAGGCATTGGACTGGAATCTCCAGGGCAAGAGGTGACGAGGTAGACCAAGGATAACATGGAAAAGCACAACTGAAGCAGAACTGAAAGCTATCAAATTGACATGGGAAGAAGCTGAGATTGCATCAAGAGACTGTCAAAGATAGAAGGCAGTGAAGGCCCTATGTTCTATATGGAAGGTAGAGACCTAAGTCAGTCAGGTTAAGTGACTTGCCCATGGTCACCTCCCTATATAAGTAGCAGAGCCAAAAATAAAACTTGGAAGTGCACATTCTAACCACTACATGGTACTCCTTCCCTTATAGGTTTCAATCCTGCTCCTACATTCCAGCAATACCAGTATAAAATACCTAAAATATTTGAGTTATAGTTGAGAAAGTATTTCCATTGGAAGCCCTTATTTTCCTGTCTAGGAAACGTTAGAGAATTCAACTGCTATCTCAGACTTTTCTTTCCTTAAATAATGTCTCAAAACAAAATTACCTTTATAGTCAACATGACATTAGTCAGTAATGAGGACTGCCTACTGCTCTGTGTTTGTCCAGTGCCGAGCATTGGACAATGGGTCCATTTTTTGGTCAGCCCTTATGCTCTACCATAATAAACACGATAAAAGTGTGTTTCAGAAATAACATTTTAGCCTATGGCATCAAGACTGCAGTGTTTTACACAAGTGCATGTTTCATTTATTCAGTAACTGTATTTTCAGAATGTGCTTCCATGTGGTTATTAACATGAACATTCATGTTTATTGGTTATAACAGGGAAAATGACTGCAAAATACACAAGGCCAGGAAACTCCTTTTTCAAATGAAAGTGAAACCTGGTCAGACATGCCAAACCTGCAAAAAACCACTGCAATTGAGCTTGTTTTTGCCTTAATTGGCTTGTGAGTTGCTTGTTGGCTAGTTTTTGGCTCATAGCTCGTTGCTTGTTTGGCTTGTAGCTTGTTGCTTCTTTTTTTTTTTGAGCAGTGCCTGGCAAGCAGGGGCAAGGGGGGTGAGGGAAGCTGGGGAGAGAGTCAGCGGTGCACAGTGGGCCCACCAAAGTCCCAGACTGCACAGGGGGGGTGGGAAATCTAGTCACATAGAGTGTTGGGTTCTTAGGGATTCGCTTGTTTTGGCCTTGTTTTAACATGGGCTTACCTTGATTTTTGGCTTATTGTGAAAGGGTGCTTATTTACCATGTGAAAATTGACAACTGTGAACCTCGGGGGGGGGGGGGTGTCCCACAAACAGTGCCAGGCTCTGTGCTGGTTTCAGCTTGCACTTGAGTGACCCACAGGCTGTGTGTAACTGTGTGCGACGCACAGAGCCTGCCAGACTGTGTGGGATTGCGTGGGACCCGCGCGCAGACCGTGCCACTGCCAGCCACGCTGTCACCTGCAGCCCGAGCCCAGCCAGCCCTTGCTCTATGCCAGAAACTGGGCTGCAGCCAGCGCCCGGCCTCGGTGAGGCAGGTTACGGTCCCCGCCCTTCTCCACACGCCGCCGCTGGGGAGACTGGAGCCCGGGCGCCCCACCCAGCAGGGCGGCCCCACTCACGTGACCCGCAGTTCCCTGCCTTAGCAACCGCCCGGCGCGGCGGCAGTCGTGGGGCCGGGGCTCTGCGCTCGCTATGCCCCTGCGCGCGCTGGTGACGCTCCGGTTCGGCCCCTACCGGAGCTGCGGGGTGTTGGAGCACAGGCCCTTCCGCCTGCAGGGCCTGCAAGGTGCGCGGGCGGCTCCCCCGACCGGGCAGGGACCCAAGTCCGGCCCAGGCACTTAGCGGGACTGATGGGGGTGGTCAGCTCTTGCTTCCCTCCCCTCCTCCGCGCTCCTGCGCCAGTGTGGGGAGGGGGAGCCGGGGGGTCCGTGACCCGCCCCTGCCTACGCCTCGCGCAGCAGCTTTCACACGGAGCCTGCTTTAGGTGTTAACCTCGGTTACAAAGGTGGCGGGAGATCCCCGCCGCCAGCGGGGCAGTGCCAGCCCTAGGCGCCTATTTAAACCTCTGCGGGGCCTCCCCGTCACGTCAGCCGCTTCTCGGCACACCCCTGAAGTGCTCGGTCCCGAGTTAGGTTCAGATCTTTGCAGCTGCTCTCCCTTATCTATCCCGGGTACGGGCACCAGCCGCGCTGCCCCGAGGAAATGGGATAAGGACAGAGGACAAGCTGCTGCAGCAAAACGTTTCCAGCGGGGCGAGAGGAGGAAGTGAAATCCCCTCCTGGAAGGCAACTGGAAATCCAGTTAGTTAAAAAGAAGTTTGACTAGGTTCATGTACTAGGTGGATCTGAGGCCCCGGGTCAGTTTCTGGGGTTTTACGTCAGCTTTTCCTGTTTCTTTAAAAATGCTTTGTCAGGGCTGTAACTATGTTACCTAAGTTGTACAAGTGGTTGCAGGATTGGGGCCGAGTTATCTATCCACAAGGGACTGTCAACATACGAGAGAAGTTTGAAAACCCTGAAAAATATTTGTCTAAGTTTTCGGTTATAGTTAACTTACATGTTCTATATAACACTAGATAAACAGTGTTCACATAGAAGTGTGACTTTTAAGTTGATCATCCTTCAGTAACTATTCCTCAGTTTTAAATACACACCTTCCACATCTCACCTCCACTAAACTTGAAAGCAGTGATGGCCATTATAGTTATTTGGTCACTCACTTGAATACAAACACCTGCAAATTACAAGTATACATATATATAAATCAAATTTAGAGTAAATATTCCTTTCATCCCTATTAATAAAATACAGCAGCAGTGTTTACATTTTCAGTTCACTGCTTGTAAACACTGAGGATAGTCTGTTTCTATATATGCCAGGGGAAAAAAAAATCTTTCTGCTTTATTCCTGCAGTTCTTTACACAGTGCAAATGGTTACAAACTACCACTCCAATCATCAGATTTTGTTTTTTGGGGAAGTTTGAATAATGGCTCAGTAAGATTATAACATCTCATAACATCTATGTAATTAATGACAACTGGCTGTCAAGAATAACTTTAATTATTCTCTCCTTTGTTTTATACAGTGATTTATCAGTTGATCTACCAAATACATGTATTTGACATTTAAACTGGCCCTCAAAAATATAACACCTTAATTCAACTAAGGCACATATTAGACCCAGTTCAACCCTCATGTAACTGTTGAAATCAATGCAATTAGGCATGCAATTTCCATTAATGGAAGTTATATAGTGGTTCTCAACCTTTCCAGATTACTGTACCCCTTTCAGGAGTCTGATTTGTCTTGGGTACCCCAAGTTTCACCTCAGTTAAAAACTACTTGCTTACAAAATCAGACATAAAAATACAAAAAAGTGTCACAGTACCCTATTACTGAAAAATGGATTACTTTCTCATTTTGGCTGTATGAAATTTTAGTTTGTACTGACTTCACTAGTGCTTTTTATGTAGCCTGTTGTAAAACTAGGCAAATATCTAGATGAGTTGATTTACCCCCTGGAAGACCTCTGTGTACCCCTGGTTGAGAACCGCTGTGTTGGAGAACAGAGTAGATCTTTAAGTCTGACTTAGTAAGAATGAGTACTTAAAATCCTTTCTAGCTCATAAAGTAAGCTGATATTGGTAAGTTATGTTTATTTCCATGGTTTTTATTCTTATAGTTTTCCAGTTACACAAAAATCCATTAAAAGCATAAGCTTTGCTAAGCGTGAAATAAACTTAAAGTCTATGTATTTTCATAGTTTACATAGATTCATGATAAGATAGCTGTAAAATAAAATACTTGGAAACCAGCAAAGTAATCTTATTTAGTCTTCCTTTTAACAGATCATTGACAACTCACAACAACTAATAGAAAGTAGACAGAAGGATACCTTGAGGCTAAGGGTGAAATTCTGGCTCCACTGTAATCAATGGCAAAACTCCCATTTATTTTAGTGGAGCCAGGATTTCACCCTCAGTACATAGCTGAGACCTCTGAATTGGGAACTGAGCTGGAGGTGCTCAGTATATTATGCTTGAGATGTAAATAGTATAAAGGTAGCAAAAGAAGCTTTTAACCCTTTAGTGCAGTGCTGAGAGAAGTAGAGTAGAGCTGTCTATGGCTAGAAGGGTTTAATGGTGATATACATAGCTGTGGGAAAATATATTCATTTCAGTGTCCCAAACAAGAGAAGAATTGTAATTAAAATGATTTATATTAATATAGCTGCAAAACTCTTCTCTGATGTAAATAGAAATAACAATACTCAATATTCGTGTACAATAGTTTATGCACAAAAAAACCCTCTGCCTATCCACACCTGGAAATTCACCTAAAATGAGTTGTTGTATAATAAATTGTATATCTGTTTGTTCTAATGCAATATCTTTATTAAAACAAAAGAAAAAATGAACATTAAGGGTCTGATTCAGCAAACTCTTACTTGTGTATGTTGTGTTTATTAATGTAAAGACGTCCACTGAAATCAGTGGAACGTGTAAGAAACACACATGGGTAAGGATTTTGCAGAATCAGATCCTAAACTAATGAAACTGTTTGAGTATGTCCCTCATTGAGCTCTATGCCTTTCAGAAATTAATTTAGAGGACATTAGATAAATGGTGGAGTGGACAGTACAGAAGTGGAATACCACCTACTGCAAGTAGTTTATATTTTGTAAATATGAACTTTACAGAGCTAATTATCACAGATGACCATTAAAACTCTCCAGAAAGCATTCAAAAGTATCTAATGAAGCCTCTCCCAAACTGTCAGACTGCTGGAAACTCAAGGAGCACTACCTTATTAAGTGGACTCCTTGCTGAGCCACTTTCTGTAGTTTCGCAAGAAGTTACATTAAAATTCTGTAATCATATTTTTCACAGTTGGCTCTAGTTATGCTAAACTGATTAAACAATGAAGTGGACACATGCCAATACTTAAAAGTCATAACAACTGTAATAGTAATTAGATGCAAAAAATTGATACATCTCTCTACTTTTCTGAAAGAAACATTGACTGGAACACTGAGCTGAAAAGGACTGTTTTGCATTAGTCTTAATCTTAATATTAGCTCAAACTCTTTTCGTTTTCTACTGATAAGTAATTAATGGTACACTGCTACAGGATTTTGCTTAGACTACCAAAAACACACACGCACACACAGTGTAAGATGCCATTTACAAAGCATATGAAGGTCCAAACCAGAACAATACATTAATTATGAATTGCTAGAACTGTATTAATAACCAGTCCTCCTATTTCCTCAGTTTTGCTGAATTTAAGCCAGCACTGTACAATGCGCTGCAACAAGCTAGTTCCCTCCTACTTTGTGAAAGCAGGTGGCCAACATGGATCAGTCTGTTCAGAATGGATCTCAAATTGAGTTTTGGAAAAACATACAGAGGACATGTTTGGTCAGATTCTCCAACTACTTTAGAAAATCTCCGAAATATTAAATTATATTCAGAAATAATTCTCTAAGCACTCTTTCAGAAACAAGATGAATTATGTGTGCCAGTCAACAGTACAGTTAAAGGTTGATTGCCTGCTGCTCCAGTTGCACAATAGCACTGTCTTAACATTTTATTGGAGATTTCTTTTGAAATTACCTACAAATTAATTAAGTGTGTTCCTCATGGCTGTTATGCCAATTAATAGCATATTTAAGTGCATAGTGAGCTTCTTGCCTTTCTTTTAATGCAAGACTATAATTGAGAAAGAGTGGAATTTTTCAATCAAAGCAGGCCCATTACTGTAATAATCGTGAAGTTACAAATTAGAATTGGTAGAATTTTGTGGGTAATCTTGCACAGTGCTTGCCTGCACTGTGTCTTATTATCAGATACTTGCTCTCATGAATTCCAGAATGTAGAAATACTAAAAGTTCATGGAAAACCAAGCAAATGCTGTTTTTCTGCTCTTTTTGTAGCTGTGTTGCAAGCAGAGGGTCACCAACTTATTCTAGAAAAGATACCAGATTGGAATAATGTAGAACTCATAGTGAATGGAGAGACTGTTTTCCAGTGCAACATTAATGACCTGGACTTTGGTAAGTATAGGAGTTTCTTCACTGTATCTCCTCTTTAAAAGCTATTTAGTTTTGAAATAGTAGCACTTCCTAAGGCATAGTAAAATTTCTGTCAATTTTAACATTAATACTTAGAAGTTCTAAAATGCCTTATACATGAGGCATCTTAAAGTGCACAGTAAGAAAAAGGATGGCTCAATGGTTAGGGCAGTCGCTTGGAGCTTGACGACCCAGAAGAATATCTCTGCTCCATCACAGGCTTGCTGTTTGATCTTAGGTAAGTCACTTAGTCTCTCTGTATGTTAGTTCCCCACCTATGAAATTAGGAAATAGTACTTTCCTATCTCACAAGGGTATTGTGAAGAAGAACTTCATTAAAGACCTGAAGAAGAGCTCTGTGTTAGCTCGAGGCTTGTTTCTCTCATCAACAGAAGATGGTCCAATAAAAGATATTACTTCACCCACCTTGTCTCTTTGCATTAAAGATTGTGAGGCTCTCAGAGTCAACAGTAATAGGGCCATATAAGTATGATACATAGTTAATTTATCCTCACAGTTATGTGAGGTAGGTAAGATTATATATAACAGGGTCATTTCAGAGTAAAGCCGCATTTGGTGCGGGGCACAGCAGGTTAGGACAAAAGGTGAAGCGTGTCTCAACTGAAACTGCAGGTGGAATTTAGTATACCTACATCTAATAACCTATACTGGAGTTTGGCCAGAACACTAATTAATATTAGAACTGGTTGGGAGTTTTCAGCACATGATTTTCTAACAGAAACTGCCCTTTTTGCAAAATTGAAATTTTCCCTAGGAAATTTTCCCCATCCAGGTTTGTCAAAATGACACCTCCCTGGTTGCTCACCTGGAAGGTTCTTGCCAATTTCACTTTCAGCCTGCAGGGAGAAAGTGAAATTGGCAAAAGCCTTCCTGGGAGTCTGACTTTTCACCTCAATTTGGGACTTTTTTCCCCCAAAAGCATGAATTTTTTTGCCATGAGGAATTTCCATTTTCCAGCCAGCTCAAATTAACCTCTATCCATTCAAAAATGTCATAGAATCACTATCGATTACATGTGGCAAGGATTTCAGTTTTGTTATCTGAACGATGTCACTGCCAACAACACTTAATTCCATGCTGGTGCACTGATTAAATACTGGTTTATGGAGAGGAGTGCTATCCATCTACTGAATCATCAGCAGTGTACATCCATTGCCTGCAACGTATCTGTATTCTTTGAAGTTCTTCACTCCAAGTACTGTGTCATAACTATGAAGGGAAGGGTAACAGCTCTCTGTGTACAGAGACTCCAAATCCTTTTACCTGTAAAGGGTTAAGAAGCTCGGGTAACCTGGCTGACACCTGACCCAAGGACCAATAAGGAGACAAGATACTTTCAAATCTTGGGGGGGGAAAGGTTTGTGTGTGTGCTCTTTGTTTTAGGGGTGGTTCGCTCTGGGGACTGAGAGGGACCAGACATCAATCCAGGTTCTCCCCATCTTTCTAAACAAGTCTCTCCTATTTCAAACTAGTAAGTAAAAAGACAGCAAGGCGTCTTAGATTTACTTTGTTTTCTCAACTTGTAAATGTACCTTTTTACCAGAGTGTGTATCTTTGTTTGCTGTACTTTGAACCTAAGACAGAGGGGGGTCCTCTGAGCTCTTTAAGTTTGATTACCCTGTAAAGTATTTTCCATACTGATTTTACAGAGATGATTTTTACCTTTTTCTTTAATTAAAAAAGCCTTCTTTTTTAAGAACCAGATTGATTTCTCCTTGTTTTAAGATCCAAGGGGGTTTGGATCTGTATTCACCAGGAGTTGGTGAAAGGAGGGTGGAAGGAAGGAGGGGGGATGGTTAACTTCTCCTTGTTTTAAGATCCAAGGGGGTTTGGATCTGTGTTCACCAGGGAATTGGTGAAAGGTTTCTCAAGGCTTCCCAGGGAGGGAATTCTTGTGATGGTGGCAGCGGACCAAAGCTAAGCTGGTAGATAAGCTTAGAAGTTTTTATGCAGGCCCCTACATTTGAACCCTAAAGTTCAAAGTGGGGATCCAGCCTTGACATACTGAATCCAGTGTCATCAAATTATTCAGCTCACCAAGATCAGTCCTGGTTGTTACTTGTGTAGGATCCCAGGAAAACCCAGATACTATTCCATGACATCAGGATTTATGGTGGTCTGAAGATTTAACCACCTTTTTGGGAATCCTGTCAGATATCACACAAGAGGCAGGGTTGAGTTGGGTTCCAGTACTTGAATGGGAGAACTTAAAGGAATATATGAATGTTATGACAAGGAGGAGGAGCATGAGATGAAAATCTATTTACTCTGCATATCCTTTGTAAGTGTTATCTTTCTCCTTTAGGAGGTGATGGCAAATTGGATCCACTATGTGAAGAAGCCAGACTAGCAGTGCTAAATGCCTACTGATTAGCAGGCACATGTTCTCTCACACTGGTTTACTGTAGGCCAAGGGATTATATTACAATGGCATCAGAAATGCCAGGATAAAGGTCGTTCTGTACATTTTCACATCTTTTAGTATTTCTCTGCATAATTTAATAAAATATGGTCATGTCAAATAAACAAGAATGTATTACCTTCTTACAGAATCAACTAAATATATTACAGATTCATATGTAGTTTCTATATGGTTTTAATAAATTCTTTTAAATTACAACATTGGTATTCTAGAGTTTAAGTTTAAGTCACCTCTTCTTTCAACACATTACATCATCACTGTGTGTAACTATTTCTGCCATGAAGAAAATCTAGGGAGAAGCTTTTCAAGTTAAGACCATCAGTTCAGAGTTAAGGTTAATTTTAAAAGAAACAAAAACATTTGACCGTATGGAAATGTGCTTAAGACACCTAAATGATAATATCTCTGAGCCATAATGCTCTCCTAAGAAAAATCAGAGTCCATACTAAATAGTTAGTTTTATCAGTGACCACAAAACTAGGATCCCATACTCAGTCATACAGAAGTTGTGCTGATTCTAGCCTCCTTTGTGAAGTAGTACTTCCTTTGGTTTGTTTAAAATCTGATGCCTATTAATTTCTTTGGGTGATCCCTGGATCTTGTGTTATGTGGAGGAGTATATAATACTTCCTTATTCACTTTCTCCACACCATTTTGTAGACCTCTATTATATCCCCCCTAAAGTCGTCTTTTTTCCAAGCTGAACAGTCCCAGTCTTTTTACTCTCTCCTCATATGGAAGCTTTTCCATACTCAATCATTTTTGTTGCCCTTTTCTGTAATTAGACAAAAGCTAGAGTATTTAGCAAACATCCTAAGGGAAGGAAGATGAGAGAATGTTGTTATCATGAGGTCAGGGTTAATGTTGTTTGGGTAACCTTAACTGCTTATTAGCATACTTTTAAAATGTTTGTGCTTCTTAAAATTTTAATTCTGAATTTGCTGGCTCTCTAATGCTCTAACTCCAGGGTTTTTTTATCCTTAAGTTATTGATACATACTGTCAACCTTAAGGGAGACAAGGTAAGTGAAGTAATATCTTTTATTGGACCAACTTATGTCCAAAGGTGAAGTGGCCTTAAAATGTGTTGACTACTTATGCTCAAAAATCTATTCCACCTTGTATTTAGCTGTGACACCCTGAGTACCTTTCCCAGATGTGAAGAAGAGCTCTGTGTAGTTTGAAAATTAGTCTATTTCACCATCAGAGGCTGGTCCAATAAAACACATCACCTCACCCATCTTGTCTCTCTAATATGTTGGGACCAACATGGCTACAACAATACTGCAAGCAACTGTCAACCTTAAGTCCATTTTAACAATTTTGCTCAGGTTAATGCAGTAGTTTGAAAATGATCATTTTGCTGGCATTTTTAATAGCTTATTCAGTTCAGGTCCTGGATACATTTTTCAAAAATGATAAACTGGAAACTGATCGCTTCCTTCCTGTGAAACAAGAAGACTCCTTGGGTCAATCTTTGCACCCTAGTGCCACTATTTGAACAAAGGAGCACAGTGGTAGTTGCCCTAAAGTAGTTTTAGGTGGTACAACCACAATTTCTAACAACATGTTTACAGGAAGACAAAAGCTCACCGTTATAGATCAAGAGATAATCAAACGCTACCCCATAGAACATCTCCTATTAACTATAACCTGCAGGGAGATAGTTTCAATTACAAATGACCAAACTGCATTTACTGCAGCATGGATCTGAAGCAAAGTAATGAAACATTGTCAAAATAATACCATCAGTATGCCCTGCTATGGTCTCTTACTAATAAGACAAGAATGCCAGAGGCATTTAAGAACCCATCTTCAATAAGTGGGAAGAACTAAGCATACCAGTAGCTAAAATTGTGTGAAGCAGGAACTTTATTGTCCCTTCAGAAGACTGAAACAAAATAATAACTTTTTTGCTTTCTTCAAATGGGATGCTTCCTGACTTACTCTGAGTAAAAGAGGGCGTAGAAATAGCCTTCTCTATATAATTTTATCTGAGTATTAAAATTAACATTTACACCAATGACAAAGGTGTGTTCTGCACTTAGAAATGGTCACTATTGAATACAAAAGACAAGGACAGAGATTCTCACCCACTCTGGTCTGTATATGCTGGGTAAAGGGACCAGAGCAGCGTAAAGGGCTCTAAAAAGCCCAGATAATTCCCCCAGCACAGGAACTGAGGAAGACAGCCACAGGTTGTCTTCAGAGGACTGTTTTCAAGCCCCAGCATAGGGATGTGTCAGCGTGAAGCAGCAGCACATAGCACTGCAGGGATTCTAGGCAGCACAGCTGCTCATAGCCAGCCCTCAAGAGCTGTATTAAGTTATGCCGGAGACCATTCCAGCCTCTGGAACAACGCAGAATCAGGAGAGCTCAGTGGTGGCTTAAAACTACTTGAACCCTCCCTCTGGGCAGCAAGTTCTGTGTTGCACCTCTTAGATTGATTGATCTAAATTAATTATTTAAGCCAAAATTAATTAATATTGGGAACATTTTATATCCAGGAATGGAAGACTAGGGGCCCATTAAGTTCTCTGTATCTGGAACGCCCACTGAAGTCAATGGAAGAGATATGCAGAGAGCTTGAAGGAGTGAGCCCTAGTTCTAAACAAATTTAAAAGTTTTTAGTTTATACCAGGGATGGGCAAACTATGGTCCGTCAGGGCTTTGGATCCGGCCTGTGGGATTGCCACCCCTATGGCGCCACAGGCCCCGCGCCACTCCCGGAAGCGAGGAGGAGCGGGGACAGAGGGCTCCACGCGCTGCCCTCGCCTGCAGGCACCGCCCCCAGCAGCTCCCATTGGCCAGGAACGGGGAACCGCAGCCAATTGGAGCTTCGGGGGACGTACCCACAGGCGAGGGCAGCGCGCGGTGCCCTCTGCCCTCCCTCCCCCCAGGGGCCGCAGGGACATGGTGCCGGCTACTTCCAGGAGCGGTGCAGGGCCAGGGCAGGCAGGTAGGGAGCCTGCCTTGGCCCCAGTGTGGGCCGCTGCCACCCCGGAGCTGTTCCAGGTAAGCAGCACCGGGCCGGAGCCTGTACTCTGAACCCCTCCTGCCCCCACCCCCTGCCCTGAGCCCTGTGCTGCACCCGTCCTCCCTGCACTGAGCCCCCTGCTGCACCTTGCACCCCTGCTGCACCCTGCACTCCAACCCCCTTCCCTGAGCCCCCTCCCGCACTCTACACTCCCTCCTTCACCCCAACCCCTTGTCCTGAGCCCCCTCATACACCTTGCACCCCTCCTCCGCCCCAACCCTTTGCCCTGGTCCCCTTCCTGCACACCACACCCCCTCCCACACCCTGCACTCTCTCCCGTACCCCAACCCCCTGCCCCAGCCCTACATTTGTGGCCCTGCATGCAATTTCCCCACCCAGATGTGGCTCTCGAGCCAAAAAGTTTGCCCACCCCTGGTTTATACAATACACAAGGACATGACTTCTTTTTAATTTCTTACAAAGAACCTCTCATATTTGAATGAATGTATTAAATAATTCAAAATATTATACTAAATTCAAAGTTGAAATAGAATGCCTCTGATCGATACTGTGATCCTTCAGGAACATGCAGATGTGAATGATTTCAGGAGATACTCACTGTTAAGAATCTATAGGAACCCCAAAGTTATTAATTAAACAGTTGGTCAGAAGCTACATTTTTTAGATAAAAACTCATAGTGGGTGGCCTCACCAATAACCTACTGAGGGTCTCTTTCTGCATTCTTTGCACACCCAAATCTAGGGTGAGAAGATGTCCCGATTTTATAGGGACAGTCCCAATTTTGGGGTCTTTTTCTTATATAGGCTCCTATTACCCCCCACCCCATCCTGATTTTTCACATTTGCTGTCTGGTCACCCTATCCAAATCTCCCATTGATGCCATGTGGCCAAATTCATCTCTGCTATTAGCAGCCACTGCTCTCATTGACATTAGTGGAAGCTGAGCCTGCTTTTGCCAGGATAGAGTTTTGGGTCTGGAAGGAATGTGGGATAAGAGTCTGAATTTTGAATTCAGATAGAGGTAAATCTTCCTTTGGGTTAGAGCAGTGGTTCTCCACCTGTGGTTCTCAACCACAGAGCTGTGGCCCATGTGACATCTTCAGGGCCATACAGGTAGTATTGGAGGTGGCCCATATAACACATTCCGGGCCGTATATGTGGCCCACAATGGTAAATAGGTTGAGAACCACTAGGTTAGAGTAACATCATCACTGCTCTGCAGCACCTCAAACCAAGAAAAGATTCACTACTATCAGAACGAGTAAGACAAAAACTAAATTCATCGAACTCTTAGGCAGCCTTGTTAGAACTTATTAGGCAGATCTTAGGCCCGATTTGCTTAATTCTGCCCCAGCATGTGTGATGTCTCCTCTACTGTTTTATTGTTACAAAAGGAAAAAATAATGTTTAAAATAGAAATTTAAGTTCTACTTTGAGGATTTCAACCCCTCCACCCAAAAGTTAGTGGCAATTAGTTGCCATGGTGTCTTTAGATTGCTAAAATCCAGTGCAATAGGATATCCAGCCAAGAGATTTAATGTTTAAAAAAGTTTTAAAGTGACTACTGTAATTTCAAATCTTCATGTTTAGCATGTCCTATGGTTAGAGCCATATGGGGATGACTGAACAAGGAAATCTTACTTGTAGATTCTCTCTACAGTGACTTCCATACCATCTATTGTGAAAGTCAAATCATAAGGAACACTAAATTGTACCAGTAGGAGCCCAAACTAAATTGCTATGCGGCCTTTATGTCTTGACTAATTGTCTCATTAAGACACATTTCTGATCACTGAAATGGATCTCAAGTATTCTTAATCACTGAAGAAATTGCCATTAGATGCCTTTCTCCCTTCTGTCCTCAATACTATTTACAATGGAAAACACACAAAGATCCTTGTTGATTGCAGCCCCTCTGTTGCACAGTTGGCAGTCAAGTGGTACTAATGGCAGAATAACACAATATAACTAAAATAGTTTGCCTGTTAGAGTAATAATCTTGTATAAGATGATTATGCTGTATTGCATGATTTTCTTTATACTTTACGCATGCTTCCAAAAATCTGACTATTTTCCAGTAATTTTTTAACAAGTGGAAAGGAGGGAACAACCAAACTGTCAGTTTTCACATATTTGTAGTTCTGAAAGAACTTAAAGACATTTCATAAGTTCTTAACATTTGGTAAATAAAGGATTAAAACAACTGCAGCAAGCATAGATCACAATAGGGCTATGGTTGTGTGGTACCCATGCCATTCCTTTTGCAGAATGGACACTAGGAGAGCAAATAATCTGAGTCTTTTCTGTCTCTGATGGGTGTGTGATGTTTTTATCTATAAAGCATTACATAGAATGTGCACCTGAGCTCCCATTTAAAAAAGTGTAATCTAGCATCACACCATTTGCACTGTTAGGTCAAAGTCCTGGCCATTATTTCCAGCGGCTGCATGAACCATGTCTTGATACAACACATTTTCTTTGCAAGATCTAAGAACTGCCATGAGCAGTTTTAGTGCACATATGACAGGATGAAAAAGAGAGCGACGCTCTGCAGGAAGAGTAGCCAAATGGATAAAGCACTGGTCTGGTGTGCAGGAGACTTGGATTCTATTCCTGGCTCTGCAACTAGCTTGCTGTGAGACTTTGGGCAGGTCATGTCACCTCCCTGTGCCTCAGTTTCACAGTCTGTAAAACAGGGATAATGTCACAGCTGTCCTTTGTAAAGTGCTTTGAGGTCTACTGATGGAAAGTGCTATATAAGAGCGAAGTACACTTCTACCCCGATAGAACGCGACCCGATATAACATGAATTCGGATATAACGCGGTAAAGCAGCACTCCGGCCGATCAAAGCAAGTTCAATATAACACGGTTTCACCTATAACACGGTAAGATTTTTTGGCTCCCGAGGACAGCGTTATATTGCGGTAGAGGTGTATCATTATTGTTATTTCACTTCATTTTTTTCAGGCTGTGAATTCTCAGGACTCTATCACAGCCATGGCAAGAATAACCACTGGTAAAAGAGTGTAATTTAATGGAATTCAATGACATGGAGAGGACTAGCAAAAGGCATGTGCACCATTTCATTGAGATTTACGCGACGCATAGGCCTTGTGAAAAGCAGTAAATGTCTCCCCACATGGATAAACAGAATATATCTTGTTTGCTCACAAGCCTCTTCTGCTTATTTTATACATTAAAGTTATAGTATCCCCCATGATAATCACTCATTTCCCATAGGTGCCACAGTCAATTATTTACTTGGAAGAATAAAAAAAAAAGGCTGATGCCAGCACAGATCTGGGAATAGTGTTTAATCAATAAGAGGTCCATCAATGGGTATTAGCCAGGATGTGCAGGGATGCTTAAACATGCTGCCTCTGTTTGCCAGAAGCTGAGAGTGGAAGAAAGGATGGATCACTTGATGATTGCCTATTCTGTTCATTCCCTCTGAAGCATTGACCACTGTCGGAAGACAAGATACTGGGATAGAGGGACCATTGGTCTGATCCAGTATAGCCGTTCTCATGTTCTTATAGGGACACTTGTCAGGATGTTGTATTTTCAAATGGTCTGTTATCTGTTACTAACAGCACCTAACATTATTAAAATCCAAAATAGTAAGAAGTCTCATTTACTTTTCACCATGTATGTTGATTGAATAGTTATTTTTTGTGCTGCACTTATCTAGGCAGTGAAACTAGAAAAGGCTGAATGTCAGTTTTATTCTTTTGTTTCTCATGCACTAAACCTCTCTCTCTTTCCCCCTGCCCCATCTGAAATGGAGATAATCCTCACCTACATCATAGGGCTGTTGTGAGGCTTAATTCTTTAATGTTTGTGAAGTGTTTTGAGATTCTCTGTTCAAAAGTGCTGTATAAACACATACTACAGTACTGCAATAATCTGGGTGCAAATACTGCAGAGGAATGTTTAAATAGAAAAGTACAATTTAGTTTCACAGCTTTTAACCAGTGAACAAATGTAAGATTTTTGTGCTTTAACTAATGTATTTGAAGTATCTCTGTAATTGCTAATAATGGTTTAGGGTTATTCTGAGATGCTATATTTAGAATCTTGAGAGCATTCCCTATCAAATTATATCTTTTTTTTTTTTTTACTGGAAAATAACTTAACACAATATAGAAGTCAGATTTTTCTGTTCTGGCAAGGAATATATGATTCAAGATAGCTAATTACTCCAAATAGGCTCATGCAAGAAATGGTGAGCTGCTTTACTAACCTGCCAACTGAATGAAAAAATGTTTAACTTTGTTACCTTGCACAGTATGTTAAAGATAAGGAACTATTTCTCATTCATACATACATGTATGCGCAGAGGCACTAAACATATACAATGTTATATATACATATGCATGTTACTGGCAAGGAAATTTGAAGTACAGTTTGAAGTATCATGAATTTGTAAGGTTGGTCATGTGCTTACTGATTAATGATAGGGCATAGAACATACCAGAGAAACTCAGTTTGCTCTCTTGGGTTTCATAACAAAGACAGATACCATAAAATTACTACAGTTCTCTGCATAAATATATTTATTGAGCTCATGAACTTTCTAGTAGTGGGTTCACTATAACAAGTAGTATTGTATTAGTATGTCTAATAAGGGAATTTAATGGTCTTTGAAACAAGACCTAAAAATAACCACCCCCAGTCTGGAATTTGCATCTCTTTTTTTCTCATACAAATGAAGATCACAATAGTGGCACCCAAGAGAAGGGGAAATATCCGAAGAATTTGATGACAGTCTCTGCAGGAACAGTTTTATTTATATGGGACCATATCCTGATATCCATACTTAGGTAGATCTTTCACTGAAGCCAGTGGAAGTTTTGCCTGAGCAAGAGCTTCAGAATTTGACCCATGTATAACAAAAGAAATCTCTTGCCATTATAAAATCTCAGTATATTGTAGTGTAAAGATTCTGGGTTATTGTTAAATAAGAATTGATAGTCAGAAATGAGCAAAGATATTTTTCAAATAGCAGTATTCACATTGTAAGAGAAATTAGTTACCCAAACACTGCATAGGAATCTGTCTAGCTACTGTTTGGAACCACTGGAACAGCGTTAAAATGCCACTTCCTCTATTTGATTAGTCAGTACACTATTATGAGAGAAAAAAGAATCTGATTTAAAAGCATCAGAAGGCAACACATAGCTTCAGCTCTGAATTATCTCAAACCAGAATTAGAATTGTGTCAACAATAATTTGAGATTTTGACAATACAATACATTTTCTCAGAGTATTTTAACAGTATATGTCATGCAAAAATTCCTATGAAAGGCTACTTGATTAGTAAAGCTGCAAAATATTTATGACTCTTTTGGTACCTTAAGGTGGAAAATAAGGAAATAGCCATACACCATTTTTGTATTTCACATATGTGTATTTGTCAGGTATATTGCACTGAAAAAAACAGACAAACTCACACAAAGACTGCTTTACAATTGATTGTTAGAATCAGAGAATATCCCAGGAGTCATATGCAACTCAGCCATATTAATAAGATATTTCATGCTTTGAATAGCTATTCTGCTTCAGTCCAGATGCCGAATTGCTGATCTGATGCCAGCATCTGTGCCATAAAACTCAAGAGCAACTGTCAACTGTTCACAGTGCAACACCACAGACTGAACATTGTAAATATTGTTTAATTAAAAGAGGACTGAATGAAAGTTACATTATTTTAGCACCAAGAACCACCGACACAGGAAGGTTTAACTGCACAAAAATCCAAAAGGGATCAACCTTGTTTGCCCCTCCCTTTTTAAAAATTATTCAAGCACTGCTGTAAATCCTTAATTAATGTATAGTAACAAATATTGCATCTCTAAAATGCCTATTGGGAACAGTTTGTTAAACATTTCTTTCCATTCATTGGGGGTTATGTACCACCATTTTATCCAGTTGTATTCATTATATTGTTTCAAGAAAACATGTTATTTTATTTCATCCTTCTGAATAATAGTATCAACAGAAGTGAAGCTACTCATCTGAGGAATAAGCATAATATAGACTGGAAATTGTTAAAAATAACTGGGTTATTAATCAAGTTTCCTTGTAAAGATCTGGCTGATCTACAATAAAATTATACATATAAGTAACTGTGAATGAAGATAGTGAAATGACTTACCATAGGTAAAGTATCAGAGACATAATTGCAAATACAGTGGAAATTACCTTTGCAGTGACATACAATATAATCTTCCAAATCCTATGGTATAAGAGTTTGTATCTGACTATTCATTCAGAATCCTCAAGTTATAGATGAATGATCAATATTTATCTATTGACACTATATAATCAACAGAAATAGGCCCCAGACTACCATTCTTTCCCCATGCATAGTTATCACAACTTGTATGCAAGATGAAGAACTTCTTATGTTGTGTTGAAGGGGGGCTTAATAAGGACTTTGTGGACATCTGAAATCCACAATCTCCTGTGTATTGCTGTGGGTTGCTTGTGGAGATGAGCAATGTGGAAGTAAATGGTGTGGGTATTGCACATAGTACCTATGATAAATCCTTGCCTTGCGCTAAAACACACAACAACTTACTGCACTGTTGAGGATGCAGGCTTAAAATGCAGAGAATTACAAAATGAAAAAGTTGAGGTTCCTACAGAAATGGTAACTTAGCCACATTGTATACATATAGTATTGCATTTAATATTGCTACTATTCCTGGTGTTTAGTTAACTGTGTATCATATACGATAACATATATAGGACATTGATGCTATATCAGGAATATCCCCAACTTATTGACAACATGGAACGTAAAAGCCCTGTGCTTACCTCAAACAAAGTCCAGTTACTCTGCTAAACCTGAGGAAAACTAGGCCTTTGTTGGGGTGTAGTTTGCCTTTTCCACGGGAGGCGGGTGTCTTGTCACTTCCTGTTTACAGAGAGGCATGTTTGGACTGGAACTAGAGGTATTACTCTACCTAAATACACCTACTACTTGGGATAAATGGCCAGTTCCTAAAAAAAAAAAAAAGCTTGGTCTTTTGGTGTGAGTCTCTGGAAAGAGCAGACCTATGGAGACTAAGTCTTCAGTATGGAGAGAGGTTGAAGATAAAGAACATTTCCTTGCCTCCACAGCAGGATGAAAGGCTTTGCTATCAGCATGTTGCTATTTTTGGTTTCAATAACCAGGACGAGACATTTAAAAATAAGTACATGGGAGTTATAGGTATAACTCTAGACTCAAACAGTCTTGTCCTTCAAACCCCACAAAGGAGGATCCCAGTCCAGGATACAAATTGCTGTAGGAATTTTACTATTTACACTTTCTTTTTTATTTTGACTGTACAACCTTAATGTTTTACGAAGTGAAGCTTTTCCAGTTAATACATATTTCATTCCTGTATATAATTCACAGGTCCAATTATAATGTAACTTACTGAAGATGGAGCCAGGGATGGTGCATGGCCCTTACTTCCAAATCTATGTACGCAGTAACATTTGGAGTGTATATATTGTGCCTCATAGTATTAAATGGGCTTTAATGATCTTTTAATTAATGTTTTTCTCTCTATTCACTCACAAAATAATTCAGTTGAAAGAATGAGAGTACTCAGGAGGAGTGAAATGAAGATTAAATTTAGGAAACTATTACAAATTTACTTAAAACTTTACAGCTACCCAATCAACTTTAATTGCCCACATGTATCACCCTCCTGTGAATATCAGAAAAGATTGTGCTGGGGTGTGCATGCCACAGCAACCCTGATAAGGTTAACGAGGGCCCAAGAGCCAGGGCACCAATTGGGGGGGCCGGGGAGGGCAGAAGTTTCATACAGGAGGTGTGCAAGCTTCCAGGTGGAGCTCTTAACTATAGCACAGCATTAGTATGAAATGTAAGTTCTGCAGAGGAGAGATGCCCCTGGGACAGGAAGTCAGTATTTTGTTTACAGATGCAGGGTGATTAAGATAAGAAAGGGCTGGTGATTAAATTAAGGATATAGCCTCTAAAAGAGGAATCCCTCTGTAGGGAGGAGAGGTTGTTTTAGAGAGAACACGGGTCTCAGAAAAAATACAGCAAAGCACTGAGCCTAGGTTACATTCAGAAAAGGGGAACATTTGGGGGCATAGGTGAAAAGAAGGGGTCAAACCCAGGGAAGGGCTAGCAGTGTACAGAGACATTCCCACGCTACCTATGTGGCCCCCTCACCATAGTATCTGAGGCTGCACCTCAAAATGTCTAACTGATTTCTCCTCCTTGGTGAGGTAGAGCAATGCTGTTATCCCCATTGTACAGATGGGGCACTGAGGCACACACAGATTAAAGGCCAGATTTTCAAAGGTATTTAGGCACCTAGTGAATTTTTCAAATGCACTTAGAAGGTTTGGCGCTTTGTAAACCCTACTAGATATCTAGCGGCATCTTTGGGTGCCTAAAAACCTTTGAAATTTTGTCCTTAAAGCACTGGCCAGGGGTCAGACAGGAAGTCCCTGAGGGGAGTAGAACCCAAGTCTTTCAGGGCTAGCTCCCTATCCAGCAGACCAGCCTCTCTCTCTGCTGCATGCTGCAAAAAAAAAAAAAAAAAGAGGACTCTGATAGATGGGAGCAAAACCAAGGCACCCAATTCTCTGAGACTCCAGCAAAAGGTCCCAAGATGGATGTCATGGTTGACAGCATGAAAAGCAGCACAGAGGTTAGGAATGATGGAGAATGAGCGTCAGATGAGAGGGGATCACCTAACTCCCAATGGATGGCAGGTTCTGCCCCATGCTGGGTTGTAGAACAATGGCTGCGGTGCAATTTTACATTTTAACTGAAAACCATTTTGTTTGGTCATTTTTTGTTCTGAGTTTGAGAAAAGGAAGGAATGAGAAAGTGTCATATAAGTATCAGATGTGTTTATGCCTCAAATTCTTAGGGTTTCAGCTGTATTCAGGCCAACTCTAGAACAAAGAAAAGAAACTGAATCCACAGAGTCCATAAAGTTGATGATTATTGTCATGATTTGCATTATTCACTGGGCACCATCTGTGTGCTCAGCACTGTTCAGAATATGCCAGAAAATCCAGTCCCTGAACCAATGCATATAATAAGATGTGTAACTCTGGATAAGATGGCTCCGATATTTAACTATGGCGTGTATAGTTATTGACCACACATGTTCACTGTGATGTTTATATCTGTGAGCGGCAATAGACGTTTTAGT
This sequence comes from Terrapene triunguis, assembly GCF_002925995.2. NCBI lineage: Eukaryota > Metazoa > Chordata > Testudines > Emydidae > Terrapene > Terrapene triunguis. The sequence goes on along the minus strand of NW_020664497.1, from coordinate 935,930 downwards.
TGATTAAGGACTAGAAGATTTTACCCTCCAATTTTCTTTCTAAAGGAAGAGCTGCCCAGAGTTCCTGTGCCTGTTTATTTTCCTTTCCTGCCTGCAGTGGCCCTGATATACCTCAGAAGTCTCAGGTTTTTTTCCTCAATTTTAAAATATAGAATTTTCTTGGTGTTTGGTTTAAAATATTCTCCTGTGAGGACTGCAACTCAATCGCTGTAGTGTTGTGTTTAAGAGCCTTCTGGAAAGTAACTAGCAGTGTTGCCAACAGAAGTAAAAGCAGTGTTGCCAACACTCATGATTTTGTCATGAGTCTCATGATAATTATTGTTTTCCTTAAAGCCCCAGCTCCTGGAGTCAAGTGGATATGTGATGATTTCAGCCTTTGTTCTTAAAGAAAAATGAAGTTTCTAGTCCTCGTGGCTGTGGAGAAAGGTTCAAAATTTGACCCCCATGCACCCTAAAGGCTCAAAAGCAGAAGACAAATAAAATAACAGATTTGGCGTTATTTTTTACATAATTTCATGATTTTAAAGCCAATCTCATGATTTTTGGTGAGCCTGATTCATGATTTTTGAACATTTGGGATTGGCAATACTGTGAAAGTGACTTGAAAGTGTCAGTTTCACTCCTGTTTAAGGTCAGTTTCTAGTTTATTATTTGTAGTGAGGTGACACCTCTAGAGCCCCAGGCAGGTGCAGTATAAACTCATGGGGCCTTGCCCTAGTAGGATGTTTCCAAAGTTAAATGATCTATTCCAAGCTTGGTGAACTGCAAAAAAGTGATAGAAAGTAATCTAGATTTTTCTACAGTTGTTTCAGTTGTTGTATTCAAGAGTTAGTAACAAATATACATTAACATTTTAAACTTAGCCAGTGTTACTTAAGTGACTTGACACAAGATGTGAGAACATGTTAATATTAGGAGCTGAGTGGGTCTAATATTTATTAAATCCTCTTTTTTTTTATATAGGAATTAGGTACAATGCTCCTATCAGATAATTTCTAAGTTATCTGCACAAAAAAAAAAAAAAAACCCTAGAGTTTTCAGGTGCCTAAGTAGTCCTAGGAATCACGGTTAAAGTTGCCCCTCCCCCCAAATCTGAAATAGGGCCCCTGTCCGAGAGGCCAGTTAGGTCACCTGGCATCATCTGAGAGAGTGAAGCCCAGCTGGGGAAGGGCTGGAACAGCACTGCAAAGACAGGAAGCTGAGAGAGAACGGGGGTGCAGGGGAAAGTCTGTAGTTGCTCCCTGGGGGGCAGGAACAAGGGGAAGTCCAGGGGGAGGGGAAGTCCTGAGAACCTGTCCTAGAATAAGGAGTCTGGCAAAAGAAGCTAGAAGTGGGTGAAGTAGCCACAGGGAGTAGAGTAGGTGCCCATGGTAAACCCAGAACCAGGCAGGAGACGATAGTGAGGCTTGGTAGGAAGGAGCACAGGGAAACAAGAAGAGGGGCCTGGATTTCTAGTTATGGGGTCCCTGGGCTGGAACCCAGTATGCAAGGTGGGCCTAGATTCCACTGGCAGTCACTGGTAGAGTGGCATAGAACCCTGAGCTGCGGTTAAACATTGTCTGGAAACAGTATTTGGACAGTTGTTCTGCTGGACTTTGTAACCCTGGAAGAGGTGGACTAAATGGTGACCTGACCAGCAGGCCACATTACCAGAAGAAAGACTACTGCAGAGCAAGTAATGAGCAGCAAGGGGGTACCTGGAGTGGCAAGATGGTACCTGATGCAGCAAGTGCTACATTCCCAGAGCAAGAGGCATGGAGGTGGGCTAGCAGTTAGGGGTAACTCCATTACAAAGACTAAGCAATTTTACACCTAACATTTACCAATTAAAACAGAAAAACATATCCTGAAAATTTTGCTCTGCCTCATATTCTAGAACAGTGGTTCTCAACCAGGACTATGTGTACCCCTGGGGGTACACAAGGACTTCCAGGGATACATCAACTCATCTAGATCAGTGTTTCTCAATCTGGGGGTTGTGGGATGGGTTTGGGGTGAGGGGTTGCAAGTGTAAGGCTGGTGTTAGGGGGAGGCAAGCAGGGAAACTGCCCAGGGCACCACGTCATTGGGGGGCCCCACGAAGGTAAGTTACATGACTCAGTCTCTGTAAGCAGAAGATGCGTGAAGCAGGTACATGAGGGCATATACCCATTTGGAGTTCAGCTTTCAGACTGGCTCAACCATCTGCAATGAAAGAAGATTGCTGATTACTACTCGTGGAGCTAACCTACCTTTCAGGTGTCACAGATGTTGCATTTTGGATGTTTATTCTCCCTGTTGTGCAGCATCATTGTCAGGCGATGTTCTGTGGACACAAGTAAATTTAAAATCTTCCCTATAGGCTATCCTATAGCCTAGGGGGAGGGTGCACTGGTCCAGGACCCAAAGGTTTTTAATTCACCTCTTTCATACTGACTACTGTTTAGTTTTGATGCACTTCACAAGCCAGGCTACTGAGAATGTCCTCATATCTCTACCTTAGGAGGGAGGCAAGCTGCATTCTTCCCATTTTACAAATAAGTTAAGAGGTTGCACAAGCTTACTTCTGGCAGAACTCAGGTCTCTACTATGGCACATCCAAGTTTCATCCACAGTGCCTCTCAGACAGTGTGTGCCAAATGTATCTACTTATAATTGTTCTAACCACTAATCCACACTTCCCTCAGGGCCAGGAACAGAACCCAGGAATACTGTTCTTCAGTCTATCACAGTTTAGCAAATAGTTGTATAACAGCCTGGCAAAATATGTGTCACATCCCCAGTAGTGGCTGATCCCCGCCCCAGTAGATTGAGTGAAAGAGGCTTACACTGTGGAGATGAGGGTCTAAACACTATTGGTGACCTGCTGGAGTGCGAGCATATGTTTGCAGGTGATGGGATTTTGGGTTTTCCCCCTTTTAAACAACTGATTTACTTAGTTCACAAAGTAAAGAAAAAGTTAAAACTCTTTAATCTGGCAGGTGTTGCACAAATCAGACATTTGAAAATAGATTTCGATTGCTTCCGTCACAGATGGGTAGGTTCAAAGGTTGAGAGGAAAGACAGCAATTCCTATAGGTTCTGCTAGTTATTCGTACATTTGCAGGAGTCTAGAAAGTGCCCTTTTTCTGTGGAGAAAGAGAATGCTAATCTGCTAGGAGCAAAGTTAGTGGAACACAAATTTCTCCTACTCCTGAACATGGGTAAAGGGACTCAACATATTTTATGGGCCACCTAATAGGGTGCGGAACTAACAGGATCCCTGCAATAGAAATTCTGTTTGTGTTTTATTTGAAAAAGTATCTTCAATGATTATTAAAACTGGTCCTGTCTCCCCAACCCACCACCAGAGACAAGATCTTAATTTACCTTTAATGACTACATCACTTTTAAATAGCTCAGAAAGCAATTGACCGATGCACTTTATCAATAATTAAACAGCTTTTGAGAAATTCTGCAAAACATTTTCAATGCAAAACAACAAACCCAAACACATTTTCCTTTCCTGTATAAATCCCCCCCCTCCCCCCCAGTTTTTTCATCCTCTCTTTTAGGTAATAAACCACATTTTAAAATAATGGAATAACAAGATTTAAAGCTTCATCTGAACTAAGTGTCAGGAAGTGTTTAAAATCAAAAAGGTTAAAATAAGAAACGGGAAACTAATGTCAAGTGTCAGTATGTGAAAAAAACCGCTCTTTGCTCATTGCAGACAAATATGTTCATTTTGTATTTCAGTCTGCAAGGGATTTCCGATCTTATTTTTTTCTGAAGACTAAGGAAAGTTAACTGAGTCTGTGTCCTTGATCTTTAACGTTACCCTGTTTCTTAGCCAGAGAATCAGCCTTATATATCCATGGGCTCCATCAAACCAAGATTCCTGTTGCAATGCAACACCCTACGTGCTGAAATACAAAATGACAGAGGGCGGATAAAATAACACTTAAGACCTTTGATTAAAGTGGGTAGAGATCTCTAGGGTTTCAGGCATTGAGATTTAAGGCATTGTAAGACATATGTAATTTCTCTCCTGAATTGGCCTTTGCTACCACTAAACCTAAAGAAGTGGCAGAACGGGAAACAACGTACACAAGGCACCAGACTCAGCTGCAGCGATTTCACTAGTCTACATGATGCATCTGAAGAAGTGGGGTTTTTTACCCACGAAAGCTTATGCCCAAATAAATCTGATAGTCTTTACGGTGCCACCGGACTCCTCGTTGTTTTTGTGGATACAGACTAACATGGCTACCCCCTGATACTAATCTACATGTTTTTCTGGTTTTGGAATGAAATTGGTGTTTGTGAAAAGTGCTGGATCAAGAGTCCAAGACCTGAAAGCTTTTGCCTACAGAAAATAGGCAGCCCAGATAGCAACAGTGCACTCTTCCCTTGCCTGACCTGCTGCCATGCCTCATATCCCGTAGGGACCACTTCAAGGGCCAGGGAAGACTGGTCATTCTTAGCCTCCTCCAACAAAGGTGCCACTGGGGATAGTGGAGTTTTAATAGGTTTTATGGAAGTGCAAAATTCTTTCATCTAAGGATCTCAAAACACTCTACAAAAGGAACCTCAGCACACTCACGAGGTAGGTAGCACTATTTTACAGATGGGAAAACAAACACAGAGATGTCTTCTGCATGGCCACACAGCATGCAGGTGAAAAAGCGATACATAAAACCTGAGTGATGAAATCAATTAAGCTCCAGGTGGGTGCAGTGATTTGAACTACAGGTCAAATGAAATGTTTTGGATATTTGTACCTTTAAAAAATAAAATTGAAGTAAGATTCATAGAAGTCATTTTGAGCTGAAACATTGAAATGTTTCAAAAATGCCAAAACAAAATGTTTTAGACTTTTTTGGGCCCCCCCGAAATCAAACAATTCAGTGAATTGACACAAATTCAGTTAACTTCTGCTTCTCCCTTACCCGAGCTAAATGCATCACCCAGCTGTGTGTGTAATGCCAAAGCATGGTGTTGTTCTAGTGAAGATTATCACCATGTTTGCAATATCACTCAAGTAAATAAAGTTTACAGCAGAAGTCTAAAGGAAGTCTTTTCTTCCTTCAGTTATTTCAGAGACAAGGTGGATAAGGTAATATCTTTTAAAGAGCTCTGTGTAAGCTCAAAAGTTTATGTCTCATCAGCAGAAATTGGTCCAATAAAAGATATTATCTCACCCACCTTGTCTCTCTAATATCCTGGGACCGCCATAGATACAACATTCTAGCTATTTGAACAGACCTGCTACTACAATGGTTTGTGTCCTCTTTTCAGGATTAATGTGTATATATAGGATTTAGGATACCTTCAGGATTTCATGTGCATACATAGTCTCACACTAGGTTTGCTATTTGACTACATTCTAGTCAAATGTGCCAGTAACAAGTTGGAAAAATCAGTGACTTTTAGTTTACTGAATGACACTTGGATATCATTAGTTTCAAAGAAAGAAAGATAAAAGTTGTTGGGTTTTGCATAGAATCTCTTCTCTGGATAGTTCTTGAAAAATCACACACCCTAAAATAAAGATTTTTAGAGGGGTGGGGTTTTTCTGTGTTTTGGGAGTTTGTTGTTTTTAAAATAGATAATCAATCAACAGGCTCTGCCATTTCGTTTCCAGTCATAGATGTTACCTCCCATTGCCTTAGGATGAGTGCAAACAAAGTTTGAATGGTCCCATCATTCTAAGAAAGTGATTTTCCTTTGTTATGGCAGAATTGGTGATGCAGACAACATAGAAGGCAAGGCAGAAAGGACTCATTCAGCTAACACTGTTAAAAATAATCAAACTCTTAATTTTCTTTATTACAGACCAGAAACAAAAAAATCCATATCACAGGCTGTTCACCCTAGCAATCTGCTGTGGATACACATGGCGAGAGATCTCACTGGCAAATATGACACACTGGATACATTCTTATGCTGTGATGGTTTGCATTTTTCCCCTCTTAATTGAGTGAAGAAACACCTTGATATGTCACTTAATAATGACTCGTATTTCAAATGCACAAGATTTGCAGGATGGAGCCTATAATACTTGACCTCTTTCCAAGCACTATACAAATATTAACCACTTCTGTTTTATATAACAGATATACTAGCCCAAATACTGCACGTATTAACAGCCTTCTGTTTCAAAGTTTTCAGGGAGCCATCTAGCTTATTTCATTTATTTAAAAAAGAGTGGGAAATGTCAACCCTCTGGCTCTCAGTGGAAACTTGAGTTTGGAATTGATGCACAAGCACGCATTTTTAGGAGCCTTCATTCAAGGCCCACAAATCTTCTTTTATTCAGAAGTCATGTTCCAGCACCACAGCAGGATCATATATTAATTAAACTAAAACAGAGCTTGGGTAGTACTGGCAGGATTTTGGCTATTCATTGTCATACTTTATTGCAAACTGTGAATCTCAATTGAGAGTTTTGAAAGTTTACTGTCCAGTGAGTGGAGCCAACAGCAAACGCCTAAGCAGTAGAGACTCTCTAGGTAAATAACCTTTTTGTACCAAAATGTTACTCCCAAGAGGCCTCTAACATCTGTTTAAAAGAAGGCTCTGATAGTTTATAAATCTGCTTTAAATTGGCACAGAGTAATGTACTCATTTAACTGCTCTAATTTTTTTATTAGGTAAATATTTTATTTTATTTTAACCTCAGTGTCATGCAATTATTTTTAATCAGATTGTTCAAAATCATGTACTGCTTTACTTTTTTCTACCCTATCAAATGGCCCAATTCCTTCCCTTTTACTAAAGTGAAATGACCTCCACTGAGGTAGAAAACAGACAGAGAAAGCAGAAAAAATGAGAGATGCCAGCACTTTTATGAATGGGATGCTAATACCAATCCCCAAAGGAGAAACTGTCAAAAAACAGCCATAAGAGAATTTATATATTTTTTACATTCTTGGATGGATTCTTTTTTTAAACCATAATGCCACAATCTGAAACACAATGAAAATGGAAACCTGTCATTCACTACTTTTATTTCTATGTTAATTTTGTTTTCTACTTTTGTGAATACAGAGCCATGCGTGCATCTATCACAGAAATGAAGACTGAAATATTTCATGTTGTACTGAGATGGCACACAGAGTACAATAAATAGTCCCACCATTATTTAGCTGCACCCAGTTCTTGCCACTGAAATATGCATTTATAACAGCATTGAAATAACAGTCAGTAGCCACGATCCAATGCAAGACTAATCATGTTCTCAGCTACAGGAATGAACAGGAGACAAATTTGACTAGTTTAAACTTGCAGTAATTTCACAGCATCTATAAAGATTGTTAAACTTCAAAGACTGAATCAACTATAATGTTTCAGAGGTGAGAGGAGAACAAGCAGCCCAATTTAAAAGGGACGCTAAGGCTCTTGAATGTACTAAGCTTGGTTTTGGATGCCAGGGATAGGTGAGCACCTCATCACATTGTCCATCTGCTCTGGCAGATGGATCATTCCACTAACCTGCTATCTCGCAGGCAGAGGGGACAGATAAGAGGAGGTATACACCCATTTGTGATGCTGAAGAAAGCTAGTGTCCTGGTTGTGTTCTTGGCTGAAACTCACAGCTGCAAAGTTAAGTTTTAACAAGGCTACTGCTCACTTTGAGGAGATGATGGACTTTGAAATCTGAAGGACAGTTAAACATCAATCAACTATTTAAGAAAACAGTAGGATAAAGTCTGGGCCATCAATCCTAGTGACAACACAGGCCAAATGGCAGCAGCAGCAGCAACAAAGGGGCAGACCTTATTGCCCAGGGACCAAGCACACCCCAGCGCCGCAGTACACAAAGGCTGAGTAAGCATGCTTTGGACAGGGAATCTAAGATGGGTTGAGAGAAGAATTCCTTCAATTTGCTTCCCAGTGGCTTGACATGATGTGACTGAATAACTGCTTAGCTGCTACCACTGCAGCCCATGGACTGTAGCAGCAACAGGGAGGTACAGTCATGTGGTGGAATCACTGGCCACGCTTCCTCTCCAATATATGGTGGCTGTGAAGTACCCCATACAGCCTGTGGCCTCCTACCCCGCACAGCTTACTGTTAGGATGCAGATATTCAGGCCTGTCTGTAAAGGCCTATACTTTAAGAATTTGGGTATATGTTTATCATTTAGCTAGTTATAGAGGTATAAAAAAAAAGAATCAAAATCACTGTCTGCCTGAGTAAGGGCCTTCTCTCACTGACAGTCTGAGGCCCTGTTCTTAAGAGAATTATGTTACAATATGTTAGGATTGGTTAGATAGATTTCAGTAAAATGACTGGTTAAGGTAGGGTGACCAGATAGTAACTGTGAAAAAAACCTGACAGGGGGTGGGGGGTAATAGGCGCCTATATAAGAAAAAGTCCCCCAAAACGGGACTGTCCCTTTAAAAACGGGACATCTGGTTACCCTAGGTTAAAGTATAGCTGAGAATATTACTATATAAATTAGGGGCAAACAGGAAGTAAGTTGGGATTCGAAAATAAGGAAAAAGGAACTTGGATTTAAGCTTGCTGGAAGTTCACCCCAAAAAACATTGAATTGTTTGCACCTTCAAACTTGAGGTATTGTTGCTCTCTGTTCATGTGAGAAGGACCAGGGGAGTGGGACAGTGAAGGAATAAGCCCTCTAACACTTACTATGGTAATTCTGCAGCTGTCTGCACCTGCGGGAGGAGAGGGCTGCATGTGGCCCAAGGAAGGGAAGATTCACTGCCACTGCAAGACCTTTAGGGCTGGAAGATAACAGCTAGAGTCCAGCAGAGGGACAAGCCAGCCATAGTTGCCAGAGAAGAGGATGAGTTGTGGTGTTCCTAGGGAGATCAGCAGCTTTCATTATAAAATCTTGCATGTGAAACTAGCTCACCTGAGGTTAGTCTGCCTGCTCCAGATAACCCACTCTGTAGGCTTCCTTAGAGCTGCTGGCCCAGGGCAGGAAATAAGGTAGAGGAAGCCAGGCTTCTGATACCACTAAATCCTATGCTCTAAGAGAGAACAGGAGACGGGGCAAGACATGACAAAGCAGGGATCAAATGTATTTTCAGTAGCACTCTGGCAGATGGTCTAACATGCAGGGTCTTTGTGGTAAAACTAGCCACTATTTCCCCAGAGGTGCTCCCCAGGGTTTGACTCTGGCCGGCCAGGCTGGCTCTATCAACAGGTGGTTGGTCCCCTGGCCCTAACAAGGTCTTCTAAGGACAGCATGTTTTCCTTTCTTTGGCCACAAGAGGTGCCTATGACAGCAAAAGCAGCAGGGGCTTATTACTACCAGGAGAATGAGACAAAACAGAGGGATCAAATATCTAAAATAAACTGACACTGTTTTTCCTTCTGAGCTATCTAGGTATCTATACTGCACTAATGAGTGCCTTACAGGTTAATTAAGTGTTCAGAAGGATCTTCTCTCTCACCTATAGCTTCCCCCCCACACCTCCTCCCTGCTCTGATTCCCCCCTCCCCTCACCTCTTCAATGCCCTCTTTCATTCATCCAGCTTTAAAATGAGGGGTCAGGAAAGAGTCATTCCAGCTTGAAATGCAAAAGTGAAACTCTGAAGCATAAGACGTAAAATTAGGATGGGTAACATTCTTTGCAACTATCTAATTAGAGCCACATGCAATTATTTTGCCAAGTTGCTGGTCAACATTTTTGTGATTTCACTGCATGTGATTTTGTGCCTTCAAAATGTTTTTTTCCCACAAGGCTTTGAGAACTAATTTTTTTGCAACACCATGTTGGCATATGAAGTGTGTCTTCATCTGAATACTATTTTGAATTTTAAAACTGGATTATTTATCTGAAAACAGGACTATTTTTTGTATGAACATGAGCCCATTGTCTGCTGAAACTGCATAATGTGCTAACATTAGCATGCAACTCCATTTGCAAGTTGAATCAAGTTAAAAATGTCTGCAAGAAAAAAAGGGATCCTGTTTTCAAGGTAACAATGAAAATTTTTGAAGGTTTTGACTAATTGGACCGTTTCCTAAAAAAACCCCACAATCAAACTGTCACCAATGTTTTCAGACTTCACTGCAAGCATTTTGTACAGCCGCAGTTTTCACTCTTGGGTATTTGTAATGATTTCAGGTACCTACAGTAACCGAGAAGGAGCACACACATTAAAAACACAAGATTCTACCTGGCAGCATGTTTCAATCACATCATCTCAGCTTCTATTCCCCTAAGCCTGAAATCATGCTGTATATTAGCTGTTTTAACAGAAGATCGGCCTGGCTTTTGGAAATGGCTAGGTTTTACATCCATATTTCAGATGTCAAGGAAGTCAGTATCTGAGGAGGCCGTTAAGAAAATGAAACAATTACAAGTCAATAAAAACTCAAAAGCCTTGGGTCAGCGAGCAACAGCAAAACCACCAAACTTCAAAAAATAAGAGGCCCAATTCCCTTCTCATATCAGTCTAAATGAACAGTAACTCCACTGCTGTCAACAGTTACTCCAGCAAAAGTGAAGAGAAGCAGGGTGGAGACTTAGCATTGCACAGAATAGGGAACCATATAGAGAAAACTGACTTTCCATCAAAAGTGAATAAAGGGCCAAATCTTTGTTCCCCTTACCCCAAGTGGGCATGAAAGCACCTAGGAGATAGAAAAGCCACATTCTGGCAGTAAAGTGGAAGAATGGGCTTGTCCAGAAGCAGAGAACCTGCATAGAAAGACTCTGTACTATTTTCTCTGCCATAATGCTTAGAATTGTGGGCAGCCACAGGAGTGGAAATGGATCCATGCATAACCAGCTGATTTCCTTTAAAGTCCCTTACTATCTTCTGCTTCACTCCCTTGTGCTCTCTCATGTCTCTCCAACTGCTCTGTCAATTGTCCCTTTGTGCTGACTCTCTTCTCTCACTGCCAGCATTCCTCAAGGTTCTGTTCCTGGTCCTGTTATGTCCCACATCTACCCCTCAAACTCATGTGACCCCATAGCTTCAATTCTACATCAGAGACTCCCAAATCTACCTCCCCCCATCCCTGACCTCTCCTGTTTTATCCAGTCTAACCAGCCCCAATTTAACAGAAAAATTGAGCTTAGCTTTCTGCCTAAACCCTTTCCTCCCTTTCTCCCTGCTTCACTGCTGCAAAGGGCACCCCCATCCTCCAAGACTCTCAGCCTTGGAGTCAAATGTGAACTCCTCTCTCCAGAGGCCATCACCAAAACCTAGCTGGTTCTCTCTCTACATCATTCCCTCTATGGCTTTGCACCTCCTCACCACCCTCCAATGTATCCAAATGGCCGCTGCTAAAATCATTTTTCTTGTGTGCTGCTAGGATCATATAATTCCCCTCCAATTGCTTCCTCTTGTCACCATGTTCAGGCTTCTTGTCCTCAGCTTCAAGACTCTGCATGACTCCACCTGTGCCCACATCCCTGCTCTAATTATGTATTATCTACTACAGCAATGCTTACCAACCCCAAAAGAGATTAAGCCCCATTGTGCTAGGCACGTAGATACACATAAAAAGAGACAGCTCCAGCCCTAAAGAGCTCACACGCTAAGTAGACAAGATAGACAAAAAGTGGGAGTCATTATTCCCATTTTACAGAAGGGAAACTGAGGTGCAGAATAGTAAGTGACCTGACCCATGGTCACACAAGTAGCATGTAGCAGAGCAGAGAACTGAACCACACATTTCTAAACCCCAGTCCAGCAGCTTAGCCACAAGCCCACCTTTCCTCTCCATCTATTCTTATTTCCTTCACTCCACCCTTCCTGCCTCACTATTTCCTTATGCTCCCAGGCTTGTCTTTGGTTTTTCATGCTGCTCCATGAGTCTGAAAATTCCTCATTTCTCCCTCTTCATTCAGAACTCCGAAACTCATTTCTTCCACAGATCATTCCAACATTATCCCACCAGAGCAATGCTACCATACCTCTGTCACTATACATACCAAACCTGCCATGCTCTATGATGGAACCAATCTGCTGGCCATCTAGGGCATTTCCTGTCTGAATGGCCTTCTGTCTACTGCGACTGTAAACTCTTTAGGTCGGGGATCATGTCTCCCAAGTGCCAAGCACACTGTTAGTGCCTACAATAGCTATGTAGAGTTGGTCAAATAACTATGTTGCCTAGAAAAGGAATTTCTTCAATGCAACTTAAGGTGGGAATTGGGTGTCCTGTGACTCCAAGAGACTAATATACTTTCCCCTAACTCCTCACCCCTTTACTTTTTTCCACTGTTTTGGCCTTATTACTCTCAGAGCAGCCCTATACCTGGAGTTACCTTTTACAGACATTTGTAAAGGCTTTACTCCTTCATTCATTCCCCAGTTTGCCTTACAATGCTTTAGAGGGGAAGATCTACTCACAACCTTTTATTTTAGAAAACCAAAAACCAAAATCCTCAATAGTTTTCCCATGTGCTTTTATTTACTCCTTTGGAAGTGGGGTTTTATAACAATGCTGCATGGAGATGGTGGATGGTGTCTCAGAGTCAGAACATCTTTCCTTCAAAGGCCTCCAGGTTGAAAACTGTGTCCAGGAATCTCCGGAGTGACACCAGGTGAGCATTCTTGTTACCCGTGGCGGGAGCAGCGGCTGGTTCTCGGCCAACATACCTTTGTAACACAAGAGACAATGGGGTAGACAACAGCGAGGAGAGAAGTGACAGAACACTAAAACTAACAAGGATGCGTACATGCAATGTAGACAGAATATACTGCTAAACAACAGCTTTAGACAACATGCAAGTGTAAGACAGGAAAACTCTCCTGTCTTTTGCCCATGAGAGACTTGCTCTCATGCCTCCAGTTCTAGCTCCACTGGAGATTTGAAGGGATATAGCATGTTTCTGGTTATAGAGCAGACTGTCAGCTGGTGTAGATCAGCATAGCTCACTGGCTTCAACAAAGCTATGACAATTTCACCAGCTGAGGACCTGGCCTAACAGATCTATTTGATGTCTGGGTCTACGTGAGTGGAGGAAGGGGTGGCTTTCACTAATTAGATAGGCTGCTATTGGTGAGGAAGGAACCAGAATCTGGATCATTCTTGCACCAATCTCCCTACAGTGATATAGAAGCAAACAGGCTGGAAAAATAATTGCGAAGGAAGCTTAGTGGCTCAGATATTGTTCCATTCAATGGTTGTTTCCTCCAGAGATGCACAATTTGGAATGGGATTTTTAGAAGGGAAAAGCAGCCCATTCAGAAGTACAAAAGATAAACATAAGGCATGAAAGTGCGATAGGGCCAAACAATATAGACCATGGGTAGGCAACCTTTCAGAAGCGGTGTGCCGAGTCTTCATTTATTCTCTTTAATTTAAGGTTTCGCGTGCCGGTAATACATGTTAACGTTTTTTAGAAGGTCTCTCTCTCTAAGTCTATATTATATAACTAAACTATTGTTGTATGTAAAGTAAACATTTTGAAAACCTTGTTTAAGAAGCTTCATTTAAAATTAAATTAAAATGCTGATCTTACGCCGCCAGCCTGCTCAGCCCACTG
>NW_020664497.1:830705-917487 GCF_002925995.2 Terrapene triunguis | reverse complement strand
CTTTGCAATATCGATTCCACATATTCGATTTAAGTAAAATCGAATTAACCTCGTAGTGTAGACATACCCTAAATGTGTCATTCATCTTGGGGAGTAAAACAGGCATAAATGCATGAAAGAAAAACTGATTTATGTCTGAATTATCCAGTCTGACTGAGAACCAGAGTTCATCATTAAAGATGACTCAGAATCAGTGCTTTATTGGGTCAGCTAGAGTTAGACTCCTCAGCCTTCACAGATATAAAAGAAAGTCATCTACAGCAGTAACACAAGTACATCTGAATTAGCAATTAACTAGGAGCTTTGGCCGCTATTGTGTGCTAACGTAAAATAGATGGGGAACCCAGGAAACTAAGAGTGGACAGCATATAAGGGAACCAGACCACAATTATTAATGAATCCTGAATTTCATTAGTGTGAGGTTTCCAGACTGACTAATTCTAAGGGCTACAACACAATCAAATCCAGGAAAATCCCTTTGATGATCAGCACTGCATTCATACAAAGGACACACTGTCTTTTCCTAGTGACAATCTCCTCAAGAAGAAGAGAATAGAACATAAAGTTGAAACCAAGCAAATACTAAATGGCAACAAATGCTTCATTAATTACCATGGAGGTTGGTGCAAATGACACAAAGGTTACAAATCTAAGCTCTAAGGAGATGAAAATCTGACCAATAATTCTTCCTTTAAACACAATACTAGAATACCAGTGTGTCCAAGGACTCAGCCTTAGGCAGAGGGCCCTGCTCTTTTGTTTACACTTCCTGATCACTCAGCTATTCTGCACCTCTGCATGTGCCACATTGGGTGGCAAATTCACACCCTCTTTCCTTTTTTCCTGGCTGCATGGAGATGGTGGGCTTGCCGCCATTGCTTCCTGGTGCTGTCCAGCACAAAGAGCAAAGGTTCAGACTGTCAAGCACTGACTTAACGTCTCACTTTTACTAGCTAGGATCTTGCTGTAGGTTAGCAGTGGGATAAGGCAGGCCCAGAACTGGGAGTGGAAGGAAGTGACAAGTCAATGGAACCAGTACCACTCCTGCGAAGGGAAGCAAGGGGGAATGATTTAAAACCATGGAGTTGTCAAAAGCAGTACAAAGAACATTTCAACTTTTTAAATGAAGACAAGTGATGAAAATGGATCCCTACAACCTTAGGAGGATGGGAAGATCCCTGCAGAGAGAAGAACGCCACCCTCCACCCCACCCTCCCGTTAAGAGAACAATTGGCCATGAGATATGCCACTATATACTGAAACTGAAGTCTAAGAATTCTCATTATTTGGATGCAGATTATTTTGGCACAGAATTATATTTCCAAATCCAGGCCAGATCTCTCTCACCCTTGCACACAGCAACTCCTAGGGAAGTCAGTCAATGAGAGGTGCATGCGAGCTGCTCAAAGTGAAGTTAGCTCTCTCTCTGGACTGGATACTCAGCATTCTGAATATATAGTTTGGCACGCTGACTGCATACAGATGCTTGTGAGTTCACAACATTTGTAACTTGACCTACCAGACACCATTTCGTCAAAACTGGATTTAGCTTCAGGATGTCTCAGCAGCGACTTGGGTGTAAAGATAATAAGCTGTAAAATACAGATTGTTACAATTCTCAGAAGCTGCTGCTTGATCCACTGCCTGCTGTACATACACAATATTATTCTTGACACACAAATGGATACTGCATGGGGTACTCTATCACAGATTCTTAATGGGGTTTGGGAATAAAATTAAACAGTGAAAAAAAATCTATATTTTTTTGAAACTTAGACACAAGGAATCTCTATGACTTGGATTTTCAAAAAGCCCCAGAGCAACCAGGCACCCAACTCCTACTGAATTCCCTAACTCCTTAGGGTCCTTTGAAAGTCCCAGCCTACATAACTATTGACCTCTGAGGACACAAAAAATTAGTGTGAATTATAAATTTTTGAGCTGGACTATGGTAGAGAACCATCAGAAAAACCTCTTGCACGTTTGTTTAATGATAAACATCCAACTAGTGTATTTTAGGCTTCAAATTGTATAGAATCCAAATTGCTTCAGAAACTTGCACTGAGATTCCTTAAAAACACTTGTGCTATTCAGTGCTCATGGGATGGCATCGAACAAAGCTTAAGTCACATTAGGATCTGGTGTAACTCAAGGCAATTGCCCTTGGAAAGGGTCTCATTCTTAGCACAAATCTTCCCAGACTGGAGAAGTAATTAGAGGTGTGCTAATTTGGCCTTAAACCTGAACTAGAGAGGAGGAGAATCTCAAAATGAATGAGTGCTTAGACAAGCCCTTTGTCAACTGGACCATAAGGGCATCAAAACTTAATTATATAGAGACTAGGTTCAACTTAATCTTTAATGCCTTGTCTGCATTGTGGTTTTAGCGACCAGTATAGCTATACCAAAGCAAATCCCTAATGCAGATGCAATGCAAAGATATGAATTGTGATATACTATACAGTTTACCCCAGTTGAAATGTGGACTACCCTGCACCAGAACAAGTCGTGATTTACATCAGAGCAGCACATTAGCTCTAAGTGTCTGTAAGAGTGACAAAAATCATTGCAGAGAAGGCTAATAAGAGCCTGTTTTGCAGAAGGTGGCCTCCTTTTGTGCACAAACACACACACTTTTCAAGCACTAGTACCTATGTCCGTAGGTGACAGAATTTACAAGCGCCATTTGAGCAACACCCAGGCATTAGTACTAAAAAAAGCATGTAGGTGGGCATCTGCATGGACAAAAGGAAGCTAGGCTGAAAACCAGGCCTTACAATTCTAGAAAGCAATGCTGAGATTTCATTAATCACGTCCTCAGTCTCCAATTTGAGTTTCATTGAGAAATACTAAAATGCACACATCTTCCATTCAGTCGTATGTTATATACAAACAAAACCCTGCATGCAAGTGGTTTAGTATTATAATTAGACAACAGTATCAATTAAGCTACTTACTGGTTTTCTGAATGGCAGCAAGATCTGTCTTCTGAGGACATGAAAATAATTGGCTGGAGTTGAACAATTCACCACAATCCAGTTGCATTCATAGAGCTGGGAAACTTCAAAGTCTGCACTGAACTCCTAATAAAGACAATAAAGACATCAGAAAAGCTGCCTCCTTTCTCTTCCTCCAAACTCTGCCCCCAATTCACTTTTTTAGGCTCCAATATGTTATGCATTTTGGGGCACAAGAAAAGAACTATAGTAACCTTGGACGCACTTACCACTACCAGTGAGTAAAACTGCAAACTCTCCATTCTTGAACTTCAAGATTGGTCTCCCACATTTACCTGATCAAGATCTCGGCAGGCTTTGGATCATAATCACTATGTACACCAAACCCTAAAGGCAAGAAAACCAGCATGCTCCCATTTCCTACTCCCTATAGTCCCCTTTCCTGAAAGCCTCATCAGTAGATCTCTTTTCTTAATGTTTTGTTGTATATAGATAAGTGCCCCAGCAACTCAATATCGTCTCTTTCTCAAGTCAAACTTTCTCCCGAGCTTTACTTCACCTCAAAATGTATCTTTAAAGCAATGGTTCTTAACCTGGGGTGTGAGATGCCCTTTCTGGGGGTGCGAGACATGCACAGGCATGTAAGTACACCTACTTTGTTTCATCAAACCTATGTATTTATTAACATTTATTATTATAATTTTTTAATGATTACTGTATTCTTAATTTTACTGCGATATATATATATATAATTCTCTCTCTTTCATTCTATAGTTATGATATATCTAGGTTTAAAGAACTGACCTACTTCAATGATTTTTGATAAGGGGGGCAAGAACATATTTTGAGAACCAAGGGGGGGGGGTGCAGGCTGCAGTAAAGGTTAAGAACCACTGCTCTAATGGGACAGTCAAGTAGGAAAACAAAATCACACTTGGATCTGAAAATGTTGTACCTATTATTGTTACAAATCATGCGTATGATTATTCTAACAGAAAGACTAGAGCGTATAAAAACCTACCTCTACCATGGTGCCTACAGATATCTGGTAACAACATGTAGGCAGGTGATGAACTGTGATCATGGAGATTGCTACTAGTCAGCTTATTACATCTACCAATTGTGCACACAGCTAACCCATACTAAAACATCCTATTATTATCCGTGCAGCTGAAAGTGCCATTAAGGTTTCCCATAACTTTTTATAAGACCCTATTTTCAGTTGTTTAGAATTTTGCCAAACTTTAACAGTTTGTGCTAAATGTTTCCATGCTGGGCGTCTGCCTCAGGCTGATTGAGTTATTTATTTATTTTAGTTTCAGCCAAAACAGTTGAGCCATTCCTAAGAAAGAAACTAGGGGAAAATGTTTTCCCCATGTTAAAAAATGCTGGCAACCTTTCTTTTGAACAGCTCAAGTGCCTGTATGCTGTGGAGCGGGGACTTCATATTTGGTAGGAGGGTGGCCTTTGTTTAAGGGATGCTAGTCCTGTAAAAATTTGCCAAATTTGCCAAGATACAAGCTTTTGAAAAGAAAAAAAAATTATCAGTTTACACATGCTTGTCTTTAGCATTTAGCAGCCAAAATTAGCAATTTGGCAGCCAAAATGTCAGAGGATTCCATCCTCACAGAGTGTGCTCCATTCCCTCACAGCTCCTTATCTGACCAGACTGCATGCACCATCCCCACATAGTGACTGAGCATGCTCTACCCCAGGGCCACAAGGGCAAAGCCAGACTTTCCCTATAACTGCTGCTCCCAGCATGAGTGGGGCTGAGCACTGGAAAAAAGTTACCTAACTTTCCATAACTGCTGTTCTTCAAAGTGCGTTACACATGTCTATTCCACTGTAGGTACGTGTGCGCCTCATGCACAGTTGTTGGAGATTTTCCCCTCAACAGTACTCGCTGGAGCAACATCAGCACCCTCTGGTGCCTTGCGCCACTGCAGGTATCAAGGACTACACTGCCCTGACCCCTCTCAGTTCCTTCCTACCAGAAAGGCTCAGAGGGGGGAAGGAGGGTGGGTCATGGCTTGCCCATGTGCAAAACATCTCAAAGAACAATAGTTACAGAAAGGCTGGTAATAGTTTTTTCTTCACGTGATAGCACAGGTCCATTCCACTGTAGGTGATTCAGAAGCCGTTTGAACTCTAGGTGGGCTCGGAGTCTACAGCGAGGGGCCTTCATATGGGAAATCTTGAATGGTTTATTGCACCTCCAAGGGAAGACCTGAATACTGCAACTAAGATGCACACTGCATAATGATGGAGGAAGCCATAGCTCAAGCTGTGCGGTTTGCCGCATCCAGGCTTGCTTGCAATGCTGTTCTGGCAACTAATTTGTCCTCCACCACCATAACAGTGAACTCCTGCTTTGCTTCATCAGGAAGCTTGTCTTTGAACTTCAGGACATTATCCCACCAGCTGAAATCGTAGCAACCCAGCAGAGTCTGCTGGTTCGCAACACTAAGCTGTACAAATCCTGTGGAGTAAAGTTCCCTGCTGAACAGATCTAGCTTGTTTGCTTCTTTCCCTTTCAGAGCAGAGGCTTGGGGTCCCTGTCTTGCTTTTTCATTAGCCACAGTGACTATGAGGGAGCCTTGAGAAGGGTGGCTATAGGGACATATCTTTTCTCCACCCTTTTAGCAGTGGAAGGCAGAGAAGATGGCATCTTCTGCCATAAAACCATGACTGGTTCCAGGATAGCCTCATTAATAGGGAGAACTACCATAGTGGGTCCTGCAGAGGCTAAAACATCCATGAGCTTGCGAGATCTTTCCAGCACCTCTTCTGGTTGGATATCCAGAGCTACAGCAACCCTCCTCAACAAGTCTTAATGACTCTGAAATCATTGGGGGCGAAGAGGGGGAAATAGTCTCAGTCACTACCGCCTCATCAGGTGACAAGCAGCAGCTAAGAGTTGTTGAGGAGGTCCCTCCTCCAATTCCTCCACAGGAGAGTCCTGAGAGCACTTTCCCCTGCACGGTATCGGTACTGGATGAGGAAAAATGGTGACCTTGCTGCAGATGCTCCCAGCACCTAACCAATGTAGAAAGGCAGGAAGATAGAGGAGAGGCTCTCCAATGTGGAGGGAAACCCCGAGGGATCCAAAAGGGCCACTGATATGGAGGGGGGACCCAGCTATGTGAAGGCAATTGGCCCATACCATGGTGGGCAGGCACTCCACTGGGGCTGCTGAGCACTGTCAGGTTGAGTCACAAATGATCCCATCTCAGAGTCCTCTTCCTCAGACCACGGGGAGCTGACCCCATCGGTACCAGGGAGACCATGCTGTTCAGGAATCTCCCCAATAGCAGGATTGGAAGTGCTCACTCCCACAGTCCCGGTTCCAGTCCCAGAGCACAGTTCATGTCTTCTACAGTTGTGGCACCTTTTCTGTAGGGTTCCATCCAGAGAGGAGCCAGTGATGATCTCACTGATACCCCATCTCCAAACCCATGTGTAGTGACATGAGGCACCAGTAGGAGCTCATGCTGCCCCACTGGGTACTGCTGAGGGGGAAATCTCTGACAACTGTGCACGAGGCACACGCCCCCAACCTCTCACAGTTCAGCTAAGGTAGCATGGAGGAAACTGACTTCAATGCAGAGAGGGATAAGAGCCATACTGTGGGGGATGGAAAAGACTTGACAGACACAAGGATTCTGGGGATGGGGGAAGAAGACACTCAAACTGATTGGTAAAAAAGACTGGGAGCTGGAACAGGAGGGGAGGCTGGGATTAACGGAGCAAGGAGATTGGGACTGGCTGGGGAGGATGCTGGGACTGAGAACTAGAACATGTGGGAAGCAAGGACCTGCTCAGGCCAGGAGACTGGGCCTGGGAGCCAGGTGGAGAGGCTGCAACAGCTTAGGCAAGGCGACTAACTGAGAGCTGGTGAGGAAAACAAGGGGGTAGTGGGGATGACCCTGACTTTGGATGGGGAATTGGAAGGCAGGAAAGACTATCATAATGCACATTCTGGCATTTTCTAACTTCTGAGTGCCTGACTCTGCAATCTTAATAATGTTCTTTTAACATATGTTTTTTGTGAGTAATTATTGTTAACTCATCCTAACATTCCCAGCCTATATTTTTTTGTCATCCACCTGTTATGCTTTGATTTAGACAATAAGCTCTTTGGGCTGGGAGCTGGTCATTTACTCTGTACAGCACGTCCTGGTCTATAACTGTGGCTCCTGGGCACTACAGGATTGCAAATAATAATTTTCAGTTTGCTTACTATGTACATTCGGCAGTGCTGAATATATAATCAGTCAATTTTCCCTGTTTGGGTGGGTCTTTCACACACAAAGCAGAGACAATAATCATTTTAAAAAAATGAAGAGAATGGGGCTGTAAAACCATAAAAACTGGAATACAGCTGCAGAGCAGCTGTATCTAGCACCCAAGACTACTTTAGCCTATTTTTTTTAACTGGCTGAATTTTAAGTCTATGTTTAATAGTTGACCTTGGAGAAGGGGAATATCTAGTGGATCTTTAGAATTACAGTTTAGCTGAAAAAAATATCTTGATCAACCTTTAAAGCACTTATATTATTCAAATATAGTAATAAAAAAAATGTATAGGATTAAAAAAAACCACTGAGAACTGATCACCTAAACATAACATCACACACACTCAGTGCAGATATTTTTACACTGCATCTGCATTCTGAAGTTCCCAGCTGGATGGTTTGCTCTGTTACAAGAACATTGGGTTTTAGTGCCATCTGATCTTCCTTGGAAATGTGTTACAGACACTGACTTGTGGTACATCCAGCTATATAAAACTGAAGAGTTACTGTCCCCTAGGAACACCCATAAAGAAATAATACTACCAGAGACAAATTATATCTGACCTCAGCTTTCAAATGAAATGCAGACTAGACTAGTCATCTTTATTATTTTTATCAAATGAGCTGAAAGTTAGAGCAAATATTTGAGCTAAACATTAAAATACACCAACTAGCGGTCTTAAAAGGTGACTTCCAATCCTGCAGGAAAATATTCAAGCTGTTGGGGGAAGACAAGTGCTGGTTGGTGGCAATAAATTAATTTCTCAAGCAATAAACCCAACAAAACCTGGTTTAAAATAAGTCTCTGAAAAGCCCAGAGCAGGAAAAAGGACATTGCTGTTGACAAATCTACTTACTGGATAAGCGTCGGAATCATCATTGCTCATCTGCAGAAACCTCTCCGGCCTGGCTGAAGAATGCTCTGGACCCTGGTAATCACATCATTTAAAACAAAACCAACAACAGTTTAGATGTCTTTCTAGATCACTCACTGCACAAGTGCTTCCTGTCAGCCTAATCATCATGGAGCAGCCTTGATACAGGCTGCTCACCCCACCCTCCCTGCAGAGGATAAATGCTGTAACAATGACAATCAGAGAAGAGGGAAAGCTTTGAAGAGGGTAACATGGTGGTGCCCCTGAGTAAAGGAGCTGTGATCCTGAGTATCCATCCAATCAGATGGAGATGGGTTACATAGAACTCCAATGTCACTACCACTAATTAAAGGTTAAATACTCAATGTGGTTGTGCAAGGTGATGCAAGAGACCGAGTGCTTGGGGCACTTAGCCATCCTGCCAATCCAGGACAGAATGGTGCAAGATGAGGTTAGGTGGTGTGGTGCAGATCTGTGATCATTTAAAAATGAGCAGCACACATTCACAAGCCAGTAGGTCTTGCACGCTTGAGACCAGGACCGGCTCCAGCTTTTTATCCGCCCCAAGTGGCGAAGAGAATAATAAAAAAAAAAAAGCTCTACCGTGCCGCTTCATTCTTTGGCGGCAATTCGGCGGCCGGTCCTTCCCTCCGAGAGGGACTCAGGGACCCGCTGCCGAAGACCCAGACGTGCCACCCATTTCCATGGGCCACCCCAAGCACCAGCTTGCTGCGCTGGTGCCTGGAGCCGGCCCTGCTTGAGACCATGGATCACCTGCTAAGGCAGAAGCTGGGTCCTCCAATTATTTATGTCTTGAGCACTAGGTTACAGTCCTACCCTACAGCAGCATGAGTGTGTATGGAGGAGAAGGGAACTTCTCTCTTCTCCCACTAGCACACCAGTTTGACATAAGACAGGATGCTCTAGATGGGTATATGTACTTTGGCCAATTCCCTGCAGAGTCACTGGTAACCCATGTTAGGTTGAGTAAAGTTTAACTGGCATAGCTAAGCCAATTACTCCATAAAACCTTTTTATAGGAATTTTATGTTCTGCTATAGTTAAAATATCTATCACTCAGACAGTGCTTTTCACTAAATCTCAAGGCACTTTACTGAAGTGGGTAAGCATAATTGGTCCCCATTTTACAATGGGGAAACAGGAACACAGGTCACAGAGTAAGTTAGTGGTAGGGAATGGAACAGAACCCATTGTCTCCCGACTCCCACTCTTCTCCCTTATTAATAAGGTTGGAGAGAGTTAATTGCAATCAGCAAAATAATATGGTGTGTGGTTTTATTTATTGCTGATGCTGGGTGTCATTGTTTGTAAGGGTGACAAATATTTATGATTAAGAAGGGCTTTCATACCAGAGAAAACCATAAGGTATCTCATCCTAGAGATATAACTGCATTTAACCTTTCAACTCGTATGTTAGTTAATTCCACTTACAAACCAGGGCTCACTCCCTTACGCACCACCTTCTGTTTGTTACTGCACTGATGTCACAATGGGAAATCCCAGAGAACACCACAGTGATGGCTTTGACTTTGTCTACACTGGAACCTGAACGACAAAACTTTTATCATTCAGGGGTACGAAAAAAACCCACCCCGAATGACAAAAGTTTTGCCGACAAAAAGCGCCAGTGTGAACAGTGCTTTGTCAGCACGAGAGCTTTCCTGCCAGCAAGGTTACCGCTGCTCATTGGGGTGGAAGTTTTTTGTCAGCAGGAGAGCTTTCTCCTTCCAACAAACAGCGGCTACACTGCACGCCTTTTAGTGGCACTGCTGTAATGGCACGGCTGTGTCTCTAAAAGGTGCGTAGTGTAGACATAGCCTTAGAAACTGTTGCTAAAAGAACAGGGGAAAGTGATGTGTACTGCTTGACTCCTCCCTGTTGTACCGGCAGAGCGAGCCCCTAACAAAACACTCAGTATCTGCCCTAGGCACAAAAGGAACACTAAGATGGAGCAGCTAGCATATCTGTGTTCTGTATAACTTCTCTTGCAAACTGGCCTCAGTTTTGTGGTGCAAACTTGTCTTCTCATTAGTGGATGAGAACCATAAAGCCACACAGTTCTGGCACATTGTGAGTCTAATATTGTTAGTACCACTCCTGTTGCCATCTATTCATGTGCTGCAAATCATAATTCTTACACACACACACACGGAGCAACCTCCTCCTATTTTAAAAACATTTAAAATGGTTTACAAATGAATGTAGTATTCAATAAACATGCTGAATTCACTGCACTGGAAACAGAAGTGATCTACAGAGGAGACAGCAAAGATGCAAGCTTCCCCTCGTCCCCCCCCCGAAGCTTCAGTGATAATCCTCAAACCAGACTCCGCTCATTGTCTATGTTTAATTTCTTTGCTGAAACTGCTAACAAGACTGTCAGTTACTGGAGGGGGGGCGGGGTAGGGGGAAGGTTTCAGACCCCCTGTCCAACAGGACCTGTACAGAATCCATTAGCTAGTTGCACATGAGCCACCAAGGAGCTATCAGTCAGCGAAGTCCTTCAATCACAACCAGCCAGGCTGTATGTTAGCTAGCGACCTAGACGTGAAAGGAGTCCCATCCCATTACCAATACCTCGCCAAACCATCCTGTCCCTAACAGATTTCATGCTGGAGTCTTTGTTTTTTTGCTTTTGAAGAGTCCTTAGGTTCCATCTTGGGCATGATCTTACAGTCCTTACTCAAACAAAGCTGAATTCACTAGGATATTTGTCAACAGGACTGTGCTCTTGTATAAACAGAAAATCCATACAGAAAATCACCCAATGGGCACGAACCAACAGCAGTGTGCAAGGAAAGGTTATAATTGCATGGAATTAAATGTATAGAAACAGAATAGGAACAAGAAGAAATGCCTTTATGTACACTTAAAGTGAATGAAAGAGAACATTTACAGCTATGGCAACCACATCAGTATCATGTATTTGTTAACAGAAATACTGTAAACATACATTAAATAATACACTGAGTGTCAGTGCATTCTAAAAGGAAATAACTATTTCAAATAACACAGAGCAGAATGTTTATGTCACTTTTAAAAATAATTTAAAAGATGCCTGAAAGTGATCCTACTGCTAAATCCAACTTCAGAACAGAGGAAAGTTACATGCAGAGTTTATATAGATCTGGTTCCAGACCTTTCGTGGCTAGCTCACTAGGAGTTACTGAGAAGAGAAGTGGGCAGCCATTCAAAGGGGCTCTCTCCCTAAAAGAGCAGATTTCTTATTTCCTCCAAGTCATCCAAATCATCAACATTTTTAAAAGAATGTATTTGTTTGC
The DNA here is from genome assembly GCF_002925995.2 of Terrapene triunguis. Lineage (NCBI taxonomy): Eukaryota > Metazoa > Chordata > Testudines > Emydidae > Terrapene > Terrapene triunguis. Next base: position 906,056 of record NW_020664497.1, on the reverse strand, counting down.
AAGCTGCATAAAAACCCCTTGGAACAATGTTCTAACTTAAAAGTAAAGTTTATACGGGTAAAACACATGTATCTGAGGTTTGTTTCATGTCATCATAAAATAAAGTGAAACAAGTGTTGTAAAAACCTATTGAAATTTTAACTGTACCCGAGAATCCCAAGCCGCCTCCTTTATACTTTGCTCTTTCTAGGAACTTTTCATTTTAAGTTAATTTTTCATAACCACAAAGCTCTAATGAAGAAAAAATAATTTTTTTGCATTGACACACGTTGTATTGACCAAATAAGTCTTTCAAATAGTAGGGGAACAATGGCAGATACCTCTGCAAAATAACCCATTCGGAGGAGGGCACAAGGAGAGGGAGACTGAATGTTCAGAAATATAGCAATGCTGTTTTCCTTTTGTTCTCGTTCTTGGCCAATTGTCAAAACTGGTCACTGCAAGCACATTTATTTTTGAGATAGAAGAACAGTCTAACGTATGTCAGCAATAAACTCTTTTTTTTTCATAAAAGTTATAAGATCCTGAAACTGCATTTGTACGCTGCAAAAAAGGAATAAAAGGTTCTGTAGTTTCTATTCTACTACTTTATGTCAAAGCACATTTATTGTTCCAATCAGTGAAAGCCTTACCATTCCTTCCATTCCATGTGGCAAAAGCAGCACAATCCCATTGTGTCGAACCCACTTAGCCTGTCCTGAGCTGATAAACTGGTCTATTATGCACTGTGCAGTGTTGTGGAAGTCACCAAACTGCGCTTCCCAGCACACCAGAGCATTGGGACTTGCCATGGCAAAGCCAAGTTCAAAACCTAAAAACAAACAGGTAGAAAGAAAAAGGAAAAGATCCTGATTAGAATTATATTCTGTTTTCCATAATCTAAGACACCACCTTTCTATTGCAACTAATTAAATAAAAGAGAGCAGAATATGTATCAAGAATGTTTACTCATGAAGTGCAACAGTGTTTTCAATAGGACCACTTCTGCTAGAAGGATTAGCAGACATTTGTTTATACATATAGGATCCAATCCCTGCAAACTCTTCCTTACGCTAGTAGTCCCAGTCAACAACATCATGTGGAAACTTCAGTTTCCATGAAAAAGTTAAGGTATTAACACTATTTTTTTCTCCTGGTAGTAAACATTTTTATACACAAATCTAGATAGAAGCCACCCTTTTAATAAAAGTAACTATAAATATATTTATAGTTAATATTTAGGGTTCAGTTCAACAAACTATTTGTCCACCTTCTGCATTACGCAAGCCTGCACAATGCTATGAATGTGCCTGTACATTTATACAGGTGCTGGTTGGAATCATTTGCTGTGGCTGGTCTTTTATATCTGTAAACTGGATCTTTCTAGGATCTTTTAATATACATTTTATTTACCAAATTGTGACTGGATAATGTGGTGAATGGCACTTTGGAAATGCTTATTTATTGAATAAGCATTTGGCTGTTAACAGTCATTCCCCGTTTCCTTTCCTTGGTTACAGAATCCTATCCTACACGTTCTTGTCCTGTGTAACTTTAAGCTAATGCCTAAATTTTCAGAACATTTCAAGAGATTCTAAAGATGTGATTATTACTACAAAGCCAACGGGATCTGCAAATCCGTGGATAATTCCTTAGGTGTGCAAAACTGAGCAAAGAAAATAAAAAGTTTTAGACAAGTTATTGGAGGCAATGCAGCAAAAGTGCTCTCTCCTCAGAGATAAGAGGCTAAAACCTTCCTCAAGAGTCATGCCCCTCTGCGTTCTTCACTGACATCTGTCCCAATACTGTGGTGAGGGGAGCAGGCATGGGGAGCACTTCTACTGCGGAGAGGGTATCTCTGCTTAAGCTAATGCAAACAGGAGAATCGCTGCAGGTTTCCAGGAGGATAAGCAGGAGAGAACGGTTCTCTCCCTAGCTCCTCCCATCCAGCAGAGCCAGAACTCCACAGGGTCCATGGGACTGGGATAAGAAAGGGAGGGAGCATGCTGCAAAGTCTCTGCTTTCCTTCTTTTTGGACATCTCAGCTCAGATGCACCTGATCTGGGGCACTTCCAATCACTGTTCCCTCCGCTGTAGTGAAGTCCAAGGTAGGCAGGGAACACTGAGTTGCACAAAGGCCACATGACTTTGCCATCAGGTCAGCAAGTCAGTAACAGGGCTGGGACTAGAGCCAAGGTTTCCCTAGTTTCATGCTATACCCACTAGACAACACTGCCTCTCTATACTCAAACAAATGTAAACATGGATTCTGAATACAGACTCAAGTTTTACCCAGGTATTCAGAAAGATCATGGTTAAATGCAGTGGGAAGCACACAAACTGACAGCTGTCTGATTTTCAGTATAAATTACATTTTGCACACTTTGGAATGTAACAGGCCAGAATGCTTGTTGCCTGTTCCTAAAATCTGTCATGTTCCAAACCCAACAGTATCCTCACAACAGGCAATGTGGGCATCACTTAGTAGATGCAGAACAAATGCCTGCTCTTGTTGGAAGAGATCTGTGGCAGTGCTGTAAAGCCCCAATTCTACTGCAGGGACTGGGGTGATAATGACTGCAAAAGACAAAAAACAAACAAAAAGTTATTAGAATACAAACCAGCTACTGTAATTCACGCTCAGCAGCTGTGCTAAGACACATTAATTGCAAACTGCTAGAGTATTTACATCTGCTACAGGGCTTTGTTGTGCAGCTTTAAAATGCAAGATTTCAAGCAGAGTCAGAGTTCATGAAAATGCAGTTAAATACAAGGCATGTAATAATCGTCTCCTTTTAATGACCTATCTTAACTTCAAGATATTTCCCCCTACTTATGTCCCACAGTTAATGGCTTATTTGTGAAAATCCACCCCCAACCCTCCCCCCGCCATCCCAGTGCTCCCACTTACATGGGTCATAAGACTAGTGAGAGCACAAATATTCCTACAGCAATGGAGAATGACACCACATGGGCCTAAATTGCAATACAAGGTGAAGACAGTGGTTATGACAGACAGACCACTCTGCTTAGTCAAAGGGTAAAATTGAACATTTAAAGCACAGTTCCACAGTATGGAGGGTGTGAAGCTGCAGTGCCTCAGAGGGAGCTACTGGAGGCACTGTACCACAGCTTCTTCAGAGGCCCCAGAAAGTGTGGGCCTGAGACTCTTTTGCTGCATCCTTTGATGGGGGCAGTATGTGCTCTAGCCTGGGCAGATCCAACTCTACTCCATGTGTAAAGGGGTAGGAAGCCAATGGAAACTCTGTATCCGTTATCTTTAGGCAGACTAATATCACAGGCAGTGCTAGCCTCAGGAGTGCAAGCACTAGATTAATGTCTGGGTCCCATGCAGGGGTTGAAGGCTCTGTGCGCCCTCTACTCCCATTCACACCTGCAGACTGGCCAGGTACAACTTGACTCCAAGTTATTTTCAACAATTTCACATTTAACTGTACTTGTGTTGCACTTGCCCACTGGCAGCCAACCATAAAAACCAATTGCATCTTAAAATACCGAACACCTACAGCAATTAAAAACCAAGAAGTTAAATTCTACCCTCTGTTTCACCACGGCAAAGCTGGGCCACTTCAGTGGAGCTACTATGGATTTACAGGGCTATAACTGACAAAGAATATGGTTCACTATCTTTAGAGAGGACATCTGTAAGAGTTGTTTGCTTATGCTGAAGTCATACATTTAAATTTTAAACAGAGTCTAAGCATTTATCTTCAGATAATGGTAGTGTAATATGAAAGAGCCATCCCATCCAACACATACCAAATAGAGCAGCAGATTGGTATAGTCAGTCTCTGCTGTCCAAAGGTTTTATTAGAAAATTCTTTGGACATGTACACTTACCATTGCTCAGACACAAAGACCTGAGAAGAAACCAACTGAAAACATGACAGTTTGGTGTGAATTCTGTTCCTTGTACAGATACACTCTCTCTGCAACCTAATTACCCTCAGAGACATGGTGGGTGAGGTAATATCTTTTATTGGACCAACTTCTGTTGGAGAGAGAGAAGCTTTCGAGCCACTCAGAGTTCAGGTCACTGACCTAAGGAAAAATTCTGTGTAGCTCATAAGCTTGTTTCTTTCACCAACAGAAGTTAGTCCAATAAAAGATATGACCTCACCCACCTTGTCTCTCTAATATCCTGGGACCAACACGGCTACACAATTCCACTGCATACCTAATTACATAGTGAGATTTGAAAAGTGAGAGTGCATCTTTTTCCTGTGAGATCTGTCTATATTGATCCCTGCTTTCTTGTTAGTTTATCAATAAAAAATCCTCACCCCACCCCTTTTTGCCTCATTTTGTCCCCTTTTGTTTTTTTCCTAAGTTTGCTGCATGTTACACGGAGACCAACAAAGGTCATTCTACAATGTAGCCTGCATGCGCCCAGCAGAAAGCAAGCACATCCACTCAAGTTACAGAAAACCTAAATTCATTCCCAAATCTGGATCTTCCCCACTACCACCAGCTTCTGCCATGTTACTAGTGCACAATCCCATTTAAAAAAAACCAAAGATGCAGAGCCAAACCAATTCAAATTTGGAGGCTCTGTGTGTGTGTGTGTGTGTGTGTGTGTGTGTGTGTGTGTGTGTGTGTAAATCTGGTGTGTTAGTTTGACTCCTCTACACTTACAGTTGATCTAAAATATTGGACAAGAGTAAGTGATTGAACTGGTATAACATAAAATTTATGGGTTAGATTTTCAAAGGCACAAAAAGCAGATAGATGCCTAACTCCTGTTGAAAGTCAATGGGCACTGGGCGCCTAACTGCCCTTTAACCTCTGAAAAATCTTCCCCTAAAAACACTGCACATGGGTAAAATCCAGGAGCAATTTTTCTTTAACAAGCAATATTAGTTAAGCAAGTGAGAGACCTATAGGGAAGACATGAAATAAACATACAAAGAAACCTTTGCAATCACGATTTCTGGCTATGATCAAACTTCTTATATCTTTAATTAGAAAAGTTTTAGGAACTCTGCAACTCATGTTGACTGATGGAGACCAACTTGGCATCTTGATATTCTCTGCACACAGTAGGCTACTGCTTCAAACCCATCAGCAAGTGCTCAGTGACAGGCTTCATGTACTTGTCATTTGTGATTTACACCATGGTGACTGGGGGCCCTCCAGGAGCATCTCTCCTATGGGAATTTATTGGATATGCGGATTGCTTCACAGAGTGCTGTGATATAGAAATCAGGCAAAGCATACCTACACCATTGGGGGAGGAAAAAGGGTTTTAGTCGCACTAAAACGTTGAGTCTCTGATACTCTTCTGTGTCAAGAACTAGATTAGGATTTAAAATAAAAGGAAACCAAAAACACTACAGTTAAGAGCCAGATGAGAGCAGCATGTTGCACTTACAGTATAGGACTATTTAATTTTTAAAGTCATCAGCACATGGCTATGAACTTGGCCCTGTAGGACCAATATAGGATTAACCTCCACTGAAACAAAACCTTTCCCTTTTGTTTAGCTTTTATTCTGTTTTTTTATCTTCCCATTTACACTGCTCTGCGTCAATTTCCTACTTATCTCTTTTTAGACCATAAAGTCCTAGAGAAATCAAGGGACTGCAAGAATACATTAATGATATTACAGAAGCACCTACAGGCCCAAACCAAATTTGAAGTCCCATCATGCTAGGCGCTGTACATACACATACTAAGAGACAATTCCTTCGTGAAAGAGTTTAAAATCTAAATTGACAAAACAGGCAAAGGATGGGAGTGGGGGAAATCTCCACTTTACAGATTGAGAACTGAGATTACACAGGTAAAAGATGATGAGACTTGCCCAAGGTCAAACAGGTCATTTATGCTGAGTTGGGTTTTGAACCTAGATTGCCCGAGTCCCAGCGCAGTGCTTTAATCACAAGAACATCCTCTTGCCATATTTCACCTGATTTTTTGAAAGTTACAGTTAAAAATACATAAACCAAAGATATTTATGTCTAAACCTTTAATGGCCACTGCTGCAATCTGAAAGTCTGTCCTTCCACCTGGGAGGACAAGTATATACTCCTCTGGAATGATGATGAATGTGTAGAACAACTTGAATATGTCAATTACAGGGAAAATGAATCCTTTTATACATGAATATATATTCTTTGTATCCACTTTTGGAAAGTGACTTTTTATGCACAGTTCCTATTGAAATTCTATTCCAGATGTTTGGACCCATCTTGATGAAAGAAAGTTGATGAACCACTATGTCCCTGTGGTGCTGAACTCTGTGAACGGCCCATCCATGACTCCAACAGATGCTCCTTGTTCTTTTCTTGCCAAAAGAAGGCTAAAGCCTCAGAAGGACTGGCCTTTTCCCTTCAACTCAATGTCCTTGGATGGTCCTAGCTGCCCATCCTCACCCCCAACAATGCTATCTTCCAAAAGATATTTTAAACCTCAGCCCTCCTTTTCTGTGTGGTCTTGCTGTCTCTAAGAACATTCAAAGAGCGTAAAGCCTGTATAACTTCTTCACTGAAGTTCCCAAAGGTATTTACAAAATAGATTTCCCCAGATAGGTTTGAATCCCATTCTAATTTTAAACAAACATTAAGAGACTATTTCTGCTGATTGGGTGACATGGTTGAGAACATATGCAATATGGCTAATTTGTTCAAGGCTTATTTGCACATATGCTGTGCTCTACTAGGACAGGGGTAGTCTAACTTTCAGATGAGACATAAAACTAAAGTCCTGACCACTTGTGGTCATCAACTTTTAATAAGTACCAGGGAGCTTAACCCTGTCTCCTGACCAAAATTTTGATCCAGGTAATTAAGTTCTGTATACCAATATTATCTTGAAATTTCAGATGAATATGGTACCCTTCCTTACTTCCTGTCCTAAACTGTTATTTAATGTAGCTGTTGTGACAAATAAGGGGGGGTAGCTGTAAAATCCCTCTTGGTAACTGTTCTTTACTTGCTTTACCTGTAAAGGGTTAAAAAGTCCCCCAGGTAAAGAAAAATAAAGTGGGCATCTGACCAAAAGAGCCAATGGCCAGAACTGTTTAAAATGGGAAAAGAAACTCTTCCTTGGTCTGTTCTTTGGGCTGCAGGGACACGAGCAGCAATGTGATAGCAGGAATGCTGTGTAAGGTTTGAACCAGATATGAAAAGGTATCTTCCGTATCAAGAAGAAATTATTTGGATGGGGGAATGTTTAGTTAGACACAATCAGATTTATTTCTTATTTTGGCTTGTGGATCTCCTCTGTGTTAACCCCTGATGCTTTTGTTTGCTTGTAACCTTTAAGCTGAACCCCCAAGAAAGCTAGCTTGGGTGCTTAATTTTTGGAATTGCTCTTTTAAAATCTAGCAAAAGCCTAAGTTTCAGATGTATTTTTTTCCTTTTTGTTTTTTTGTTTTTTTTGTTTTTATAAAATTTACCTTTTTTTAAGCACAGGATTGGATTTTTGGTGCCCTAAGAGGTTTGTACATGTTGTTTGATTAGCTGGTAGCACAGCTAATTTCCTTTGTTTTCTTTCTCAGCTCTTCCCTGGGGGGGAGGGGAATGAAAGGGCTTGAGGGTACCCCACAGGGAGGAATTCTCAAGTGTTCCTTCCCGGGTTCAAAGGGGTTTTTTTTGCAGTTGGGTGGTGACAGCGTTTACCAAGCCAAGGTCAAAGAAAAGCTTTAACCTTGGGAGTGTAATACAAGCCTGGAGTGGCAAGTATTAATTTTTCGAATCTTTCCGGGCCCCCACTTCCTATACTCGGGGTGACAGAGTGGGGATTCAGCCTTGACAGCTGTGCACCACGAAACACTGTTATACGGTACCCTGAAGTGGCTGTGTTAAAGGGGAGGATCAAGTGATCCCAACACATATGTATCCTATACCAGGCTCACAAGGGGATTGGGTTAGGCTTATTCATTTCAGTGTTTGCAAAGTGCTTTGAGATCCTTAGATGAAAGGCAAAATAGAAGTGCAAGTTATTAGTTCTGTTCCTGTTGCCTGTGCTCTCTCGGTCATTCTTTTGTCGGTATAGCAGGGATAGAGGTGATGTTAAGCAAAGTGTCAACTTGCACAACCCGTTCTGTGTTTTCCCCCACAGCAGTTTGCATGACTGTCACAAGAATTTGCATCTTTCAAGTAACAAAAGTAAGGCTGCAGCTTAATTCATATGATTTTCAAGTTTCCTAAGGCATGAAAATTAAAATAATCTAGCAAGTGTTTTTGGGATGGCCACACATGACTTTAGTGTGATGTCAGTAAGAGGAAAACCATAAGGAAAGACGTGCTGCTATATTTAAAGAAATGAAACACTGGGGACTGGTATTGCGATACACAAGCTCTCTTTTAAATCACTAACTTGAATACAGCCCAGGAGAGCCGTGAAATCATTAACATCTATTTGGTTTCTGAGCCATGGAAATGCTGATGCTCAAGAGGTAGGGGAAGCCCCTTTATGCCCTCCAACAGTCCCACTATATGGCCCTGTAAGAACCTGGCCCTCAGTTTTTGCACTGTCTACCTAATTTCCTGCTGCAATTTTAGTTGGATAATGATATTGGCTCTCTCTTCGTCTATAAAAAATGGGGTAGTGCTGCCCTAGTAACATCACTGCCATATTCCAACACAGAGATACAGGTCTGTCGCATCTTAGGCGCATTTAACACATGCGATTTCAGTTTTACGCGGTCGGCAAAAACAAAACAAAAAACAAAAAAAAGAGAAAAATAACAATTTAAATACTGTTTCTGTAGTGTGGGCGATTCCGCCCGCCATTACACTTAATGTAATTTTGACTATATGCGATTTTCGCTTTAGGCGCTGACTGCGGAACGTAACCCCAGCGTAAAATGAGACAGACCTGTAGCTGCACATCAGTGGTGAGATCATTATCTCTACATATACATAGGGATCATTCACGATGAAAGGTACTGTGGACTTTTAGACTATTATTGCTGTAAAGGATTTTTTAATTGGTCACCAGGAAGAAAATGGTTCAGAAAGCCTAAGCACCAGCCTTATTCCAAATGAGAAGATGAATTCAAACCTTTAAGACTTCCAAAAAAGTTTAAATCAATAGATTAATATTCTTCCTTTCTTCCTCACCTTTCCCAGTCAACCATAAAATCATACTGAATTCCATCTCCAGCCCTAAGAAGGTCCAGGAGTCTCTACTGATCCATCTGTTGTCTTCAAATATCATGTGTCTGGGAATTTCCTCTTTTCCCAGCATGAGGCAATACAATCTACTCAGCACTGATGAAGCCTCAATGGGAGTAGTGTGTCCAATTCTGGTCACCACACTTTAGGAAAGATGTGGACAAATCAGAAAGAGCCCAGAGGAGAGCAACAAAAAGGTTTAGAAAACCGGACCTATGAGGAAAGGTTAAAAAAACACTGGGCATGTTTAGTCTTCAGAAAAGAAGAATGAGGAGGAATATGATAAGTCTTCAAATATGTTAAGGGCTGTTATAAAAAGAAGACAGTGAGTGATTGCTCTCCATGTCCACTGAAGGTAGGACAAGAAGTAATTGGCTTAATCTGAAGCAAGGGAGATTTAGGTTAGATATTAGGAAAAAACTTTCAAACTATAAGGATAGCTAAGCAATGAAATAGGCTTCGAAGGGAGGTTGTGGAATCCTCGTCATTGGAGGTTTTAAAGAACAGGTTAGACAAACACCTCTCAGGGATGGTCTAAGTATGCTTGGTCCTGGCCTCAGTGAAGGGGGCTGGACTATATGACGTCTGAAGGTCTCTTCCAGCCCTACATGTCTATGATTCTATGACTCTGAGGCACCTGAGAACTTGGGAAAGTCTTAGAACTCAAGAAGCAAGTATCCAGCCAGAGCTCAACAGAGAGAACCATACTCCCATAAGGAGAATATCATCAATAAGAGGCCTGTTGGAGGTTCAAGAGAATGAAGACAGATAGGAGTATACAAAAAAAGCACATTTAAAGTAACAAATGAATATGTATTAGTAGGCTGAGTGTGTATAAGGGGCCTGTAAATTATTTCTGCTCTCTTCCTCTATTAAGATGTCCAGATAAACTGGTGAAACTATATTCTGGCCTTCTGCTCAATATAGGGTTGCCAGGTGTCCTGTTTCGATCAGAACGCCCAGTTGAAAAGGGGCTGTTAAAAGTCTGGTCGGTGGCACAGCAAGGGCCCAGGGCTAAGGCAAGCTTCCTGCTGGCGCGAGGGCAGCCACAGCATGCGGAGCCTCACTGATGCACCTAGGGGCTGCAGGGACCTGGTGGTCACTTCCTGGGAGCCACGGTAAGTGCTGCCAGGACTCCGCACCCCAACCCCCTGCCTCAGCCCAGAGTTCCCTCCTGCACCCCAAATCCCTCATCCCCAGTTCCACCTCAGAGCCCAAACCCCTAGCCAGAGCCCTCACCCCAACCTCCTGCCCCAGCCCGCAGCCACCTCCTGCACCCCAAACCTCTCATCCCCAGCCCCACCCCAGAGCCCACACCCACAGCTGGAGCCCTCACCCCCCACTCCCCAACCCCCTGTCCCAGTCCAGAGCCCTCTCCTGCACCCCAAACCCTTCATCCCCAGCTTCACCCCAGAGACTGCACCCCCAGCCGGAGCCTTCACCCCCCACCCCAGCCCGGTGAAAGTGAGTGAGGATGGGGGAGAGTGAGTGACGGAGGGAGGGGGGATGGAGCGGGCACGGCGGGGCCTCAGAGAAGGGGCGGGGCCTCAGGGAAGGGGTGGGCAGGGGTGTTTGGTTTTCTGTGATTAGAAAGTTGGCAACCCTTGCTTAATACCTTCTCAGAGCAACTCAATTATGCTTCCAGACTTCCCGATTGCTGAAACTGAATAACCTGCAGCTAAAATACATAAAAGTCTTTATGAGACTTTAATTGAATTGCAATAATCCAGCTGCAACGAAAACAATACACCCAGGTTAACAGAATGGTAATGCCTAGCTCTTATATGTGCTTTTCATCTTTAGATCTCAACATACTTTAAAAAGGTTAGTATTATCTCAATTTTACAGATGGGGACACGAGGCACAGGGCGGGAAGTTATTTGCTTAAGCTCAAGCAACAGACTAGTGAGAGCCAGGAACTGAACCCACACCTGCCAAATCCCAGTCAAATGCCCTATCCACTAGGCTGTACTGTAACAAATAAAATCTAAAACAGATTTCGAATACAACCCTTAAATGTACACATCCCTCTCAACTTGCATCTGAAAACAAATAGTTCTTTACAATGCAAAGTAACTAGCCTGTTCTGGTTTTATCACTGAGGCAAATCAGTCTTGTCAGAATATCATTTTAGTGGCGTTATTATACCCCAGGTGCTCCTAACAGAGAAAGCAATAACTTGGTGAAGAGCTCACAGCTCTGAACAGGTGCCAGCTCTCTGCTTCTTCACCTGCCAGGGAAACAATTTGTGGTATTGTCATGCAGGGCTATTCAATCCATTCTTACTTAATGAGCTCTAATCCACAGAAACTTAGGGAATTCCCAAAACTATTCTGAGTTCTTGCATGTTTACACAGACAAATTAAATCCACAATCTTAACTCCTTTTTCCTTCATAGCCACACCGCAATATTAGAGACTTCCAGGACAACCACTCCAAAGCTTCTTGTTGAACAGTGGTTGTGCGTGCAGTAGCGGTAACAGGAGAACAAAATAGGGTGACCACACATCCCATTTTGGTTGGGACAGTCTCTTTTTTAAGCCCTGTCCTGTCCTGTCCGTCCTGACCTTTTTGGCAAAAGTGGGCATTTGTCCCATTTGCTCTTGCCAACTGGTCAAAAAAGTTGGGTATGGAGGAACATGGGTGTGGGTGGGATGGGGGGGGATGAGTGGTGATGCCAACCTTGCGTGGGGCGGGCGGGGGCAGGCAGGGCTCAGCGAGCAGCAACTCTCACTCTCACGGGGGGACGGGACTCGGGTGAGTGACTTGGGTCAGTCCCCCGCTTGGGGAGAGGGAGGGGCCTCAGGCTATCCCCACACAGTGTCCCATTTTCCCTTTGGGAAATATGGTCACCCCAGAACAAAATAAACTCTGCTCCTCTTTCCCATCTTTCTCTCTTGAAGCAGCAAATCCTCAGATTGGGAAAGTCTGCATTTCCCCCCCGCCCCTTTTTATTCAAAAGAGGACAGCCCAGAAAGGAGAAGTCACTAACTACTCTGCATAGAAAGCCCTCTTTTCCACCACTCTCTAATAATCAAACAAATACTGCAGAAACAACTGACACCCAAACAGCATCCTGCGTAAGTTAAACCAAAATAAGAGTTTCCACATAAGGATTTGTATCAGTTTAACACAGAGATTTAAGTTAAATTGAGGCAACTATCCCACGTAGACAAGGCCTTGATTTAGGGGCGCAAATACCATGATGATAAGCAAGATACAATATATCTGTTTTAATACCTGCAGCCCTACTGCAACTTGTGAAGAGAGTAAATAAGTCTAGGTATTGTATATGGACTAGAATAATTAATCCTGTGTCTGTGCAACTGTTGTTGTTGGGTTTCTGTCCCATATAATGTCTTTGGTTATTAATGGTTTTTTTTTTTAATTTGTTTTTACAGGAGTGATTTTGTTACCCTCTTGTACAAAATAGTTTTGTTTGAATATTAACCTTTAAAACAGATAAGATAACACTGAACAGTTCCTATACAACCATGTAGATATGAACTGGAACAAGGTGTTGATTTCTCTCCTGAGGAAGAATCTATTCCTTGTGCACAAAGCTTTCTGACCACTTATAAGCTATGACATTACATTAATAAACTATCCATTCAAAAAAAAAAAAAAAAAAACCTTTCCTTAAAAATGTTACTGGCAAAATGGATTAGAATGATAAATAAGTTATGTTTGATCAAAGTAGTTAATAAAAGAGGTAAACATCCATTTGGAGCTCTCTCATCTGAAAACTAATTTCTCTCTATAAATACAAATTTGCAAAGGTAAACATTTCCAAGCGCCATGATATATGGTAAACGTTAACAAAATTAATTAAAGTAATTACAGCTAAAGAAAGAGGGAGAGGACTTAATTATATTAAAATTTTAACCCATTCACATACAAGATGGTATTTCTAATGAAAAAAATTCTAATTAAAAAATCTGGTTTGTCACACTCATCTACTGTAAATTGCTCTGTCCATTTTGTTTCCTTCATTGTTGGAGAATCCATAGCTATGGATTTTTAAAATTATGTTATTTTAAAATATCAATATTAGTAATATTAATTTGTGCTCATGTAGTACCGTTCTTCCACACATTTAAGAGGAATTGCAAAACAATTTTTTTTACTGCCCTTCTAAAATGTATAAAAAGATTCCCATTATTGTTTCCTTGATGCTTTCACACCCTGGAAACATCAGATTTGACAGGCCACATTATACAAGGCTGTACCCTGATCTGACGGAGTGTCTCAACCTAGATGAGAGAAGAAGCCATGATAATTTAAAAAAAAAATTGCTTCAGTGTTCACTTTTTTCAAAAGCAGACATTTGGCTAAGTATTTGTTGTTTTAAATAAATTCACAACAACAACAAACCACCACTTACCTAGTTGCAGAATTTGAATTAGTGCACCCATTTAAAAATGCACAGGATTAAAAAAAAAAAAAAAATAGAGCAAAAATATAGAAGGGGATTGCAAAAAAATCTTATCCCATATGAAATTCTGCCTTCTTGTCCACCTCAAGTAAGTATCAATATACCCATTTTACAGAGGGACAAACTGAGGCACAGAACACTGAAGTGTTCCATCACTGCTCACACACCAAGTCAGGGGAAGAATATAGAAGAGCCTAGGAACCTCCAGCTCCTAGGCCTGTGCTCTAACCACACTGCCTTGCTCTATCTGAATTTTAACACTGTAGACCTAAATGACATACACACATTAAAATACAATCCTCAAGATGTTTATACAGCCAAATATCCACATAACAGATACTAATCTATTATAAGCCACTGTTATCTATTAACGCTTCATTTTTTCTCTTTTGCTTTCATTTGAGTTGTGAAATAGATATGTAATAGTTCTTCATTATTTATCCACAGAGTCAATAAAACTTCTTGATATATTATTAAATGTATCAGTTTTATTTTGTGCTTCACATATCATCCTCTTGCCACCTACAGCTTGGCTGAGTGAGGTAATCCATTCACCCCCAGCTGAAGGTGAAATGTCTGGCCAGTGCCAAAGTATAATTTGATTCACTACGATTAATGCAATTTCTAACAAAGATTTGTGATCTCAATTTATGTAGTAAATTTGGACTAGCACTCAATACACGTAAGGTTGGAACAGGTTTTCATATCTATATTCCCAGGCATCCTTGATTTTACTCATAGCACCGCCTCTCATCAAGTTGTTAATAAATTTGCAAAGCCACATTATATAGCTAAAATCCCTCTTTAGCAACTGTATAACCTCAAAAGAACCCCACAGCTCTATGATGTAGAGATGGTGTATTTTCAAAGTGCCAATATATGAGAAGATGGAACATTCTGAACCATTTTAATTTCAGTTTGGACTCTGACTGCTTCACAATTCTTTTCCCCATAATCTTTGCTGATGAATTTCTGCATATGTTACCCAACATCCTTCTAAAATAGATTTTAAATAGGCCTTCACCATTACCATTAGTATTTAACAGAAAATTGTATAAGATAAATGCCTGGTGTGTTTCAGCTCTATGCTCCTTTAGTGATCAGTGTCAACTATTCTCTGGTAGGATTTCTGAATTTGCACCCCCTTTTTTCCCTCCCCTCACACCATGCACAATTAGGTTTTAAGCAGCTGACAGGAACACTGGTGGAGAGGAAGGGGGGAGGAAGCATTTTTATAGCATGTGTGTAATGCTGCTATAGTTTGAGCAGACCTGCATGCATGATATTGTAGGCATGGTCATCATGGTCTCAACATTTAAAAAAGCAAAAACAAAAACACGTTTCCAGTCCATTTTACATATTTAGTGTCATTTTTTTAAAAAGACACAATGGACCCAATCATGCTGTGATGGGTTGGATCGCAGAACCCCCCTTGGGAGCTGCTACCTGATGTGTCAAGACTACTTCTGCCCTTGCTTTCCCTGCCAGCTCGGGACCCCAGGACCCTGTCTTGCTGAGCCAGACACGCCCCTCTGCTCCAACACAGACCCAGAGTCTGAATTACTTGCCCCAAAGCTGAAGACTTAACTGAAAGCAGCTTACAGAAGTGTTCCTGTCTTTAACACTTAGATGCCCAACTCCCAATGGGGTCTAAACCCAAATAAATCCGTTTTATCCTGTATAAAGCTTATACAGGGTAAACTCAAATTGTTCGCCCTCTATAACACTAATAGAGAGATATGCACAGCTGTTTGCCTCCCCCCCCCAGGTATTAACACATACTCTGGGTTAATAAATAAGTAAAAAGTGATTTTATTAAATACAGAAAGTAGGATTTAAGTGGTTCCAAGTAGTAACAGCCAGAACAAAGTGAGTTACCAAGCAAAATAAAATAAAACATGCAAATCTAAGCCTAATACAGTAATACAATTGAGTACAGATAATATCTCACCCTGAAAGATGTTTCAATACATTTCTTTCACAAACTGGACACCTTCCTAGTCTGGGCACAGTCCTTTCCCCTGGTACAGCCCTTGTTCCAGCTCAGGTGGTAGCTGGGGATCCCTCATGATGGCTCCCCACTTTGTTCTGTTCTACCCATTTATATATCTTTTGCATAAGGTGGGACTCCTTTGTCCCTCTCTGAGTTCCCACCCCCTCCTTCTCAATGGAAAGACACCAGGTTAAAGATGGATTCCAGTTCAGGTGACATGATCACGTCACTGTAAGACTTCATTACCCACTTGCCAGCACACACAGGTATACAGGAAGACTTACAGGTGAAACAGCCATCTGCAGTCAATTGTCCTGGTTAATGGCAGTCATCAAGATTCCAAACCACCATTAATGGCCCACACTTTGCATAATTACAATAGGCCCTCAGAGTTATATTTCATATTTCTACTTTCAGATACAAGAGTGGGTACATTTATACAAATAGGATGATCACACTCAGCTTTGTAATGATACCTTACAAGAGATCTTTTGCATGAAGCATATTCCAATTATATTAGCATATTTTCATAAAATCATATAGCGTGCAACATCACAATGGTCCATTATAGAAGGGCAGAATTTGGATTAGGGTCTATATCAGGGGTGGGCAAACTTTTTGCCCCAAGGGCCACATCTGGGTATAGAAACTGTATGGTGGGCCATGAATGCTCACAAAATTGGGTGTTGGGGTGCGGGAGCGGGTGAGGGCTCCGGCTAGGGGTGTGGGCTCTGGGGTGGGGCGGGGGGTACAGGAGAATGCTCCGGGATGGGACCGAGGGGTTTGGAGGGCGGGAGGATGATCGGCGTGGGGCACAGGATTGGGGCACAGGAGAGGGTCAGGGGTGTAGGATCTGGACGGCGCTTACCTCAAGCAGCTCCCAGAAGCAGCGGCATGTCCCCCCTCCAGCTCCTACGCGGAGGCACGGCCAGACAGCTTTGAGCGCTGCCCCGTCTGCAGGCACCGCCCCTGCAGCTTCCATTGGCTGTGGTTCCCGGCCAATGGGAGCTGCGGGGGCCACACTTGGGGCGGAGGCAGCGTGCGAAGTCCCCTGGCTGCCCCTACGTGTAGGAGCTGGAGGGGGGAAATGCTGCTGCTTCCAGTAGCTGCGCGGAGCAGGGCAAGCCCCTGACCCCGCTCCCCGGTGGGAGATCGAGGGCTGGATTAAAATGTCTGAAGGGCCGGATGTGGCCCTCGGGCCGTAGTTTGCCTACCACTGGTCTATATAATAAGAATCCAGGATTGTCACTATCTGTCTCTCTGAAGCCTAGAACGTCTGTTGGTGATGGAAATAGCTACAAGCATAGCTGAGAGCTCTTTTTGTTTGGAATATCACCCAGTTCAATAAATCATTGGATTTCAGAGTCTGTTACCATCCAGTTTATAAATTCTCAGACATTCTGACTTTACCAATTACACCCATGAGGTGTACAGCCACAGCAAGGAATGTGTCTATGCCACACCAAGAGACCTAGACCCCAGTGATATCAGAGGTAACTCAACCAATCACCACCCTTATTCTGCAGCTAATTTGCATGCAACGATTGCATTGGTTGTGAGAGAGAGAAAGCACAGATGGAGGATTACTACACCCACTGCCACACCAGTGCAATAGCAAGAGCTCTCAGCTACTAGTTGTAATAATAATTTTTATAACCCCACCTTAATCAAGGAAGGACAAACGATAAATAAAATTACTAGAGTAAATTTGACAAACAATATTTTTCAGGTAGTTCAATAAAAAGAAAAAACTGATTAGCAGTCATACTATTTCATTTTCATGTCCTTGCCCTGCACATTCCTACTAGAACAGAAGCGCTAAGATATAACAAAAAGCTGTTTTTGTTGCATTTCCAGCCTGACCAGCCGCAGGAAGCACCAGAAATCTAAGGGAAGAGCTAAGAGACTCAGATAAGAATCTGAATGTCTGAAATCTTAGCGGAATAGAACCTTTCAATATGTGCAGGTTCAACCAGCTTTAATTTACAATTTAAACAAAATTCCTCCTAATTAGCAGTCATCAATTCCCAAATCTCATTTGAGACATCTTACTGCATAAGAAAACTTCCCAGGCATTTTCTGAGACTTACCTAAAACTCCATACTCCGAAAGGGAGCTATTGCACACAGTGTAGGGGGCTTGCTGTTCCCAGAGGTGATTCATGGGAACACATGTCCTCTTGTCGACTTCTTGATCATGGAGTACATGGTGGCGATGGCTACAAATAGATGTAGACACAAATGATTATTTGGCTATCGTTTTTCACATGTTCCCAAGGATTAATTTACCTTAAATCTTAGAAACTATTTCCTGGCAATTGTGACTTCAATGGAACTACCCCTTCTATACACCATTGTAGCTCCTGTCTGAATCACAGAAGTACCACCGTACATAAGGATAGAGTATTCACATGAAAATGAACATTTCTTCATTGGCTATTCACGGTTGGTTTTTCGACACTGGAGGGATTAAAGAGTCGTGAAAATGCATCAGAATCACGGCAGTTTTTACTAAAAATATTTGTAAAAATAATAAAAATTTAGAAGGTCTTTTACAGTTACTACTCAGTTATTAAAATAGCATTATGCCTTCTCTATCAGACAGAATACCGTAGTTTTGTTGCTAGGTAATAGGTACGGAAGTTAGATTGACGTATTTCTGCACTCCACACAACATGAAAGATGGAAACCATTGCACAAAAGGTAGCCATTTCACAAATTACAACGAGCTGTGAAATTCTATTAGTCCTCTTCCTAAAATGACTGTGGTTTGTCTTTTTACAGCAAAATCTCACCTATTGAGTATTTTTAAGGACCAAGACTTAGAACAGTTGCATCCTCTTCTTCACTTTACACTGCCATTCCCACCTTTTACAGAACTTCATTAATCAGCATTAGAATGGTGCACCAAGGAACATTATCAAAACAGAGATGACTGAAGTAATTACTGTAATCCATTAACTCCCTGAGCAAGACTAACTGAGTGAATCACACCAATATGTTCAGCTTTACAACCACTAAGGTAAGGAGGGCTATTACACTGATAATAGCTATTATGTGCTGTGTAGCTGCTGATCCTGAACAAATTAGAGACAGACTCTTTCTGTAGTCCCCTCTGTTCTAATGCATCTTAGCAAAACAGCTCTCAAATCTATATAGAAATTAATTAATAGCATAAGATCACGGACAGGCGGGATTATTGAAGAGCAACACTAAAAACAGGAAATAAAGGGTAGCTCTGAGGCAGGAATGCCTTCTTGATACTACCCCCCTTCCCCTATCCCTCAAACCCACAAGGGGAAACAAACTAAAATGTGGCATGCTTTTTGGGAAGACAATTAAGTTCCCAAGTAGATGTTGACTAGAGTAAGCATAGCTGGAGAGCCACTTCATCAGAATGATACAGACACACAAAAATCACATCTTGATGTTGCACTGACCCTTGGCAGTCTCTCTGCAACTCTTCATGCTGATGCAGATTCAGGTTCCCTCCCTCCACCCCCTGTCCTCCCTCATTCCTAGGTGCTGGAAGAGAAAGGGACTGTACTTTTACCTGCAGCAGTATCTAGCTCCTTTTCTACTGCTAATTATAAACAATATGGAGTGCTGAGGTGGGAAGTAAAAGGCTCATTATAAATTCTACACTTTTAGCTGATCTTTGTGTTTACTAGTGAGAGCTAATGGGGTCGTGTCCCCTGAGAGAAGAAACAAGACTCTTAAAATTAACATAATGGGGATCCTGAGTGGAGGCTGCTGGATACGGGACAGCCTCCTGTATCTTGCTCCAGATCCCTGACTACCCTCTGTTGCTCAGTGTCCCCACAAAGATATGGCTGAGTCCTGGTGTGAACCAAACAGTCCTGGAAAGTACTGCTGACTACACTACTGCTAACACCTTAGGAAGCTACAAGATAGCAAAAACAATAATGAATAACTGCCCTGATGTTCTCATTATGACAGTACAGTACTTCTATCACTTCTAAAATACTAATTGCTTATCTCTCAAATTTTACTTCATTTGATTTTTACAGTAATCATAGGTTGAAGCAAGGGTACAGTGGATATAATCACAGTTGCCAACTTTCACATGGTAAATAAGCACCTCAACTTTCACAATAAGACAAAAATCAAGCTAATCCCATTTCAAAACAAGGCCAAAACAAGCCAGTCCCCAAGAATCTCAACACTCTATGTTACTAGATCGCCCCGGCGTGCAGTCAGGGACTGTGGTGGGCCTGCTGTGCACCCTGACTCTCTTCCCCGCCTTGTCTCTGCTTGCCCTCCCCCCTTGCCGGGAGCCGATCCAAAAAAAGAAGCAACAAGAACTAGCCAACAAGCAACTCACAAACCAATTAAGCCAAAAACAAGCCCAATTTCTGCGTTTTTTTTTCGCGGGTTTGGCATGTCTGGATATAATGTTCATTCCTCAGTCTCTTGTAGAAGGACTTGTTCTAATATCAATGCATGGGAATTTTGAGCAACTCCTGTTAAGGATTATGGGAGTGACACACATTTATTATAACACATCAGGTCACATAATCAGTGAACAGCAGACAAGATTTATTTAAAGCTACACAGTCTCTTAGTTGTGCCCCCATGCTGAGCAAATGTTTCTGCCACATTCCCCTGCTGAAATCAGACTGAATATTACATGTTAAGCCTTAAAAATTTCTACAGCGATTTTTTCCCCCCCACTTCTTTTTAAATACCATCATTTGATATATTAGGACCGAGCCTGATTTTTGGGAGTAATTTCTAATTTCATTCCATATATTGTCCAGTTGTTCCTAACCAATTGCAATTAAGATTTACAGTCATTCCACTCTAGCAAAAGCACTTGGCAGACCCTTTACACTGCTGCAGGCAAACATGAGCAGGCTACCATAAATCAAACAGTTATGATCATGGAAGACTTCAGTGTTCAACTCCACAAGCATTTATGTTATTTCATTTTTACTAGGACTGTCAATTAATCGCAGTTAACTTACACGATTAACTAAAAAAAAATTGCAATTAAAAATATTAATCATGATTAATTGCAGTTTTAAATCGCACTGTTAAACAATAGAATACCAATTGAAAATTTATTAAATATTTTAGATGTTTTTCTACATTTTCAAATATATTGATTTCAATTACAACACAGAATTCAAAGTGCACAGTGCTCATTTTATTTATATTTGATTACAAATATTTGTACTATAAAAGTGACAAAAAAAATAGTATTTTTCAATTCACCTCATAGAGCTACTATAGTGCAATCTCTATCATGAAAGTGCAACTTACAAATGTAGATTTATTTATTTTTTGTTACATAACAGCACTCCAAAACAAAGCAAAACTTTAGAGCCTACAAGTCCATTCAGTCCTACTTCTTGTTCAGCCAATCACTAAGAGAAACAAGTTTGTTTACATTTACGGGTGATAGTGCTGTCTGCTTCGTATTTACGTCACCTGAAAGTGAGAACAGGCATTTGCATGGCATCACAGATCAGCTAAACATTTATGCGCCTCTCCATGCTTCGACCACCATTCCAGAGAACATGCTTCAATGCTGATGATGCTTGTTAAAAAAAAAAAATGCATTAATTAAATTTGTGACCGAACTCCTTGGAGGAGAATTATATGTCTCCTGCTCCATGGTTTTGCCCACATTCTGCCATGTATTTTGTGTTATGGTTGTCTCAGATGACGACCCAGCATATGTTGTTTGATTTAAGAATACTTTCACTGCAGATTTGACAAAACACAAAGACGGTTCAAATATCAGATTTCTAAAGATAGCTACAGCACTCGACCCAAGGTTTAAGAATCTGAAGTGCCGTCCAAAATCTGAGAGGGACGAGGTGTGGAGCATGCTTTCAGAAGTCTTAAAAGAGCAACACTCTGATGTAGAAACTACAGCACCTGAACCACCAAAAAAGAAAATCAGCCTTCTGTTGGTGGCATCTGACTCAGATGATGAAAATGAACATGCTTCGGTCTGCACTGCTTTGGATCGTTATCGAGCAGAATCCATCATCAGCATGGACACACATCCTCTGGAATGGTGGTTGAAGCATGAAGGGAAATAGGAATCTTTAGCGCATCTGGAACGTAAATATCTTGTGACGCTGTTCTCACTTTCAGGTGATATTGTAAACAAGAAGCGGGCAGCATTATCTCCTGCAAATGTAAAAAAAATTGTTTGAGCGATTGGCTGACAAGAAGTAGGACTGAGTTGGACTTGTAGGGTCTAAAGTTTTACATTGTTTTGTTATGGAGTGCAGTTATGTAACAAAAAAATAAATCTACAATTGTAAGTTGCACTTTCACGATAGAGATTGCACTACAGTACTTGTATGAGGTGAATTTAAAAATACTATTTCTTTTATCATTTTTACAGTGCAAATATTTGTAATAAAAATAAATATAAAGTGAGCACTGTACACTTTGTATTCTGTGTTGTAACTGAAATCAATGTATTTGAAAATGTAGAAAACATCCAAAAATATTTAAATAAATGGTATTTTTTTTAACGCGCGACTACTTTTAACTGTGCAACAGCCCTAATTTTTTCTGATTTTCCAAAAGGCTGATTAATAAATTCCAGAGCTATAATCGGATAGCGTAGGAGCCTCTTGCTAACTAAGCTAGTTTGAATGACTTCTCTTAAATGGCATGTGGTTTTGTGTGTTCCCTATAGGTAGGTCTACACTGCAGCTGTCAGGTGTGATTTCCAGTGTGGGTACACAGACTTGCACTAGCTCTGCTCAAGCTAACGCACTAAAAATAGCATGGACATTGCAGCTCAGGCTGGCATCCAAGCTTGGACCCAGGGGGTCAAGTGAGCTTGGAGTCAGGTGGCTTGTCCAAGCTGCTACCTGTGCCACAATGTCAAAACTGCTAATTTTAGGGTACTACCTGAGTCTGTGTACCCGCACTAGAAATCATACCCAACAGCTGCAGTTTAGACATACCCTATATGGCGATGCAGCCACTAAGTTATTTACTTCCTTACACATACATTGAAATCAGGCTGTTTGTTCTAAAAAGAAAATTCTCCCACAACCTATATTATAGAATCAGGATGTTGCCTTGTTGCAGGTCTATGGAAGAATGCCACTATATTAATCAATCACTTTAAGAGAGCTGACTAATGCCCTGATTCTACAAAGAACTGAGCATCCTTAACTCCTACCTGAATTTAAGGAGAGCTGGGGGAGCTGAGCATCTCCCTGGATGTGCTGAGCACCTTACGAAAACAGATCTTAACACTGAAGCTAGGAAGATAAATCCATTGAAAGTATCTCTTTTTAAAAAATGCTTGTCCCAATGATTCCGTTAAAATGGCAGTAAAAGATCAAGGGGGAGAAGAAAGCCTCAAAGGTTTGATACTAAATGAAGTTAAGCAGAAACATGTGGAGCTGCATACCAGAAGAAAACAGGCTAACAGGCCAAATTGGTTCATCGTGAGCTACTGTAGGCAATCACAATCAAGCATAGGGCAGCTGCTAGTTTATCCACTACCAGAAATGGGCTTTGCATCAAAGAATTCAATTAAATACATCATTAAGATTTTACTCCATTGAGAGTCAGATCGGGACAGTGGCACCACTTATATTTTGTCAAGCGATCAAATTCTGTATTCATTCATGTCTAAGGCCCTGTGTAAACCATGATTCTGCCTCCCCGTTGTTGGGGGTGGGTGGAAATCATAGTATTGAGCTAATTCGACTGCTTGTGGTGGGGACGGGGAGTGGGGGGTATCACTACATGCCACCATCCATCTGGCTCAGCTGCTTCCTGCCTGTTTGGTTGGCTGGTAGGGCGAGAGGAGTGGCACTGAAAATATGCAGTAATTAGGAGCCCCACACCAGCTCCCAGCAGGCCTGGGAGAGAGACCGCTTGAAGCATGGGGATAATATTGCTCCATCTTGTCTAATGACATAGTGCAGAGCTACAGTATTGTCTGTCTGCATTTGTATTGTGGATCCCTGAAGGAGGCGGCAGGAATGCTTTGCATGCCAGGTAGCTGGCTCTGAGCTTTAAAACATTTGTATGAAGGAGAATTTCCTGAGAGGACCACAAGCCTGAATTTGAAGCTGATATAGGTAAACTGCCCCCACCCCTGCATGGAAACATCTGTCACCAGAGTCTTGGCAGGTAGAAGTGCTTAGAAGAATACAGTATTGTGCATCTGAGGAGATCCTTCCACCAGTTTAAATGAGGAAAGGATTTCTTGGGGGACCATGACCACCACATGCATGTGGTGTTTCTTAGGTAGATACAGATTTCAACGACTCTTGCATAGAGCATAGGTGAAGTCTGGCATGCTGTGTAACAAGTGCATGAGGTCACAGAAATATGAGCCATGTTTCACTGATGTTCTTGGGTGGGCTTGGAGCTGGTTGATGAGACCTACTATGGTATGAAATCTCTGCTGTGAGAAGTAGGCCTTGTTGTCCTGGAATTTAACACCACTCCTATGAGCTACGCTCTGAGTCTGAGTGGATTTCTCTCTCTTGACTTAATGGTAGACTTGGATCCTTTGTCTCTTTAGATGAGCTGCCAGGACTGCTGAATACTCTTGATGCTGTGGAAAAGACCAAAGAGTAGGACCTGTTCTGGTAGCGAGATGTGCCTACCAGGAATCTGAGGTTTTTGCTATGGGCCAGATGGATTGATATATGGAAATAGGCATCTTGCATGATGAGAGCAGCAAACCAGCCCTGAAGATCCAATAAGGGGATTACGGAGGCGAAAGTCACCATCCTGAAGTTGAAATGTCAAATGAAGATTTTGAGATGTCAAAGGTCCCGGATGGGCTGCAAATCCCCTCTCTCTTTTTGAATAAGAAAAAAAAATAGGAATAAAAATCTCTGCTCCTGAACTCCAAGGTTCCATTGCTCCGATTTGTAGAAGGGGTCCACTTGTTTTAACAGTCAGAAGAAGGTACGCAAAAAGAGGTGCAGAAACTAGGGAGAGGTGGGAAGGAACTGGAACTGAATAGGATACCTCTTGCTTATGATCTCCAGGACCCAGCGGTCTGAGGTAATCCTAGCCCAAACTAAAAAGGTCTTTCTGAACATAAAAAAGGCAGCTGTCCAGAGGTGGTGGAAGAGGTGTAAGAATGCAAAAAATTCTCTAGTAGTTCTATCAGGTTCTCAATGATGGCATCAAACCTGCGGCCAGGGGGAAGCCCTAGACTGTGGGGGAGCAGAAAAGACAGCAAAGGGTTGTTCATGATGGAACATCTGTCTCGCCCTCAGTGGCTCTGAGGTCCTCTATGCTGATGATAACGTTAGATATAGGATCACTGTCTAAAAGTCTGCTGCTGGGGTGATCATTTTCTCCTTGTGGTTGGGACACAGAGGCCCTGTAACAGGGTGCTTGGAGGGCCAAGCAGCCTAATTGTTGGTGCACCTGACATCTGGGCAAGGTGCCAACGTCTTTTATGTGGAGGGTAGGGAGACCCAGGCCCTTCCTCTCCACCGGGTCCCATCTGAGTCAACCCCTGAACAGAGGGACCTCTCAGCGGGGAGTCTAAATCCACTGCCCTGGGCTACTTCTTACCACTGTCCCTTCAGTTTGGGGTGTGGCCCCTATAGTCCAAGTCACTGGAGTGACTTGCCTCCAGTATCGCCCCCTCGTGGACCTGGGGCAATGCTGGGGTGACCAGACGTCCCAATTTTATAGGGACAGTCCCGATTTTTGGGTCTTTTTCTTATATGGGCTCCTATTACCCTCCACAACCCTGTTCCGATTTTTCACACTTGCTGTCTGGTCACCCTAGGCAATGCCCTGCTGTGGTCCCAGGCTCCTTTGGGTGAGGCAGCCATAAGTTTGGTGAGGCCAAACTCCACAATGTCTCTGTGCTTCAATCACCCACCTACCTCAGTTGCTGGAGGCTCCTCCACAGTCTCCCTTGGCTGGGAAGACAGTGTTTACTCCCTGGTGGCAGCCTTGGCTGGTAGGCTAGTGACCCTCCCTCTCAACTAGGGAGGCAGCTAGTTCATGCCTCTTCACCAGTCAGATCCAAACTGAGACAGGTTCTCTCTTATTCTCTCCCCTCCAGGCCTGCCACTGGCTACAGGTATAATGGTGCAGGGCTAGCTGGGCCCAAAGGCTCTCTTTAACCCCTGCCATGCTGATGGGCAGTTTCTCCATTCCATCACAGACCCAAAGAGCTCAGAACCATCCTTGAATCTTTTGAAGGAATGGAGGACATCATCTGTTCAAATCTCAGCCTGGCTCTCCAAATTCCCACCTAGATGTCTTGTCATCAATTTAAATTCCACTCAGCCCTCTAACCCTACACCATTCAGGCTGTGTCCAAATCTTTCTTCATAACATTTCAAAGATGCATCCTATTCTTTCTAACCAGATTCACAAAACGCAAACCCTCCTTACTTCTCATCTTAATTACTGAAACCAGTCTCCCTAGCTGCCCTTTCCAATCCATTCAAAATTTAGCTGATAAAAATCACTTTCCTCACCCACTGCTCTAACTATGCCATGCTCAAGTTACTTGTCCTCAAGCAAAAAGCTATTTGTAACTCTGCCCCTCCCTGCTTTTCCATTTGTTTCTTATTGCACAGCCTCCTCTGTCAGTTTTCCCCATAATTATCAATGCCTTATTCCACAATGTCCTAAATGCACAGACACCCTCCACCACCACAGCCACCACCTTCTCCACAGTCAAACCCCACTTTACTACTTACCTCTGCTGTAACAGCTATAAGAAATTAGCCGGTTACTGATGGTTAATTTGGGGGTGGGGGCATGTGAGGATAGCTGACATACCTTTAGTTAGAAAAAATACAAATGTATATAAAAGTTGTATACACTGGGTTGTACCCATTCCCCTCCCCTCGGTATGTAACTCATCTTTGATTTAAGCTTTTCAGGGAAAGGACTGTCCCCTCATACAAGTTTAACCGCACCTAGCACAACGTAGCCCCAGATCTAAACAAGTCCTCTGGGCACTACTGCAATATTAATGTTAAACAATAATTACTATTATTAAATATTAATAAAAACAAGAATTCATTTGCTGCTAATTTTATATCCTTCCATCCTATGGAAGTTATCTTTAAGTATATAAATAAAAAACATACAGACACCTGATTGATTGATACACACAGCATACAAAACATATAGGTAATCATTTACTGTAAGCCTATAATTCCTTCCAGAGTATCATAATCCATAGGAGAACCCCAAATTGTATTTCCATGCAGTTTTTCATCCACTGGTATTTGGCAGCAGCCAACTTGGTACTCACCTAAAAGTGCCCCTTTCAACATCCTGCCCACTCAGTCGGACATGGATCCCTTCTTTCAGCAAAGATCCAAAAGCCATGTATTCTCCCAAGGCCCAGTCAACCACTCTGTTCTTGGTCATTTCCAATCGGCCTTTCAAGATCCGAGAAAGCCCTATATGGGGGTAACAGTTGGGAATTAATGAGGCTAGGTCACAAATGTTCCACATGCATATTATATCCACATCTCTCAGAATGCAGAGGCTGAGCCAGGGAAACGTGTCAAGTTTGAATGGTTACTCCCAGCTAGATGCTGACCCACTGTACTTGGCAAATCAAAACCAGCAGCAGCACAAGTTAAAAAAAAAAAACACACACACACAGATCCTAGTATATCCATGAACACACAACCATGCTTAAAATACAGATCAAGAAGAGGGGGCTAGAAATAGCTAGCTTCCTAGACAATATCTGACAGAACCAACACTTGATAATATTAAACTACACAGTTATTTATCCCATGGTTTAGTGAGATGGAAATAAGGTGAGTTTGCCAGGAAGATTATTGTGCAGCAATACAAAAGGAATTTTTAAAATAGATTTGGTTCTATTTTGTAGAAGATTGAAATTAGGAGACTGGGGTTGGTTCGGTTTTTGTATTTTACACTACTAGACTTGTCTCAATATGGACTTTTGTTTAATTTGAAATGGATATGGATTTTCAGTTAGCATATGGCTTATGCACCAGCTGTTTTCCACAGGAAAGATCTTGTAATTTCTTCATTCTTTACAATTGCACGGAAATTTTACATAAAAAAAAGCACAAGGTGCACCCTCACTGACTTTCACAGAGAACTAAACTGAAAACTCCTTATGTCAGTGTAAATCAAATTGTGAGAATACAAGCCTCGCAAACTAGGTGTCATATTTTACTCTGTTCTCTATTTCTGCCTCCATATTGATACTGTTACTAAATCCTGCCATTTGCTCCCTTTGCAACACCTCCAAAATCCTTCTCTCTGCTTCTTCCCTTTCCTAGCACAAAACCCCTTGCTCTTGATACATCTCATTTCAATCACCACAACCTTCTGAACTCCAGCCCCTTGATTCTTTCCTCTTTAGCCTGCTTTGAATCTGTCCAAAACATTCATCTATACTTTCCATTTACCCAACCTTTTCCAGCTCCACTTCACATTCCTTCACTAGATTCCCAACACTCATCCTCATCTTTTAAGTTCTGTACATTTAGCTTCTGATTCCACTTCCACTCTACTCTAGTCTCTCTTCATCTGACCCGTGTCCCTGCCCAGGTTACCTAACTAACTACTTCCTTCACCTTTCCAACCCATGTCTCTAATTAGTACACTGACTGGTTTTTTATACGGTCATCTCTTTGCAGAGGATTCTTGTCTTCAGACCTCTCTGTAAAGCACAATATTGATGCTGTACAAATAAACAAAAGATGTCTCTCACCAAGTGACCCAAATTGTACTGATATGGATTTTACAAGAAATCTGTATGTTAAACATAGCAAAGGATTGTAGCAAATGTATTTGAGGACTGACTGCTACACTGTGTACAATTGGAATCTCCCTCCTGATTGGTAATCGTAGTTAGACTTAGACAAATTATTTATGCTAATTAAATGCCATTTGAACACAAAAACACTGAAGATGTTTAATTGAAAGTATTGCCATAACGCCGTCTTAGGAATTTTAATCACATAAAACACTCCCAACCAATAAACTCAAGATTCAGTCACCAAAAATTACTTCAAAATTTTAAACAGCTCATCCGGTGGTTTACGATTAATGCACTATAATGGGGCACTTGGGGAGGTTCATTCCTCAACCTGGATCCCCAGTCAGAGATTTGCACAGTAAAGTTCTATCAATCTGTGCAAGGCAGAACCACAGACTGGCCACTTACTACAGCTACAGCTACTGCCAGGCAATCTGAGCAGTGGCTTTTGCTCTGGACAAAAAGCACCCAGACATCTTCATGGAGCACCTCTCATTCCATCTCCCCAAACCCTTTCCTTCTCCATCTATTCTGTTGGCCTTTTGAAGCACCTGAAAGAGTTCTGTGGACCACAGTTTGAGCACTACTGCCTAAGGCTACATCCAGACTAAAAGCTGTGGGTATCTGAGCAGGGGAATCACACCCATAGTATACAGATAGTCTTAGAGGAATGCCACTCCACAGAGAAATAGAAAGCTATGTTTAATTAGAAGGTGTAAAATCCACACCTAAAATTATTCTTCCAGTAATATTAATTTAAAACTAATCAAAGTGTCACAGCAATCCAGTGCCTCTTGCACAAATGCACACCAGATTTTTAAAGTTAATACAGTAATTGCTTCAATAAACATGCTAATATAATTAGGGATCCCCTTACCACTGCTTGTTACATTTAATATTCCTGAAGGAAAACGTACACAGAGAAGGTCCTGCTGACATTGAGAGATTTCCAGATGTATATTGACATTTCATTTTTTTGAAGAGTGGTTATAGAGGGGAATGAGATTCTCTAGAGAGGATCCTATGCTGAAGAATAGCCCTCAAACCCAAGTGAACTTCCTTCACCTGATATGGACAAGGTGAGTGGGGGTTACTGTGTCAGGTGGTTCCATTCTTCCCCACAGGCTGAGCATACTACCTCTCTAGTGCCTACAGATTCCACCAGCCCAGGGAGAAAGAAATTATGCTCAGACCGTGGTATGCTAGTGCAGACCACTACCCATTGAGCTAGACATATGTTTAACTTTTAATCATTAGAGTTACTAGTTCAGAATTAAGCCCCTTGATGCTAAGGGTTAAGATTTTTTTTTTTTCAGAAAGCACTGGACTCTCAGTAGCAGGACTTAATGTAGTCACTGGACTACATGTGTCATGTCTGCCCACAAGCTGAAAGAAAGTTTGACCAACCTTCCTCACACTAAGCACAGTACAATGATATGCCATGTGGTTGTACTAGAAAATGATTCCTTGAAACAAGCAGTATTGTCTGACTGGACGAAGCTGCATCCTTGTAGGAAGAGGAAATTATTTACCTACAAGGAAAGCATCATAAGGAGTGGTCTCCACAATCATAACTGTGCCTTTAGTATTTTAAAAACATGCTCAGATTTAAAATTTCCATTTCAGGAAGCAAGTTAGATTTGTACTTGTAGTACAGACATCTTTTCATACTATGCATTAAAGAATACAAGCACATGTCCATCTGCACAAGTGAAGACATACATGCATTGCACATTCGGAAAAGAACAGATGCCTTGATTAGTCTGGGAAGTTACAGTCTTACCCTCTTCGCTAAGAAAGATTTAGCCAGCTGCATGTTATAAAGAGGTTTTCACTTCCCTCCACATTGTAAGACCACAGAGAAAAGGAATTTACTTTAAATGAGGTTAGGAAAGAGGTGCTATGATAACAAAGGAATATTAAATTCTTGATGGAGAATAGTTTGGTAGGATGTTCACTGCCACCTTCCCACCTGTCAGTAAGGGTATGTCTACACTTACTTCCTGGTTCGGCGGCAGGCAATCGATCTTCTGGGATCGATTTATCGCGTCTTGTCTAGACGCGATAAATCGATCCCGGATGTGCTCGCCGTCGACGCCGGTACTCCAGCTCGGCGAGAGGAGTACGCGGCATCGACGGGAGAGCCTGCCTGCCGCGTCTGGACCCGCGGTAAGTTCGGACTAAGGTACTTCGAATTCAGCTACGTTATTAACGTAGCTGAATTTGCGTACCTTAGTCCGAAGTGGGGGGTTAGTGTGGACCAGGCCTAAGGTGGCATATGTGAATTGTGAAGGCAGGTCACCAGCTCCTTCCTCCCCTTTACCAATGTACCTCAGAAGAGCGACTACCCTGTGTCTGATGTGCAGAAACAAATAAAGCAAGGACAAAGAAAGCAATGTCTGACATTTCAGAAATAGCAGAGAATCCAGCTGACCTCCATGTATTTTGAAACCCTCGAGGGGCACAGAGCTAGCTCCATTGCCAATGTGGTTCAGCATGTCTTCTGGGATGCCTGTTGGAGGACAAGTCATGCTCTTTGGTTCTCCATTCAAATTAAAGAACCCTGGAAGGAGAAATGTTATAAGGCATTCTGGATGAATAGAGGCTTCTAATTATTAAGAGAACCACTACACTATCTGTAATAAAAATAAAAACATAAGAATTTTACTGTTAAAAGGAACACTCTTAAAATATCTTAATGTTTTCAACAGCCATTTCCACACCTTTTAAATTAGGGAACGGATTATTTCCAGGCCCCTATACAGAACAATTATTGATCTCACACACACACACACAATATGGCTCTTTCGTTTGCTGTTTTACTTTAACTCATTGAGAGTGAAATTCAACCATGTGCAGAGAGCTAGCCAGCACAAAGCACATGCATCATTTCAGACCTGCTAAAGGCCTGAAAATAGAGGTCCACAGAGGTGGATTTTCCCTCTGAAGGAATAAAGGCAGGTAACATTACAGATAAATCACTTCTCTGTTAATAGTAGACTGAAAAAAGCTCTTTTCCAAGTGATAAAGTGTTGCTTTTGCCACATCCATTTCTAAAGATGTACTGACAACTGCACCTCTGCCAAACTGTTTTGGCATCCTTTCATTCCGCTAGCATATGCAAACCAAGAACCAAATCCTTCACTTCAAAAGGATTTGGTGCCTGACGAAGGGCTCAATAAAGGTGGCAGGACTTTGGTTCAAAAGGAAAGCATAAATGGCACCAACCAGTCTCACTGGCATTAGGGTATTTGAAGAACACTTACCAGGCCAAGGTGAATCAAGCCAGTGTTTAATGTGTAGAATTTTCTTATCCTTAGACCTAGTATAAGCTTCTTCACAGATTTTATCATACTTTGCAATTTCTTCCTATAGAACGAGTTTCCATATAAAAAGAGTTAGAGATTAAAAAAAATAAAAAAAAAATGACACACTGCTTATAGAAAGTGCATACCATTCCAAAGTGATGAAACATCCACATTACAGCACACAAAATTCCAGTTTTTTATCTCAGTTACGCCAGTGTAAACCCAGAGTAACTCCACTGATTTCAGTAGAGTTACGGGAGTTTCACTCAGCTCAAAAACTCTTAAAACATATTTGTCCATTTCTTAAAACAAAACCACCCTGCTATTTGGTTCTTTGGGCAGATTCTGCTGATGAAAGATCCAACACTAGAAGACCAGGTGGTATTCCAGGTCAGCATCAGAACAGCACACGTAATTTGTCATATGTATGAAGATTAAGGTTATCCAACTGGCTTCTAGCGTCACTACAGGGATCAGGAAGGAATTCCCCATGCACCTATGTAGCTTAGCTGTATAACTGTCTAGGTGCATTATTTGGGTACTGTGGGCAGACTGGCTCAGAGCCACAAAGGTATTTAGGCTCCTAACCTCCATTAATTTCAGTGAAAGTTAAGAGCCTACACACCTTTGTGGATCTGGGCCATCTCATTAACTATTAGGCACAGTTTTTGCCTAAGGCAGGATACCAGACTCAGTGATCTTTGGTTCAATCTAGAATCCTATGTTCCTAAAAAGTTGGAACACAGTCTCCCCATGCAATGCCTTGCTTTACAGTGCTACTACTACTACGTCCACTTCCACAAGCATAAAAGTACAATATAAAGAGTTAGCCAGTTTAATAGGAATAACTATATAATAAAAAATACAGATTTAATTTTTATATGGTAGTTCAGACTTATCTCTTTGAACTCTGAGTGCAACAGATTCAATACAATTGAGGCACAAAACTAATGAGTTTTTATCCTATTCTAAGTAAACATCAGCATATTGCCTACAATTGCCAATTACATAAGATGCTCCAACAAGAAGCTCCCATGATTAGAGATGCTGTCGATATAATCACGAATATTCAGACACCTCTGAATTGGTGTTCCCACAGATCCAAGGCAGGGAGGTGAATTCTGATTCCCTGTATCTCCCCTCCACTTAAGCTCTTTAAATCATACTAATCTGCAATTTTCAAAGGCTGCTGAAGCACTGACACAGCTAATATTAAACAGTCTTAACAGCCCTACCTTATCACTGTATCAGTCTAAGAATTGAGGAGAACCTGTTTTTTCTGGGTACCATGTATTATTTTAATTACTACACAGCATTTCCAGTCCTCCTAGGTTGACAGTAGCTATGTACATAGCAGATCAACACAAGTGTCTCAGCTTCATCAGTTAGAGACAATAATCAATTTTTCTCCATCTTTAAGCCTTATGTCAGGTAAGCAATGAAAATTAAGCTCATCTCCTGCCACACATTTCTCCAGTAGTACTATTTTCTATTTAAAGTAAAACAAAACAAGACAGACAGTCAGAAAAAGGCATAGAATGAAGGCAACAAAGTAGTGAAGCAAAAAGTAGTTAAGGAAACAGCATGCAGTCACTTCCTTCTGCAAACAGCATCACAAACGGCCTTCTAGTTCTGCTGACATACTGTACCTCAAACTCCTGTAGTGTTACAGTCCCATCTGCAATCAGTTTGTCAGCATACTTCTTCAGCACTGGCACCTGCTTGTGAATCTGCTTGTACATCAGGGGCTGGGTGAACATGGGTTCATCCATTTCATTGTGGCCTCTCCTTCGGTAACAAACCTACACAGGGAAGATTCATATCTGTCAATAATGAGAGACATGAAACTAATCCCTTAACATTTCCTGCTTTCTAGAGATTTATAGGCTTAAGGCATTAAAGTTGTTGCTCAAAGAGACATTAAAATCAACATAAGTCTCTTTGGGGTAAGGGCTCCCTCTTTTTTTGGGTACAGCATCTAGCACAACAGGGCTTTGGTTCTGGTTGGGTCCTCTAGGCCAGCGGTTCTCAACTGAGGGTCCACAGACCCTGGGGAACCGCAAACAGGTTTCAGGCGGTCCACCAAGCAGGATGAAGCCACGGAGCCTCACCGCCTGAAGCCCTGAGCTGCGCTGCCTGGGACTGAAGCCTGAGCAACTAAGCTTCGCGGGGGCCCCTGTGGCATGGGACCCCAGGCAATTGCCCTGCTAGCTATCCCCTAATGTTGGGCCTGGCTTTTATATGAAGAAAAACAGTTGTTGTGGCACATGTAGGCCATGGAGTTTTTATAGCATGTTGTGGGGGGTGGGGTTCAGAAAGAAAAAGGCTGAGAACCCCTGCTCTAGGCAGTACTATAATACAAGTAGTAATGTAAGGTAGGGAAAACTGCTTAAGTGTCGCATTCAAGCCAATAAATGCAATGAGCGCAGCAATGTTTATAAATACTTAGTAACATATTTGACATTACTGACTTATTTTAAAAGACTAGCATAAAATATGCAAAGTGAAGAGTTAAGATTAACCCAGTACTTACTAAATCTACAACCACATCTTTATTGAATGTGTTTCTCCATTCTACAGCTACATTGCACACATACATCACTGCTTCAGGGTCATCAGCATTCACATGGAATATGGGTGCGTTGACCACACGGGCAACATCTGTAGGGTATGGAGATGAGCGGGCCATTCGGGGATCTGTGGTGAAACCAATCTAAGAAAAAACAAGCTTCTGTTAATATGTGGGAGAAAGGGTTTTTTTTTGCTTTTGTTTTGAATGCTTGAAGTCTTAGTTTAATACATAGTTATTTACATGACAGTAATTATAGGCTTTTCACTTTGGAAGGTAATTTCTTCTTTAATTCATCTAACACAGGGGTCGGCAACGTTCGGCACGCGGCTCGCCAGGGTAAGCACCCCGGCGGACCGGGCCAGTTTTATTTACCTGCTGACGCGGCAGGTTCGGCCGATCGCGGCCCCCACTGGCCGCGGTTCGCTGTCCCAGGCCAATGGGGGTGGCGAGAAGCGGCGCGGGCAAGCGATGTGCTGGCCACGGCTTCCCGCCACCCCCATTGGCCCGGGATGGCGAACTGCGGCCAATGGGGGCCGCGATCGGCCGAACCTGCTGCGTCAGCAGGTAAATAAAACTGGCCCGGCCCACCGGGGTGCTTACCCTGGCGAGCCGCGTGCCGAACGTTGCTGACCCCTGATCTAACACAATGCATCATTTTTACATGCTCATTTGGGTTCCACAAAATCCGTGTCTCCTACGCTGAGCACAGCCAGATGTGCTGACCATTTTCAGGCTATAATCATTCTAGTCAATGAAAGAGGGCTGGTATATATAATCTATCATGACAAGAATAAAACAAAGGAATATATGGGAAATCATTAGACCCAAATAGCTTAAGAAATTCTGTTTTTCACCTGGTTATTGACCACAACATGAATAGTGCCATTTGTGGTGTATGATGGGAGGTCACTGAGATGAAAGGTTTCATAAACCACTCCCTGTCCAGCAAAGGCAGCATCTCCATGTAGTAGTATGGACATGACCTAAGATAAGGGAGGAATGAAAAAAAAGCATTAGGTAACAAAAAGTGTAATTGTCAGTTCCTCAGGGCATGAACTTTTTGTTATGTATTATTACAATGCCCAGCACCATAAGCCCTGGTCTATGACTGGGTTTCCTAGGAAGGACCACAATTCAAATTAAAAAAAAATGTAAGAAATCATAACACGCATGCTTGTCTGCATTCAGACTGCTTTGTTTGATTCCCAACTGAGTGACAGTTACAACCTATCTGAGGTTTCCAAGTTCAGGAACTAAGTTAATCAACCTGGTAATCAGTCAGAGAATTAGGAAGTTTTTACCCTGTGCTAATTTAAAATTATTAGTTTAGCTCAAAGGCCAACATATCCAATTACACAAAGAAAAGTTTCAGTGTCTTGAAGTACCTCCCACTTCTGCAGCTCAAAACTTTTGTAAATTGGCTATTAGAAAAACATACACATACACACACCAGCAAAAGTTATCCTAGCATGCTTGTAATTTTACCTTTTTCCCCTCTGTATCCCCTCTGTAAAACTGCTCAGCTTTGGTCTTCCCCTGAACAACAGGGTTTACTGCTTCCAAATGAGATGGGTTAGCCACAAGCGACAGAGTGATGTTCTTATTTGTTGCTCGGTTGATCCTCTCATGGTACATTCCCAAATGATATTTTACATCCCCAGACCCCTAACATACAGAGACAGTCAAGGTTCATGTACACCAGCCATACAAACTACTTCCAATTCAACATTTAAAATCTCCACTTCATACTGAAAAATGAATCTGGCTAGCTGTTATGTGTCACGCTGCATGTTATTTTTATTGAAAATAATTTCAAATTTTAAACACTTGTTTCTGTTTTAATACCTCAGGGTCAGAAC
Source organism: Terrapene triunguis (assembly GCF_002925995.2). Taxonomy (NCBI): domain Eukaryota; kingdom Metazoa; phylum Chordata; order Testudines; family Emydidae; genus Terrapene; species Terrapene triunguis. Next base: position 870,005 of record NW_020664497.1, on the reverse strand, counting down.
ACAACACTTATTATTAACTAAGCACTGACAACATGCTTGTCTCTGCAAAATAGAGGAAGATGGTTGGAGCTAAAACAAACTATGTTAGAGAGATACCCTGTGACTCGAATTCACTGTTTAGAGTTAATGACTAGGAATCTTTCTGCATTTGAAAGATGTGCTATAGTGTTTTGTAAAGAATAAAGTTACCAATGAACCCCATTGATTCTGATCACTTTACAAAACAAAATTATGCACTTTAATAGTTCCTAGTACTGTGTATTTACATGGACAAGAACATCCAGAACAATTCAGTACTTATTCTCTATCAGTAATAAAGTTGCATGTTACCTCATCAGCTGCTTCAAGTTTTGGATCAAACTGACAGAAGATCTGCTCCAACTCTTTTCGGATGACATTGGCCAGTACATTCAACCTACCTCTAAACAACAATAGAAGGTTCTTTGATGAAATCTTACCATACAATTTTGGAAATTTAAAAAAAAAGTATTTTAAACATCTAAAATACTGTCCCTTAATCCTCCAACCACTCCCCACCCCTCCCACACACCAGTGTGTCCCTACTGCATCTCCATTGGCACTCCATAGTGCCTAGGTATTTAATTGCAAGCTAGAGATTTTTCTTTTGTGGGTTTCTATCACAACCCTAACATGCCATCAGTAGAGTGCTATTATCTAGACCAGTTACTTGACAATTATCACAGATGAGAGACTGGGGGAGTTTTACTTGTTTTGGCTGTTTGGGGGGAGGGAGGCACCATATTTTGCCTTCAGATACACATGCAGAGCTACTCTCACGCACACCCAAGTGCAGGCAGGATATGACCCTTTGAAAATATATTTTAATTAATGGTTATAGCAATAAGCTACAGTGGGCTGTGTATTAATTGGCTATTGTTGCTTGCTTCAGTCATGTTGCAAGGCAGAAGGCCAAAAAAAGCACCAGTAGCCAACTAACGCCCCCTGGAGTGGCTTATTGCTACCACAGTATAGCTCCTTCATTTTACATTTCTTGATGCTTAGCTAAAAAATCCCCACAGTTTTGTGAAATTAATATAACATTCTGTGAGTATGAAAAGTAGCTCCTAGTACAAGGTTATGAGAAAATAGCATGGAATAGTTATGAACCCTTTCTCCTACTATGATAAATATAATATATTGTTTGCTGATTTTTCCTACCCCTTCTTTTAAGGTTCCCTGAATTATAAGGACCCTTTCTCCCACCTGAGAAAACTGACGACCCTTTCAACAAGAATCAGTGGCTCAGCATCTATGTTTCAAATACTAAAGTGTTTTCAAAGTTGATTCTATTGCCACCGGTAGCAGATTGAAACCTGGGAACCAAAGAAATCCCAGAAGCAAATGTGCATCTCACTTTTTAAATAAAAGGATGTTTATTTCCCCTTTTTAAATGACTCTGCCCCTGCCTGTTTAAGATCTTATTCGTCAATAGTGTCCCCATTCCTGGCACTGCCTTCCAGAGTATAGATAGAATGTACCAATTTCCCACATCTCAATTCCAAGCTCTCCACAGTGGGGAATGAAGTATAATGCCTGCCAGACTCACTTCCTATTTCAAAGCAGATACTTGACTAGTCTCCCATGATGAAAGCTTTAGCCCCTCACTGAGAGATAGCTCCCTTAGGATTCTGTGATATTGATACTCAATATATCTTTTAGCTGGGATAACTAACCTGTTTTACCAACCTCCCTAATAACATCACATTCCCAGTCTCTAAAAGGGGCCAGAAACCTAAAGCAGCGTATACCACACAGTGCAAATGAGTCCATTATTATTTGCCTTTTTTATTTTAAATGAACAGTTACCTGTGAGGCATCCCCATTATTACATATTCAGCCCCCATTTCGCTGGATTTGTCAATGATGGTTTTAAGAGCAGGAATCATTACTTCACACCCTTCTAAACCAAAGCGCTTCTCTGAGGACCACTTGCGGGCAAGGAAGTCTTCAAATCTTGCCAAAATAGGGAGAGAAAAGCAATAAGAAGTTAAGGAAATGCATCAGATGGTGATTTTTTTTTTTTTTTTTTTACAATCAACTGAAGGGCATTTGGAGAAGTAACATAAGATGCCCACTGTAATTTTAGAGGAGACTTCTCAATACATACTCATATTTCTCAGAGCACTAATTTTATTGGGGGAAAATAAGTCTATAAAAGAGGAAGGATCTCTCTCTCTCTCTCTCGCCCACCTTTAAAAGTTCTCACCAGCACTTTGTGAATTGATCCTGACACTTGGAAAATATTATGATGAACAAAATCAAACCATAGAAATTACGGCAAAAATCTCAGGTCAGATTCTGACTTTTCTAGTCTGCTCTCCCTACATGCATGAAGTTCCCACTGACTACAATGGGGAAAGCCTCACAAGCAGGCAGAACGTCAGAAGGGTAAACCACCCTGCAGATCCAAGAGGAGACAAAAGAGAGTCCCATATCTTCTGGAAGTAACAATGAGTGAGCAGTTAAGGGAAATGGCAGCATAAAAAATTGCAGCAGAAAACATGTAATTCCAAAGGAAATCTTGGAAACCCTATTCAGTGGCACAGCTCCTGAGACTAAGTGATGTAACAGCTGGTAATTTGCCAGGAGCTGCTACACTGGAATCTATGCCTCAGGAATCAGTAACTACAGACATAAAAATCTGTCCTTTACTGACAGTTCTATGTTGTTCCATCTTTTAATGGGTTAGGGCCAGAGGCACTGCACACAGTTAAAGTGGCTTTTAACAAACGCTGAAAGGATCATTTATAAAACCTAAAGATATTGAACTCAAAGAAAAATAAATCTCCATGAAATAACATTAGTGGTTACATCATCAGTGTAATGCAAGGCCTAATAATGTCACAATGTCCATTAATACTCAGCGCCAAGTATAATGCTGAAGATTACCTCCCTTCTGATCTAAAACTTAAAAGCCATAACAGCAGTGAAATGGAATGTTGCCAGAAAACTCTCCTAAGCTCACCCAACAGTTTAGATCTAAGACAGTGTAGAACCTTAAGAGCAATGGACAGATCCTGAACTGATGTTAATTTGATAGCACCATTGAAATCAATGGAACCACATTGATTTACAAAAAGTAGAGGGTCTGGCTCCTTGAGCATAAGCCCTCTAGACCAGGGGTAGGCAACCTTTCAGAAGTGGTGTGCCAAGTTCACTGTAATTTAAGGTTTCGCGTGCTGGTAATACATTTTAACGTTTTTAGAAGGTCTCTTTCACTTTTAGGTTCCGACTGCTGGCGCCTTGCCAGCCGGGGTCCCAGCGGCCAGGACCCCGACTGGCAAGGGGCTGGCAGCCGGAACCCCAAAGCAGCAGCGGGCTGAGCGGGGCCGGCGGCCAGGACCCCAGAGCGGCAGTGGGCTGAGCGGCTCAGCCCACTGCCGGTCTGGAGTTCCGTCCGCCAGCTCCTGACAGCCGGGGTTCCAGCCGCTGGCCCCGCTCAGCCTGCTGCCGGTCCGGGGTTCCGTCCATCCAGGCCAGCTGCAGGCTGAGCGGGACTGGCGGCCAGGACCTTGGCGTGCCATTAAAAATCGGCTCGCGTGCCATAGGTTGCCGACCCCTGCTCTAGACAATGGGGTGAATTAAAATGGCAGCTGTATCTGCGATTTTCCATCCTTTTGGGGCTTGATGTTAACCCAATAGTGCACAGGGTAACTTCCCCCTTCCCTTCCAGTTAGCAAGTGTATTTACCAGAGCACATTGCCACTGACTTTGGAAGCATTTTCAACATTTCAAAATGACACTTTGCATTTCGGACATCTTGCGTCAGGGTCAGGGGGATTCTGGTTATATATGTTTAGAAATAGCTGAGTATCCTAGTTTCCTTACCAAACATAAGTTGGAAATGTTCACGAGCATGCAGGCAATAGGTGGACAAGGCTGATAAGTTGTGTTCACCATGTATTAAAGCCTTGCATGTGATAGAACAGTCACAAATTGATAACATTAAAAGGGTCTCCTCACAACCTCCTATCCTTCCTGTCTCCCTTCATCCACACATGGGAATATGGAAAAAAAAGGTTACGAACCTTTCCGTAACTGTTGTTCTTCGAGATGTGTTGCTCATGTCCATTCCATGTTAGGTGTGCGCGTGCTGCGTGCACTGTCACCAGAAATTTCCCTCAGTGGTATCTGTTGGGCTGGCTTTAGCATCCTCTGGTGCCACATGCTTATGTGCAGGTATAAGGGGCACTGCTGGCCCTTCACTCTCTCGGTTCCTTCTCAGACAGAGAGGCAGGAGGTGGGTTGTGGAATGGATATGAACAATAAATCTTGAAGAACAACAGTTACGGAAAGGTTAGTAACCGTTTTTTTCTTCTTCGAGTGATTGCTCATTTCCATTCCACATTAAGTGACTCACAAGTGGTACCCAAGGAGGGGGGCTTGCAGTTCATGGACATGAGAATTGCAATACTGCTCTCCCAGGTGTCATCTTGAGCCTTTTGGGTGATGGCATAGTGGGAGAAGAAGGAATGCACTGACAACCAGATTGCTGCTCTGCAGATGTCTTGGATCGGGACCTGTGCCAGAAACTCTGATGAGGCCTGAGTTCTCGTTGAGTAGGCAGTCAAGATGGCAGGAGGTGGGACGCCTGCCTGCTTGTAGCATGCACGAATACAGGAGGTTATCCAGGATGAGATTGTCTGGGCTGAAACTGGTAGGCCTTTCATCCTATCTGCTATTACCATGAAGAGCTGAGTGGATTTACGGAACAGCTTGGTCATCTCAGTGTAGAAGGCTAGGGCATGTCTAACATCCAACGAGTGGAGATGCTGCTCCTCTGAATTCCTGCATGGTTTTGGGAAGAAAACTGGCAGGAAAATAGCCTGGTTACTATGGAACCACGAGACTACCTTTGAAAGAAATACCAAGTGAGAGCACTGTTGAACCATGTCCTTGAAGAATACCGTGTACGGTAGTTCTAACGTAATGGCCCTGATTTCCGAGACCCTTCTGGCTGAGGTAACGCCACCAGGAAAGCAACCTTCCAGGAGAGATACAGCAGTGAGCACAATGCTAGCAGTTCAAAGGGAGGGCCCATGAGGGGGACTAGATTTAGGTCCCATGGCAGAATTGGTTCGTGAATTTGAGGGTAAAGTCTTCCTAATCCTTTAAGGAAGAAAATGGACATCTCATGTGAGATGACTAATTAACTATGCTAAAGAGAAACCACTGAATAATGTCTTGCCAAAGCACAAGGAGTTGTTCCAGCAATTGTCATGGCCGGTGTGGGGGAAAAATTTGCTAGGGCCTGAACTTTGGTTCAGACCTGAACATTAGTTAAGTTTATTGGAGAAGAGGGGTTCTTAGAGGCAGGATGAAGGAAAAGTACAAAAGCAGAACTATCTATAATCACAAGGCCTATGATTCATAATGGCTTATTAACAGTTTTGGGGGAAGCTTGGGAACCGCAAAGGGGCAGACTGTGAAAAACAGGAAAGCTTGCTAAGCTATATTCCCTTTTTTGGGGAATGTATTCCAAATATGGCAATAATGTTGATAAGAAAGTATGCATTACTTAATTGTGGTTTTATGCTATATAAGCTATTTGAAAATCTGTAGTCGGGGGGATTGCCAGTTCACTGGTACCCCCCGTGCATGCATGAAAATAAAGAGGCCTCAGGCAATTCTGATCCAAACACAACACGTGGTCGTTTTTCCACAACACCGGTAAGAAGGAACTGAGAGGGTGCAGGGCCGACAGTGCCCCTTATACTGGTGCATAAGCATGCAGCACCAGAAGGAGCTAGAGACAGCCCAACGGATACCACTGAGGGAAAATTTCCGACCACAGTACACACAGTGTGCGCACATCTAACGTGGAATGGACATGAGCAATCACTAAAATAAGAACAAAAGCTTTCTCTTCCCCTTCCCCTGGTAACATCTGGGTTCTAAAATAGCATTTGGAAAACCAAATCCTTTGTGGCAGTTCAAGAGGGCAGTATGCTCGTATGTGGATAGTAAGGAGGTATCAGTGCACCTCACCTGAAGGACTGCCTGTAACATCTAAAGAAACATATGACTTGGTTACTGCCACTAGAAGGGTGTTCTATGGCTTTATTAGTATTTTGATCAGATTCTGACCAGTCTATATTCTGAAGAAGAGAAAAGGACATGTTGCCTAGGGTCTGACATCTTAGATGTAACGTCCAGGTCCACAGGATATTTGAACCAGCCAGTCAGAAACTTCCCAAACAATCAATTTGGTAGTCTCATCACACCCTTCAAGGGACAATGGCAGTTAATTCAGGCCAAGGTTGTTAAAGTTGAAGTTTCACCAAAGAAAAAAAAATATCTATCTATCTATCTATATATATATATAAAATCTATGCAAAACAAACTTTAATAACCTAAAATTTTCCCTGAATTAGCTAAAATTCAGGTTGAACTTTCACAAAAAATGTATTTTACACACACACACACACACACACACACACACACACACAGAGTGATTTGTTGCATTTTTTTTAAAGTAGCAGTTTTCATTAGATTTACACATCCTCCCTGCCAGACTGTGAAACTAAACACCAAGGGAACTTGTACATGAGAAGCAGGGAGGGAGAGAGACAGACATGCCTAGAAAGTCCTTGATCCCGCCAGCTTGTGTGCAGCCATTAGAGTCTGGACACATGAATCAGACTGGAGAATCAGGGCCTAACATTGCCTGTGTTTATCATTTGTGTGAGTCTCCAGAGATATACAATGGACATATTTTCTAAAATAAAAAATTGAGTTAGGTGCCATTTCTACATCTATCAGTAAACAAATGAGAAGACGTTAGATTATTAAAACTGAATTCTAAAATCTAAGGTGATATTAGCAACACGTGAAGGAATAAACATTTAAAAAAATATATGATTCTTAGCATGATAATGCCCCCTGAGCTACAGGACTGCAAACTCAGAGTATGAAGCAGATTTTGTACAGCAATAGATATAGCACTTTCAACCTTTTTCAGTAGGAATTGTGTCCACAGCTGGCTGGGACAGTAATTCATCTAAATACTTCTCTCTGTATTTTCCATAGACAAAACAAATTTGGTAAAGTGTTTGGCTCCTTCCTGTTGGCCAAAATCAGGTCCCTCCACAGCTTACACAGGCAGAAGTAATGCAAATTTCTGCATCAGGAAGATAAATGAGGAAACATCACACAGACAAGTTGTTTAACAACCTGTCACTCAAATGCCATGTTCACCTGACTATTAAGTGTCTGACTAAAATTCCTTTCTGTTTCATTAACATTTAAAATTGGACAAGAATGATGCACTGCTGTCTCCCCAACTGAAAATATTGCCAAACACCACAGACAGTGACAAAAACTTCAGTACCTTCTGTTGAAACTTCATTTGTAATAGCTTTCTACTGCCTCTCCCTCTTTTATTTTGGGGGGGGGGAACAATCTAGTAAAGAAACATATTCCCATTAATCACTCTCTAAATCAGTGTCACTATCTTGTGCTGACTGCAGTGTTTGTCAAAGTCGCCAGATGGCCAGCACTGAGAAATGAAGTCCTGTCCTGTGGATAACCATGTACAGAATGGGCAGCAAGCCTCGCTCCTCATGCAAGAAGGTAGGGTGGCCTTCAGACTCTATGACCTTGCCACAGAGACAGTCAACATGGGTGCCAATGGGGGGAGTGATTGTTGAGATGTGGATTTCAGTGTACTGGGAACTAGACACCTCCTTCAACTTGCTTAAAATTCAGGTCACTAAACAGACAGGAGATGAAAAAAGTCTGTGGATTCAGACAGAGTGCCATGGTAGAGCTGAATTTGGCATAGCTCAGAAGAGGAGAAACAGACATGCCTTTAAGTTACCTTTATGCTTCCAAATCCTGTTCTCTCCTGGTACAGCTTTCTGAAGCCCGGGAAGTGCGCTAAGTTAGTGGTTTTCAAACTTTTTTTCTGGGGACCCAGTTGCAGAAAATTGTAGATGCCCACGACCCAGTGGAGCTGAGGATGAGGGGTTTGGGATATGGGATGGGCTCAAGGCTGGGGCAAAGAGTTGGGTTGCAGGAGGGGGTCAGGGATCTGGGCTGGGGGTGGGGATGAGGGGTTCAGGGTGTGGGAGGGGGCTCTGGTCTGGGACAGGGGGTTGGGGTGCAGGAGGGGGTCAGGGCTCTGGGTGCAGGCTCTGAGTTGGGTCCAGGGATGAGGGTTTGGGGTGCAGGATGAGGTCAAGGCTCTGGTCTGGGGGTGCAGGCTCTGGTGTGGGTCTGGGGGGTTTGGGGTGCAGGAGGGGCTCTGGGTTTGGAGGGGCTCAGGGCTGGGGCAGGGTGCAGGAGGGGCTCTGGGTTTGGGGGGGCTCAGGGCTGGGGCAGGGTGCAAGAGGGGGTCAGGGCTCTGGGCTGGAGGTTCAGGCTCTCGGGTGGGGCTGAGGATGGGGGGTTTGGGGTGCAGGAAGGAGTTCCAGGTTTGGGGGGGCTCAGGGCTGGGGCGGGGGATTGGGGCACAGAGTTGGGGCATGGACTTGCCTCCGGTGGCTCCCGGTCAGCGGTGCAACCGGGGTGCAGAGGCAGGCTTCCCACCTGTCCTGGCACCATGGACCGCGCTGCGCCCCAGAAGCAGCCAGCAGCAGGTCTGTCTCCTAGGCGGAGGTGCACAACTGGCTCTGTGCGACTCTCGCCCACAGGCACTGCCCCCCCAGCTCCCATTAGACGGTGCTCAGGGCAGGGGCAGCAAGTGGAGCCCCATGGCCCCCCTGCCTAGAAGCCGGATCCGCTGCTGGCCACTTCCGGGGCACAGTGCGGTGTCGGAAAAGGTAGGCACTAGCCTGCCTTGGCTGGGCAGCACTGCCAACGGTACTTTTAACATCCCCGGTCGGCGGTGCTGATCAGAACAAGGTGACCCAGTGCCTTACATGCTGTGACCCAGTACTGGGTCGCAACCCATAGTTTGAAAAACACTGCGCTAAGTTATGTCTGGTTGTCCTGACCCCAAGGGGCCATTCTGGCAGTAGAGCATCAGTTGGTTGCAGGGATAACCTGGCCATGACACCTATGTCCAATACAGGATGAGCACATCTACTCTACACACCGCCTGGGGATTCTCCTCACACCAGGGAAATTCTGAGAGGGCCAGTTACAATGGCTTTTCAGTTTTGGGGCACCAGAGTGGGGTAAAGTACACAGAGTATCGTGGACAATCAGATACTTTAGAAGGTAAGACTGGCTGGGAAAGCTCAGCAACAGCATTCAAAGCCACTCTTCATAGTTTGTCTGAAAAGAACTAACCTATTTATATGGATTGGTTTATTAAAATATTTGCCCAAACCTCCAACACAAACCAGTGAATTTGCTGCTAACTGTGTTACAAAAGCCATGGAAATACCCAAGAATGTGACCGATCCCTTCCTCCCCTCAAAAGAAACAGAAAGCAAAACGTTGCTGGACAAACCCCAACATACCTCATGGAGCGCACCAGCCTAGCCAACAATGTCCGTTTTTCCTCATTTGTAAACTTCATGACACCAGGAGTTTCAAACTTCTGCCGGATCCACTGGCATTGCTCCACGTCATTGATGAACATGAATTCCAGTCCAATGTGCTGACAGTACGTATTCTAGGAGGTGAAACATGAAGTCCAGAAACTTACAACTTTGGGAATTCATGGATTGGGAGAAGTAGGACAGATATTTTAAAATTAAAGCAAATAGTTTATTTACATTATCATTCCCACCACCTCCCTGTATTAAAATGCAATTTCCCTCCTCTTTGTATTAATTCTTCCTAGGGGCTGTAAGCAATTCAGTTCTTTTACTAAATCCTAAATTTGCCTGTTCCCAAGCCCCACAAACTTTCAACACAGAAACTAATATTTCAGACACTTGGAATCTGGAAGATTTTTCTCACCTGGTAATAACCATTAAAAGTAGGTCAATATATATGCACTAAACTAATTGATGAAGTTCATCTAACTGACAAAAAAAAATTATAGACAGATCACAGTCATTGCTTTGGATGCTCCAGGAAAAAATTCAAATCGATTATCAAAATATATCCAAAGGGTTTAAAAAAAATCACCTGAAATCAAGTAATAAAGACAGTGAAAAGATATTTATGAAGCCCCATGTAAATTGTTTGATAGCTGTCAATTCTTAAAAGGCTAGGAATCAGTTTCAGATTTCCAACCACACTGAGAGGGTAAGAGAAGTAACCTAATTTTGTCTTTGATAATGGAAAAATTAACATATTTTGGAAGTAACTCCTTAGTTTGTCATTGTGTGTATTTATAAGTTTTCTATTATTTTAGAGGATATGTTCACTGGACAGATATATTATACATAAAAGAGGAAGTTAATAGGAGATTAACTTCAGAGATTAATTAATACAGAGATTTTTACAGGAAAAAAAAGCACCAAATCCAAATATACAAGAAAGTCTGATTGTGATAATGTTGACAAAGCCAATCCAAACTTCTGCAATTAAATGATTTTTTTCCCTTTATAGCATGTTTTGTTTCATGAATATGTGATGTACAAATAGATTTAAAAAGCCTGGCATTTTTTAAATTGCCATACAAATAGCAGGGAGATAAGACAGACAGGCACAAAGCAAACTGAAAAGATACATTCTAAGTCTGCAATGTAGAAAATGACAATGGATCCCCTACAGTGCCCCTGTATGTGCTATGAGTCCGATCTTGCAAAGTGCTGAAGAGCCAATGGTGAGAGCATTCAGTACTTCAAAGGAGCATCCGGCAAGATCAGGCACTGTACTGATTCATTTCTAATGTTCTCTTTTCTCATTTTGGGTTCTTCCTGCATTATTTTGTTAAACATTTCGAGTTTCACTGAATTCATACGGCATAATTACATCAGCTATTGGGAAAAAAATGTAACTATGCAAGAGTGGGGGGGAAGCCACTATCATACAAGCCATTTCTAATCTATATTGAGGTGAGTTTAGGGCCCAATCCCAAAATCATTACACAGGAAAGAGTCACAGTGATGTCAAGGCTGCAGGATCGAGCTCACAATGCATCCTGGGAAAATACATGGAATGGAAGCTAGTGGCCTACAAGGAGTTTGTCTCTGACAGACCCAAAGAAAACAAAAAGGAATGTTTTAAGGGCCCTTATCCTGCAAAGCAATCGGCTAGCATGATCCCTTTGCAGGAATAGGGCCTATGTTAGTATTATGCTGCATGGCCCACCACCACCTCCTCCATTACTCTGATTATTTGGGGCATTTGAAAGATGACCCGACAGCTTCTACCATTTATAAAAACTCTAGGGCAGTGGTTCTCAACCTATTTACCACTGAGGACCGCATACGTAGCCCACAATGTATTATGTGGGCTGCATCCAATACTACCTGTATGGCCCTGAGATGTGTCATGGGCTGCAGCTCTGTGCTGATTCGGCTGCAGGTTGAGACCCACTGCTCTAAGGTCACCTTTAATGCCATTTGACGTTCTCTTATGTGTCCTATTATCAACTGAAGTGGGATGGACCAATTTCATAATATACAAACTGACAACAGCAGCTCACTTCCATCTGGATGAAAGCAGTTACACAAGATAAATCACCACACTGACCTCCAGCCGCTTGATGATCTCTCGTAAAGAAAGAGCAGTCTCATCTCCTCCTATGAAGGTGATTGTAGGCAATCGAAAAACCTTGTCCAAGTCAGATTCATGCAAACCATAAAGCCCTACAGTGTGTCAATTGGTGAGAGGGGGCGGGGAGACAAAAAGCAAAAGCTAAAGAGGCAGTATGTCCTGGTCAAGACAATACACAGTGAAAGTTTAAGCAAGCTGTAACAAACCTTACCCTTTGGGAAAAGGGAAAATATTTTGAATTGCCAGATTGTAATGCACACCACACATGTGGAGAAATCCATATTTAACAAGCACATTGGCAGAGTTTTCAAGATGTTTATCAGATGAAGGAGCAAATCTCATCTATTGATTGGTATCTGCTATGCAAGCAAGCGGTACAATATTCCAATGGAAGGCTGCACGTGACAGAAAACCTTCAGCATGGGGAATAATATGGCACCTTCACTATGTTCCAAGTTCCTATTACTTTAGTTTTTTTTGTTTTTTTTTTTAAAATTTCATCTTAACTCACTTCTGCCATGAAATGTGGCAATACAAGAAAAAAAAAGAGTTTTAAACAGATTCAAGATGCATACATAGGTTAACCCATCACACCATAACCCTTGTCCTATCTTCACAAATTTTTACTTTATGATCTTCACTGATGTAATTTCTAAATTTAAACTGGAAGCTTTTTCAGGGAGGGACTGGACAATTCCCTTACTACTACTATTTTTGTGTGTGTGCCCAATGTATTTTTGGGAACACAAAAATACATATTATATTTGAGTTCATTCCAGGTACTTCTGGCAATTCTCCTCTTAAAATCTCTCTTTATATTCTTTTGAAAACAATGATAGGTCCATAAAGTTGTATTCCTTGAAACTCTTCCTACAACCTAAAAGTGTAAAAATTAGAAAGTCTATAAGTAAGATCATGACAAATAAAATAATTAGTAGCCTTTTAGCCAATAGAATGCTTTTATACAACCACTGGGCAATACAATAAATTACTGTCCCCATTGCCTAAAAATAGCAGCAGCAGCAAAAATCAGAAGTAATTATACAGATTGAAGAAAATCCAGATTGAAGGAATAACATACGTGTTTATCAGAGATGCAACAGAAGCTGGACTATAATTGCATTAAACACACATTCAGTCCTTGGCTTTTGAGACTGCCAACTAGAATGCCAATTAGTTTACAAGATGGGGATATTCACTGAGATTATCAATTTATTTTACACCTGCCATCAAACAGCTTATCTATGTTACATTTGACCTGGAAGCCCACAGGGGAAAACATCTTAGGGTCTCATTTTAATGTTAGGAGGTGAAATTGACCCTGGCTTTGTTATTAGTAACAGAAGTCCTACCAATAACTTCAGATTTGAACCAGATGGTTTATAAATCAGAGTCTCTCTCAAGGCCAAGTACTGTGAAAAGAATGCATCATCTCCACCCTTGATTTAGGGATCTCTGAACCTGCCAAGGCCAAGAAATCAGTTTCTGCCAATCTTTAACCTATCTTTTGCAGTTCCAAGAAATGAGGTATGAACAAGACCAACAAGCATCACAGCATGGCTCAAAAGTACATGGTGAAGGTTCTGCACGAGGAAACTTAATCTTAACCCACTACAGATTGAACACAAATTGTAAGCAAGTACTTTCGCATTCATTGACTGACAGCCTGAATAATACCCAGAGATCTAAGAGTTAACAAGGAAAGAAAAAAGGGATCAATGTTCAAATTCTAGAAGGGGGAAGAGAACTAAGCAATTTAAAGGCCAAACCACTATGAAACTCAGTGCACTACTTACCATGCCACAGTGTCAGTTCATTGATATTGTTATTACCAATACGTAATCTTTTCATTTAAAAGAAGTAAAATAAGTAAAAATGGTAACTATAGATAAATAGCACTTCATTTTTCACTTTAAATTTGAAAAAGGTGCATATACAGACACACATAGAATTGAATCAGTTCAATTTACTAGTACTTAGGAGATTTAGTTTGGAGTCTGTAACACTAAAGCAAAGAACGCAGTGCCACCAACTTTACTTTTATTTGTTTCCTTGCTGACTCACTCTCCAACTTAGTAGGATTTTCATGTGCTGTCATGTGAACAATGGAACATGTAATAGAAGTGATGTGGACACAAATAGCACAGCTGTGTCTTTTACCTCAGCACTGCATATTTACTACAGCATCACTTCAGGTTTAAAGGGATAGGGACCTTTGAACTTAAGCCTCACTGAAGGTATTTTTAGGCATTAGTATTTTGCAAAATGTGTTCTCGCAACTAGTTATATTGTAAATATAACTCCTAAAGGGAACTGATGCATGGGACACTACATACAGGAGATATGTATTGCTGGCCATGATATTCAAGTATCTTGTGCGGTCATTAGAGGCTCTTCGTAAGTTTCCCTATTGGTCTATCAGGAACTACTGGGGAACACTTAGCAGTGATCCTGGGAATCCCATCATACACCCTCCAACTTCCTTTTTCTGCTAACATATTCATATCCTACATCCCACCAGACACACACTTACATGCCACCATCACTTATAAACATGCCATCCCTTCCTGTTTCTTGTGATGTCACGTTCCTGTTAGTTTTTCCAAGATGCCCAGGATTTCACATAGCATTATTTCTGAGGTTCAGAGAAGCCATGCCAATAGTCTGCACTGATCTTGTACTCAAAGTCATGCTAAGGTTCATGTATGCTCTGGATACCCTAAAGCACAGGTTCTCAACCTCTCTCTTTCTGCCAACATGCTATAAAAAACTCCACTCCTCACCTGTGTCACAACAACTGTTTTTCTGCATATAAAAGCCAGGGCCGGCGTTAGAGGGTAGCAAGAAGGGCAATTGCCCGGGGCCCCATACCACAGGGGCCCCTGCGAAGCTACATTGCTCAGGCTTCAGCTTCAGCCCTGGGTGGTGGGGCTCAAGGCCTCGGGCTTCAGCCCCATGCAGTGAGGCTTTGGCTTTCTGCCCTGGGCCCCAGAGAGTCTAATGCTGGCCCTGCTTGGCAGACCCCCTGAAACCTGCTCACAGCCCCCCAGGGGGTGCCAGACCCAGGGTTCAGAACCACTGCCCTGAAGGACTTTTGTGCTCTTCCTGCCATCTCTCTTCCCAGCAGGCTGAGAATGAGAACATAAACTAATCTCTCACATGCAATGCATGAGTCTGGGAGCCAAATTCATCAGGGTTCTGATGGTGTCTCATATTGGAGGAAATAAAGACCTCTCACTTTTGATTAAAGTGCAGACTATTTTTCACAATGAAGATAATACAGCTGGGATCCTGAGTGCCTGAGGCTTTCCTTTTATAGAAAATGTAAACAACAAAGAGAAATGAAATCATCCCAAGAGGGGGAAAAACCCTGCACTCCCCTCAAGGCAACATGTGTGTCACTTTACTGAGAAGGAATCACAGAATGGCTCCTTGACCTGCATAAGGCTAGCTAATAGCATGCACCTGTGAAGCCACTAACCTGTGCCACTGACAATGCATGTAATGCACCTTCTTCACCTTGCCCGAGTATTGAGCTCTCATATAAACCCACCAGAGACTGGTCAGTCAAGTCACCTCTACTGTCATCTAGTCTGTGATTAACATGACAAAAGATATAGACCACCCCCCCTGCCTGGTAGGTCAAAGCTCCATGTCCTAAACATTAATATTAGGTGACACTAAGTATTTCTGCCACCTCTGTTTTAGGTTGGAAGCCTCCTCTTTTCCCACAATCCCTATGACAACAGCCCCCCCCCCCATCTACAGCTGCTTTTTGTGCCTTGCATTTCTAACAGGTACCATAATCAGCAGTAGCAGACTGCACATAGCATAAGGTGATGCAAGGATTTTAATTTTAAATTACCTATATTTTGTTAATTTTATATTAATTTAATAATACAGATATTATTACTTCTCAGCTCTTAGCATATCAATTATTTTGCTTGTACCAGAGAGCAGACAAAGGGTACGTCTACACTACCCGCCGGATTGGCAGGTAGTGATCGATCTATTGGGGACTGATTTATCACGTGTAGTGTAGATGCAATAAATCGATCCCCGATCGCTCTCCCATCGACTGCTGAACTCCAGCTCAGCAAGAGGCAGAAGCAAAATCGACGGGGGAGCTGCGGTGCGCCGCAAGGACGCGAAGTAAGTAATTTTAATTCAATCTAAGATACGTCGACTTCAGCTACGCTATTCTTGTAGCTGAAGTTGCGTATCTTAGATCGATCCCCCCGCCAGTGTAGACCAGGCCTCAGATAAGGGAGCCTCCCCAAGGACTAAGAATGGGTTTTCTTCAGCTCTTTCTGCTCTAGCAGAAATCATGCTCCCCTGGAGAAGCTTAACTAAAACTCCCTTGCAGGGCTGCAGTTATTTTGGCATCCTCCATGCTTGGGTTACCCCACGAGTTCTGCGTAACCCTTTTTAAGAAAGTGATTATAGAGCAAACTTCTGGAATTCTCTTATAAAAGGCACTGGGGCATAGATGAGTCCAAATTACAGAGCACTTATACACACAACCTTTGGCCAAGCAAATCTGAAAAACTGATCCAGACAAACTGAATCTCCTTAAAGATGATGATCAAATGAGGAAAAACAAAATGAGCCAAACTCACTGGAATTATGGAGAGATTATACGGACACACTTGCCATGAGAGGCAGCGAGAGCCATGCAATAACCTGCATTTAACATGTAGCTTTGACTCCCTCATCTGCACTCTGCCCATTAATCCATCCCCTTAGGACTTGTTTTAACACTCCAAACCTCCAAGCAAAAATCAAACAGCTACCATTTTTTTTAAGAGTGCATGAAATATTTCCTGCTTTGATCCAGTATATGAAATTTATACACAGAAATTACACTCACCTAAGACCCAGGATGGACAATATTGAACCCTGGACCAATAATTGGTTTCAAGTCCAATAATCTTATGACCCATGAGGGCTAGAGATGGTTAGATTGAATGAAGCAGGAAAAAGGGCTTTCTACATAATGTAACTTCCACCCAGATCTTGTCACTGTAGGATTTTTTTTTTCATTTATAGTGTCACAAGAATGAAGTAAGAAAACGTATTGCAAATATTTTTTCCACGGAGGTTAAAGTCATATCCGTTTCTTTCTCCAGATGGTCACTTACACCACTAGCATTAACCATTGCTTTGGTGGAGGAAATGGAACTTGAGTTCTCTGCAACACTAACTCCCATATGATGGATCCATTGCACTAGTATTGCACCAGGTTTCTTGATGAATTTTAGCAAGACAGACATGATTTTTTGCCTTCTTGCTCACCTTTTTAATTTTTCATTATTAAAGACAGACCCATTTTAAATAGATCAGCACCTGTCTCTCCCTCTCCTGAAAGGGGGCTGGGAAGGAAAGGCTCTCACCCTCACAAGATGATCATATCACCCAGAAAACTGGGAGTCTCTCTGTTCTGGGGGACTCATCTCAGTTAGCTTTACTTATTACATGACTTTCTGGGCTTTAAACTCAGTCCAGTTCTGCTTCCTCACCAAGCTTTCATAATAGTGCTTCACTTGTCAGTGCCCAGCAAAGCTCTGTGTAGGGCAGGTGCAGGCCTTTATGAAGTGCCCTCAAGCTTTTTACTGCCACCCCGGTAGCAGAAGGGACTACAAGAGAGAGAAAAACGGAATCTCCCAATAGCAACACACAGACACACACACACAAACTTCAAAGAGGGAAGCAAAGGTAAAGTCCGGGGAAATAATGCATCAACCAGAGAGAATAGAAATCCTTTGACAGTTTAGGCTCATAGATTGACTGTAATGACTGGGCACATGACAAAAGGTTTGGCCACCCCAGAATGAATTATTAATGACACTGTTTCATGCATAACTAAAAGCTAGAACTGGGTACTATTCTTTAGATCTAATAAAAAAACATCTGAACTATCTGTTTGCTCTCCTTAGCCTAGAATACTACAGGGTTTTATCTAACTGGCCTTTGGAGTGCAGAGCTAAGAGATATCACTGGCTAGCAGCATTCCTCCTGCACATCACTCTAACCAATTTAACACCATCTGCTTCTTACCCTCTCCCTAAGCTACATGGGTCACTTAAAAAAAAAAAAAAGGAGAGGGGAAGAGATATAAAGTATAAGAAAGAAAATACATGGAGATGGGAATGTGCACTGCATGGCTCTCCTTTAGAAATTTTGTGGGCAGGCCAATGTTGGCCAGCTCTCCCCCCACACTCGAAGACAGCAGCAACAGGAAAGCCCCACTCTCCTCCAAAGAGATGATGGGCTAGAAGAGGAAAGGGCCAAGAGGATTACAGATGTAAAATAAAGTAGAGATCTGTTAGAATGCTGCTTATCCACTCTTTGCACCATATTTGATCTCCTGTCCAAATTGTCCCATACAAAAAAAGAAAGATCAGAAATTAAATTCAACTTACCTATCTACCTTTAAGACAACTAAGAAGATAGATTTTAGGCTCCAATGATAGAAGATTTTTTTTAGCAGGTGCACTTTATTCTAACATTTCTTTATCTTTTCAAAACACTGGCTACTATATTGATCATGTTGCTTCATCTCTGAAACAAATGCCATCTAAGAAAGCTAAAGCAATTCCTGGAGAACCAGGACACACCGCATTATTCCTCTAAGACAGGATTTCTCAAGCTGGAGTCCGGTTCAGGGAGTCATGTCCAGGGCCGTCGGCCCCACTGATCAACTCCTCCCTCTCCCTCCCAGCACCTCCTGCACGCCACTGAACAGCTGTTCAGTGGTGTGCAGGAGGCTCTGGGAGGGAGGGGGAGGAGCAGGGATGGGGCACGTTCAGAGGGGAGGGGGCAGAAAGAGGCAGGGAAGAGGAGGGGCATGGCAGGGCCTTGGGGGAAGGGGGGGCAGGGCCTGGGGCTGAGCAGGGGGCTTGGGGGCCTGTGAAAAGTTGTAAATCAAAATGGGGGTTCTTGGGTTGCTAAAGTTTGAGAACCGCTGCTCTAAGACACTTTTAAGTGATGACTGCAAGACTGAGATTTACAATCTCTATTACAGCTTGGACAGATTCTTCTAATTAAGAAAAGAAGATGAGATACATATTGAGAGGACTAAGACACTAGTTTGGGTATCTCTTCATTTATTCACAAAACTTATCAAAACTATTTTTAAAAATATGTAGCTCCTGTATCATTCACGAAAAGATTCATTCATGGAAACGCAGTCTGCTATTTCACAGAAGTATCAATCACTGAACTATTGTATTAAGATTTTAGCATGTTTATAATATCACTCTTCAGGCCAATATGTTTTTTGGAAATATCTAAGTCATAACAATAAGACCATATGACTAAAGATAATAATTATTAGAAACTAGCCCTTATATAACAATGAATAGGATGCATTTTGAATTTGATTCAGTTGACAATTAAGATCTCAGCCACATAGCACTCAAACCAGAGTGATGTGCAATTATAGAAATGTCTATATCTATTAGTCGCTTTAGATGTGGTCCAGAACCATGCACTGTGTATGATCGTTTCCTATCCTTTTAATACAGTAGGAAGATACCATGGGCATTGTGTAACTGTTCATTTACTATGCACTTGTTCTTAATTCCATTGTCCCCCATACTCCCCTCCCCCCACAATAAAAGTTCCAACTAAATACCATGCAGTGGCAACCAACTGCGAAGGGAGAAGCTTCACTGGAATGATTTAGCCATCCTCTTGCAATATATCTGTTCAAATTGCCAAATTCACATTATATATTACCATCTCATCAGCCAATCCACACTCTATTCCCTAATGTTCTAAAAGCATGCTTAATCTCCCCAAGCTTGAACAATGAGCTACAGCTGCATCTACAAATAGGTAGTGCAAGAATGAGGGAATGCTCTATTTTCAAATTTCCCTGAGGAGTGGTCAATGGTTAGATTCACATAAAACGTATCACAATCAAAGCAAAGTCACAGTGATTTATCATAAAATAATACACAAGGTTAGAGGAACATTTCACTAATTAATAGTTGTCCTATCTAAGAAAAACAAAATACTCAGTTGTAATTATCTTGCCTAGTGACTCTCTCCAGAGGATACATTGTACCACGAGACATGCCTCTGGCCAAACATATTGATTTATATAAAGTAGTTTGAAGTTCTCACCCAGTTTATCAATAGTAGTGATTAAATCAGATGGAACAAATGAATCCAAGTCTGCATCCAAGATTCCTAGGGGATCCAGCTGAGCCACATGATGTCCACGGATCTAAATGGGTGCAATTAGGTAGGAAGAGGGAAGAGAGACACCAAGACAAAAAAAATCATGATAAATAAAGTCAGTAAAAAGGGAGAACTTGCCAATATTTGAGCCCCCAACACACAGATAACTCATGGAATCATCAAACATACACACACAAAAACCTTACGAGCAGCCATACTGGGCCAGACCAATGGTCCATCTAGCCAAGTAGTAGTCAACAATCCCTCAGAGTTCAAGGATGATTATCTTCCATAAAATGATAGCCAATTATCACAGGTGGCTAATTAGACCAATCCCTGATCCACAGCTCTTGTCACAGTTGAGGCAGGCATTTCCCTATGGAAGGGCAGATTTGAATTGTTGAGTCAGCCTGCGGTGCATTCTGTCCTCCTTTCCCATTTCTTTGTTTCCTGTTGTCAGTGGCCAGTGCCAGATGTTTCTGGCAATTCGAGGTTTAGGGACATCCAGTGCATGGGGTTGTGTTCCTGGCCATCTTGGCTAACAACCATTGATGGATCTATCCTCTATGAACTTATCTAATTCTTTTTTGAACCCACGTATACTTTTGGCCTTCACAACATTCCATGGCAATGAGTTCCACAGGTTGATTGTGCATTGTGGGAGGTACTTCCTTATATTTGTTTTAAATCCTGCTGCCTATTATTTTCATCAGGTGATCCCTACTTCTTGTGTTATTGTGAAGGGGTAAACAACACTTCCCTATTCACTTTCTCCATACCATTCAGATTTTATAGATCTCTAACATAACCTCCTTAGTCATCTTTTTTCTAAACTGAACAATCCCAGTATTTTTTCTTCCCCTTGGAATGAAGCAGGTCCATGCCCCTAAGCATTTTGTTGCCCTCCTCTGGCATCTCTTCCAATTTAATATTTTTTTTTTGATGGGGTGACCAGAACTGCATACAGTATTCAAGGTGCAGGCATACCATGGATTTATATAGCAGCATTATATTTTCTGTCTTCTTATCTATCCCTTTCCTAATGGCTCCTTACCTTCGGTTATCTTTTTTGATTGCTGCTGCACATTGAGCGGATGTTTTCAGGGAACTATCCACCATAACTCCAATATCTCTTTTTTGAGTGATAACAGCTAATTTAAATCCCATCATTTTGTATGTATAATTGGGATTATTTTTCGAAGGCGCAATACTTTGTACTTAACATTGAATTCATCTGCTATTTTGTTGCACAGTCACCCAGTTTAGTGAGATCCCTTTGTAACTTTTTGAAGTCAGTTTTTGACTTAACTGTCTTGAGTAATTTTGTGTTGTCTGCAAATTTTGCCACTTTGCTGTTCACCCCTTTTTCCAGAACATTTATGACTATGTTGAACAGCACAGGTTCCAGTACAATTCCTTTGGGGACCCTGCTGTTTATGTGTCTCCACTGTGAAAACTGAGCAATTATTCCTATCCTTTATTTCCTATCTTTTAACCAGTTACTGATCCATGAGAGGACCTTTCCTCTTATCTCAGGTCTGCTTACTGTGCTTAAGAGCCTTTGGCGAGGGACTTGTCAAAGGCTTTCTAAAAGTCCAAGTACACTATATCAACTGGATTACCTTTGTCCACATGCTCGTTGACACCCTCAAAAAATTCTAATAGATTGGTGAGGCATAATTTCCATTTACCAAAGCCATGTTCATTCTTCCCCACTGTATCATGTTCACCTATGTGTCTGGCTGAAACTATAGTAAAGAACAAAAGTATCAGTCTGCCTAGTACTGATGTTAGGCCTACTGGCCTGTAATTACCAGGATCGCCTCTAGAGCTGTTTTTAAAAAACACGTGTTATATTAGCTACTCTCCAGTCATCTGTTACTCAGGCTGATTTAAGTGATAGGTTACATACAACAGTTAGTAGTTCTGCTATTTCATATTTGAGTTCTTTCAGAACTCTTGGGTGAATACCATCTTGTCCTGGTGACTTCTTATTGTTTATTTTAACAAATTGTTCCAAAACCTCCTCTACTGATATCTCAATCTAGGGCAGTTCCTCATATCTGTCACCTAAAAAGAATGGCTTGGGTGTGAGAATCTCCCCCACCTCCTCTACAGTGAAGACCGATGCAAAGAATTCATTTAGCTTCTCTGCAATGGGCTTGGTCTTCCTTGTGTGCTCCTGCAGCACCTCAATTGTCCAGTGCATCCACTGACTGTTAGGCTTTCTGCTTCTGATGTAAAAAAATTTGCTGTTAGTTTTTTGCATTCTTAGCTAGTCGCTTTTCTGATTCTTTTTTAGCCTGCCTTATTGTACTTTTACACTTTACTTGCCAAAGTTTATGCTCCTTTTTATTGCCCTCAGTAAGACCAAACTATTAATTTTTAAAATATGCCTTTAACCACCATTTTTTCCTCCATTATTTAGTGGCATTTTTTTGGTCCTCTGTTCTGTGGTTTTTATTTGGGGTATATATTTAGTTGGAGATACACACCCCACTAATGTTAAGTTTCACAATGTAGTGCCCTATGAACGGAAAATAAGGAGTACTGTCGCTGGATATATGCCCCAATAATCCCTATTATGAACACTGACCTCAACACTGGGGTCATAAGCAATTATGTTCTCTCTATCTTGCTTACCTTTCAGTTTAATTTTTGAATTGTACATAAGCAGCAATTTCTGATAGAGATTACAATTTATCTATGTTCTGTAAAGATCTGGGCAAATTTAAGGAACCATGTATATATTTTATAATAGTAATTTGACATTCTTTTCATTTCCCTTTTCAGGTACCAATATAAAACTTCCATACACAGCTTATTTTTTAAATTAATGGATAAATTATGAGTCACTTGACTACAATTTCATTCAATATACTAGTGTCCTCAACTTCAGTGAAAATAAACTATAATACCAAGGGCTGAACTAGAATTTTAGTTCAAGAGGTAGCAACTGTGAACATTTCTTAAAATGCAGATGTACTCTTAAAAGTGACTCTGTTAAAATGCCATCATTTTCCATATGACGTGCTCTGTTTACAAAGAAAAGAAATGAAACAAAACATCGTTCTACAATTGCCTGTCTTGTAAATTTAGCATTGATCAAGCCAGAGTTGTCGTGCATCATCACCGCTATTAAAAGTTCTGCAGGTCACATTACGCTCTTGATGACACCTGTGCAACCTCACTGTTTACAATGGTTACACAAGGGTATTTGATTAGAACTGAGCAAACAATTCTGTTGATGCTCAAGATGGAACAGAATCTTCTGCTCCATCAGTGTTTAGCTGTGTTTGTTCTGCAGCATTAACAGAAGAAGTAAAAGTAACTCATTTGGGGCACTAGCATTAACAGCTATAATTCTGAAAAAAAAGCAGATCTGTCAATTAAAATGGTGCCATATTATGTACATCTTTTTAGCATACAGCCACACTTTCAAAAATGTGAAGTGTGGAGGTAACTCCACACTCCAGAAAGGAAAATTCAGCATTTCATTTCTGCAGCAGCTATATATGCATACACATAAAGTGCCCAGTATTCATAAGTCTATTTGATGATCACATGGTTCATTGAAAGCACAAAAGAGTAACATTGTCTATTACAATATAAAATGCTAGATATAGCATATACGTTTTCTTTTTTCAATTGCTACTTCACATTGATTTAATTTACAAGATACAAATAGTGGGGAGGGGTGGCAAAGAAATTCAGGTTCAATGTTGCAGCAGTGTAGGAGAAAATATTTTTTAAAAAGTCTTCTTCCCCATTCATGCATCTTTCCCAAGAAAGAGCCAAATAATAGAAAAAACATGTTCTGATTCCAGAATTCTAATCATTGCCCATGATAAATGAAGCTAAAAGGAAGACAAATTGATCCCCATATGACCGGTTGGACCAATCAGGGCTGAGAGCTTCAAGGCTGTGTTTAATTTTTAAAATTAAATATGACAAGCCATGAGTCTGGAAACTGCCATGTGAAAGAGCCATAATTTGCAAGCAAACCTGGGATTCTTGCTCATGGGTTCAGCAGAAATTAGGCATATTGTAGAGCTGATTAAACCTGTCACCTTGGAATCAAGTTTAGAGACTACATTTTCCCCTTGTCCTTCAAGAGAAGTCCCCCTCTCCAGGCCTAGTTCCATGGAATAGCACAGAGTTCCCCTATGTCAACATTTACATTAATACTATTTATATCAATGTTTAAAATATATATACACATGCCCTCGCTACAAAATAAGTGGGATATTAAGGTTCCTAAACTCTACCCTATGCATATAAACTTACGGCAATGGCATGCAATAGAGTTTCTCAGGAAAAAAAAAGTAGCCCAAAAGAATGGTGTGGAAATTCAGCTGACACAGTCTGAAATGAGAGCCATTAATAACTGGCTACTGACTAACCCACCCCCTGACTTTGGACAAGAGGTGCTGGGAAATTGTTACTAGAACTGTGATGCAGGAGTCAATAAATGTATTAAAAGTTAAATGTAAATTATGCTTACGCAGTCCCTCCCTAGTCATGGGAAGTTCTTGAATATGCTACTGCCTTTGAGCTAACAGAGCTAAGACTTTTAGCTCAGGCAGTAGAGGTTCATGCTTTTATGAACAGAGGCCCCAGGTTCAATCTCCGCTATTGATGATCCAGCGGGGATGCCATGTTACACTAAATTGCTTATTAGTCTGGTAGTATTTTAGATTAAATTAAAAGGTGAAAGAAGGCTTTCAAAGCAAAGAATGCATGAAGTGCAGCAGGACTGCCACTTTTAAAGGCTTTGTAGAAAACTGAACTAGAAGGTAAAACTCCATTGTATCCTTTCTAAACAGGAACACAACTGACTAGGACTCCCACTAATAAAATAGGGGGAAAATATACATTTTTAGATGTACAAGATGTTTTGCAGTAATTTTTAATTCTCACCAGAGCCATTTAAAAGTAAATTAAGAGAAATCCTCTTGTAATCAGCTAAAATGGTGCAAAAAAGAAAAATGTGCCCTTTTGTGCCCAGTTTTCATGAGATAGTGTTTAGACACAAACTGAAAATTTCAGCTTCTGCTCTCTCTCTCCCTGCTCTTTGATTCTGACTTCCTGAAAGCAAGGAGATCCCAGTGCTTTCAGCTGGATCAGTTAGATGGATACAGCAATTTCCTAGCTCAACAATGTTCCCTCCCCTCCTTCACCATGGAGCATATCCACCCTCCTCTGGGCTAGGATGACATCTCCAAAGTCATGCTGGTCTCTGACATGGTAGGGTAATATTCTAATATCCTGATCTCACTGAAGTAAGTGATAAAATTCACTGATTAAGACCAGGATTTCATCTTCAGGACCCAATCCAGCAAACACTTCTGACTGAAACCTAATACTTATTACTGCGAGTAATCTCATCTGAACTCATGGTAGTAAGCAATATTTCCTATAGGTAGAGCTTGCAAGATTGAGCCTCTCAATATATTTCCATTGGGTATTATTTTTATTTTCTGCCATTTACAGGTTTTTTCCTGATCAACTGCACAAACTCAGGAAAGAGGGAAGTAATAAAAAGCAAAGGGAAACAATTTTCTATGGATATTAACATTTTCAATTATCTTCTGTTAATTAATCTCTGTAATAGATAGCTATTCCAAGACAACATAACATAAATCACATGAGGTATAACAGTAAAAGTCTCACAAAAAGCCATCTGGCTAAAAAATATTTAATTATTACATTCAATGACAGTAAATGTCAAAAGAAGTACTTCTGCATCACACTTAGATTTATCATTTGAATAATATTTGCCACTCTTGGCAAAACAATTTCAAGACACATTATTTTTAGGGACGCATGTAAATCACAAGTCTGACAGTGTTTCTGGTTTTCAATATTAATACTAAAAATAAGCTAAATTATTGAAATAGAAAAAAAATTGTGAGAATGCTGTGTGAAGAATAATGCATACAAATTTACAATGTGTTGTGAAATGAGTTAATACTTTACATACTAGTGCAAGGGTGAATGCACAGAAGGGAATTCTTTTCAAAGGTGTTTTAATGTTGTCAAATATTGGTTTCCTCCTCACCCTATTAAGGAAATTTCCAACAATTCCAATAAACCAATTTAAGCTTAATTGACTCTATGCCTTCAAAAATCAGGGGGTTCCCCCAACTGTTTTGTTTTGCAGACCATTTCATAAGAAAACATTTAATTCTACAGACCACTAGGACAGGCTGCTTCGACCACTCCACCCAACGTAGCTTGAAAACCTCTGTTTGAAATAATAAAAGATATAACAGAAGAGGATATGGAAGCAGTTTGTTTGTACATTTTATTTTCTTATTGTGCTCATACTTTTTTTTAAAAAAGTAAAGAACCCAGCTGATTTCTTGAGATCACACCAAAGTTCAGCCTGTGTTTAGAATCTGCTGTGTCAGTGAGGACAAAACTCAAACCTGGGGTAACCAGATGCAGGTTTCAATGGTAGTCTCTGGGGTAAATTGTGCAGTGAAGTGAATGGCAATATAATTTACACATCAGGCATAAGTGGTACAGTGGTTTTACCTGCCTCAATTTGGTAAAATGACTAACTTACACCTCATAGGTGATGGGGAGTGGGAGTAGTAAAGAGGTGCAGCAGAAAGTAACTGATGGGAATGTCCAAGATACAGCAAGTCCCCTAAATAAACTGGTATAGGTTGCATTACTTTACAACTTACACCCATTTTCTTACTAATGTACATCACATAGGACCACTGCTATATTTGGCCCTACTTAAGAATATACATTCATATTCAATCTTTGAGCTTGCTCTTCCCAGCAAAGAGCTCATAACTTTGTAATGTTCATTATATTCCAAGACCCTTAAAATTATGAAGCTTCAAAGAATCACAGCTTGCAAGCAGAAATAATTGTGCAAAATTATTGCTGTAAACAGTTATATTTATTAGCGACCTCACGCTGGACTAAAAAAATTGCAGTGTAAGAGTAAAATCAATTTTTTAAAATTAAGTGTCTCATTGTTCGGAATAATTAACAAACAACCAGGAAGATATCATCTTTAAGATGAGCATCTGAAGATTTATAATATGACTGAGAAAGTACAACTTCCATTTCAACATAGATTAAATCAAACCTTTCAAAGTTCTGTAGAACAAGTTCCATATTTTTCAAAACTGATTTACCCATTTTTTTAATGACTAGGTTTTAAATTTTGTTAAAATTCAACCACACATTTAAAGAAACAGAATGCATCATACTCCAGTTTTAAAAATCCATTTTACCAGATATTCAAATAGGAGCTGAATTAGGTCAGTCTGACTCTACATGGTTTCCCGGAAATCATGCTAGGAACAGTCTGTACACAAGCATAGTTTAGAGACCTATTTATAGTTACAGGGAAAGAAGGAAAAAGTGATGAGGCATTTCCATGAACTACATTAAAATTAATGGTTAAGATAGCATTGTAATTTAGTAAATATTAAGTAAGGTTCTATAATTAATCACAATATAAGGCATTTTAATCAATCATTTTAATGGAATTGTTTGTCAGCCGTAGAGAACTAATACCCAAACACTAAAGGGCAAAACACAAAAACCTCATATGAGCCCCTTCAAATTACCTGAGGCAGGAATGCTCCTATTCAAAACTCAGGATCAAATAATTTTGCACTGGATCCAAAATTTGAAAAATCCTATTTTTCAGTTCATATATGGCTGAAATTCTTGAAATAATGTTTCTTGCAAGATTTCAGCCAAAGGTAGTAAAAAATCTCCTACTTAACTGTTCTTGAGAGATTTCCACTATTTGTGCCTCAAATTTCAGGCAAACAATGAATAAGATTTGGGTGTAATTACAGAACATAAACACTAGCTCCGATTTGGCTTCAAACGTAAACATAATCCCAATCAAGAACAGAAGGATATACAGTATGACTCTGAAAAAGGAGGATGAAGTTTGAGCAGGGCCGGCTCAACCCATTAGGTGACCTAGGCGGTCACCTAGGGTACTACAATTTGGGGGGTGGTGACCACGGTGGTATTTTGGCAGCGGGACCTTCCGCCGTCTCTGTGGGGGGCAGCATTTCGGGGCGGGACCTTCCGCCGCCTAGGGCGGCAGAAAAGCTGGCGGCGCTCCTGAGTTTGAGGTGATCACAACAAAGATTCAAGACTTTCTCCCTCTCCCCACATTGGTTTCAGAGTGTGGCAGCAGCAAAATAAGAAAAATATATCAATACAGATATCATCCCTGTCAACATCTATGTATAGTAACAGATCAGAAATTTGCATCAATATTCATATACAGTTTTTGCATAAATTTAAGTACAGATTATCAGAAGCATGTGCTTTAGATTTATTATGCCTTGTAGAGAGATAAGGAATCTTATAGTTGATCTATATTATGAGAGAAATCAGAAAATTTACTTGGAAACATTTTAGTGTTTTTTGCGGGGAGTGGGAGTGAAAGGATTAACAACATAAATTACTATCTGATTTTGTATTAAGTCCTCCTTCATAGAATCTAGACTCCAGTATTAGAAAAAAGCAGTACATTTATTGACTTTCCCAATAGAAGAGCCACAAAGCAGTCTACTACAAAAGCACAAAACTAGCAAGTCTGAGAAATCAAGTTTTAGATCTTTCTCCATTATATTTATTTAATTATCTGACAGAGAAGCCTTTACAATTGATAGCATCTCTTCAACGCAATTTATAAAGAGGATTAGATACATCTATAATCACCAAAATCCTTTTAAATAATCCTTTCATTATTTTGTCATGGAGATGCCTACAACACACAAAGACACCTCTATTGCATCAATTAAGTCAGAAAATATATAGTCCCAAATAAAGGAAAGTTGTGTTCTCTGGGTATTTTGTTTCCTACTGCTTTTTTTAGCATCAAAGCAACCAAACATTCTGTAATTCTTGCTGCTACTTCAACAAAATTTTGCTATAGATTTCACACAAGTGAAGGAACAACAGGCCGGTGTGAAACTGACCATGCTGTCTGCATAGACTACTTTATTTAAGTGACTTCTATGACATGACTATTTACATAGGTCTTTGCACCTATTTACCATACTGTAGTATGTGTTAATTTAACACTTTGAAACATATTTAGCATCGGGACAAGGATGCTACTTCTCAACCAAATGACACCATAGAATGAACTGAAAGGGAAATAAACTAAACAAGTCACAAAACTATTTTCTCCAACTTTCGTATTCACAGTGATTGGGATTCACATTTTGCTGAATTTGCTCACTCAAAGTGTACTGCTTCCTTTTTTGGAGGGAAAGAGAACTCAGAAGGTAAAACTGATATAGATCACAGTGGCTTTCCCTTGTCTGAAAACAGATTCAGATAAAGCAAAGCACATTGTGGAGAACAATGAAGAGTTTCATTTCACTGCACATACCTTAATGAAAAAAATAAGACATTAATTCAGCTACAGTTTAAGCTACTGCACAATATGCAATGGATTGTATTATCACTTATTACACAGGAAAAATCTGCTCAAGCGAAAAAGCTGGATTTCAGAACATTTCTTTATTCTGACTCAGTTCTCCATCTGGATGGAGTTAGATGAGCAGGTAGAGCGGAGGATCAGCTGTTTTGGTGAAGAGGCAAAACCCTAGAGGTGCTCCAGTTCCACAGTGATACGTGAAATAAAAGAACCAAGATGAATTCAACTGTCCCTGCTCTGATATGGACACCCTTTGCGGTACTGTCACTTAACTTTATCCCAGTTGTCCAGACTGGAACACACAGAGGTTATCGGTCTCTTAAAAATGTTATGAGGATCAATATGTATTGCAGTACCACTTAGGGACCCCATTATAGACCTGAACCTCACTGAGCTACACACTGTACAAACAGTACAAAAAGACAGTACCTGCACCAAAGAGTTTACAATTTAGGCATAAAACAGATGGAAAAACACAGACAGGGGAAACACAAGAAAGCAATCAGTTAATATTTGCAAAGTGCTTTTAAAAGGAAACTCCCTCCCCTATATAATGCTAAGTAGCAATAGTACACTTACTTGATATGCTCTGATCAATGACTGCACAGCCAGGTGGTCCTCAACCAGTTTTTCAGCTTTACCTGGGGTCTTTGCCAATCCATGACTCTGAAACAACAACGCTCTGCTTTTCGAAAGATCTGGTAAGTGTGTCTGGTAAGCTTGACCAGGAGGAGCCCCAGCGTTAGCATTTCGGAAAAACAAATCCCAAGACTGGACAAGGTTGCAGAGAAGAGGGATGAACAGAAAAAGGGAAGGAAGGAAGAAAATTGCTTTATTAGATCAAATAAAACCCATGATTCAAAGCAGTAACTTTCCACGTGACAGTGAATGTGGCAACATAAGAATGGCCATACTAGGTCAGACCAATGGTCCATCTAGCCCAGTATCCTGTTTTCTGACAGTGGCCAATGCCAGATGCTTCAGAGGGAATAAACAGAACAGGGCAACTAAACTGATCCATGCCCTGTTGTCCAGTCCCAGCATCTGGAAGTCAAAGGTTTAGGGACACCCAGAGCATGGGGTTGCATCCCTGACCATCTTGGCTAATAGCCATTGATGGACCTATCCTCCATGAACTTTTTTAATTCTTTTTTTAACCCAATTATACTTTTGGCCTTCACAACATTCCCAAGCATTGAGTTCTACAGGTTGACTGTGCGTTGTGGAAAGAAGTTTGTTTTAAATCTGCTATTAATTTCATTGGGTGACCCCTGGGGCTCTTGTGTTAGGTGAAGGGGTAAATAACACTTCCTTATTCACTTTCTCCACACCATTCATGATTTTATAGACCTCTATCATATCGCCTCTTAGTTGTCTCTTTTCCAAACTGAAAAGTCCCGAACTTTTTAATCTCTCCTCATATGGAAGTTGTTCCATACTAATAATTTTTGTTGTCCTTCTCTGTATTTTTCCCATTTCTAATATATCTTTTTTGAAATGAGGTGACAAGAACTGCACGCAGTATTCATTTGGGTGTACCAGGGATTTATACAGTGGCATTATGATATTTACAGTCTTATTATCTATCCCTTTCCTAATAGTGCCTAACATTATTAGCTTTTTTGACTGCCGCTGCATACTGAGTGCATGTTTTTCAGAGAACTATCCACAATGACTCCAAAATCTTTCTTGAGTGGTGACTGCTAATTTAGTCCCCATAATTTTGTATGTAGAGTTGGGATTATGTTTTGCAATATGCATTACTTTGCATTTAATCAAACACTGAATTTCATCTGCCATTTTGTTGCCCCAATCGCCCAGTTTTGTGAGATCCCTTTGACAGATCTTTGGCCGCCACATGCATTTTCAGACAAGAGTACATATACATTGCAGTGTATCCCCTCCCTCCCTCATGTTCTGTGGCAACTCCATGGTACCAGCTAAATGTAAACTATTATTGCTGTTTGATTTCTAGGGTTTGTACTTCTGCCATGCTATAGAGCTTTCCATTATGTCACTGAAGAATGAAAAATAAATTCCAGCTTGCTAACCATACAGATAAAGATGACCTGTCAGACGGGCATTTCAAAAAGTCAAATAGTATACGGTTTTTTTGCAGGGGGAAGATGAGTTTGCTATTTTAGAGAAATCTAAAGTGCAACATTGCTAAAAGCATAACATTATCCATCCAGTCCATTTACCTATGATGTTAATGCAGGCAAACATTAGATATATAACCAGGAGAGTTCTATTATTGCATCTATAAGCTTTAAATCTGAAAGCCTTGATTAATAAAACAGGCAGGTTTCTTTAATTATATTGTGGCAAACCCAGGGCAAACAGCTACAAAGGGGGTAGTAATCAGTCCCAGGGGGTTAAAAAGGCCTCTCCCAAGCCACTGAGGAGAGAGAACCATGGGGAAATAAGGTTCAGCTGGGCAAGGGGTTACTAGGGAACTAATTAGGTTCAGCTGGCTCCAACTGCTTGGGACCTTTTTAAACCCTCCCTGGCGTGGAAGGGGGGGGAAGAGAGAGTGAGAGAACCAGGGAAGCTGCCAGGAAGTTAGGAGCAGCAAGGCTCTGAACCCTTCCTGCAAGGAAGGCTGCACTCTGTCCCCAGAAGGGAAGATAAACAAGCACAAGGGGCTGACTGAGAAAAGGAATAGCCAAACCCTGTGCTACCTGCAAGGATTTGCCTTGCCCAAGCCTGTGTCTCCAAGGCTAAAAAGGACTGAGCCTGCTGAGGAGAAGAAGGTACTTTGCCACAATATTATAAGGGTTTTTGGATACTCCAGTAGTCTTCTCTTCAGGCCAAATCCTTGAGGTGTTCACTCAAGCAGAGGTCTTATCAACTACATTTAGAGTTTTGTCTGAATGAGTTCAGGATTAGGCTCTTTTCTTCAGCATCTCAAGATATTACAGTCAACCAGACTTCAGGGCTGTGATTTCAAGGTTATGTAAGTGGCTGTGACACATAATTTACGAGGATACTCATTTCAAAAGTCAAAATGTCACAAACAAAAGATCCACCTATTTGTATCAGTTAATCCTATTCAAATGTCTCAAGATTAATGATAAGCATTTGAATTTAAGTCATAATATCCAGTTCCCCCTACAATTAACAAGCCTGGAGCTAATCCCATCTCTGGTATTATATTTATTTCTCAGGCAAGACATACAAACTCCCTGAGGTACAACACAAATGCTGGCTTAAATGTAACACAATGAATAAGAAAAAAAAACAAGACAACAATCCCCTTCTTTTTCCATCACCACCCAGGTTCCTGAGCTGTATCGTTTTGGAGGAGAGTGTTGCTCTTCTAAACACATATGTTGCCGCACATCATTAAATGCTTTGATGATGACAGAAGTGGACAGCAGAACAACAGGACAGAAAAATAAAAACAAAAAACAAAACAAGAACAATCCTGCATCATCAGGGGTTGCCTAGTAAATCTGTTCCACCTCTGATTTCCATCACTGGATTGGAAAAAATTGTTAATACTTCCCTCTTTCCCCCTTGAGCTAGCCAAACTGGGGAGATTCTATGGCAAGATTTTTGTTTTAAAATTTTAAAACAAAAATGAATTTAATTAAACAAATGCCTAATTAGAACCTGACTGCTTAAAAAAAAAAATCACCATCAGAAAAACCCTTCTGTACTGAACCCTTACAGCAAAATATGACATCAGCCATCACATTTTAAACCCTTTGTCAGATATAGAACTACCACACAACTTGTCCTCATTGTTGAAATGGGAAGATGATGTAACAACATTACTGGAAACCTAAAAGGACAATTGTGATTGCTTTCAAATAGATGGTATTTTCAGATACAGTAGAAGGTAAATGCCATGATGTAGAATTTAATTGCAATGCAGTCTCACTAGGCCAACTGTTAATCTTTATTTAAAGAAAAACCCTGAAAAGTTAGAAAGACTTCATTTTTCCCTAGTGGAACCGGAGCCCAAACACATGGGCTACAGAAAGTCAGAATAATATTGACTAAGTTGGAGACAGGTTCTCTAAACTCTTTTACAGCTAATGGATTTGATTGTCCATTGTAACCAAGGGTGCAGTAACCAGAGGTAGAAAGTCTGCCCAGTGGGGCCCAGCCAGTACAGTCCCAAAAGTGGGTCATGCTGACAGGAAAGAGGACAGGACAGGGCACCCAGGATGCACTGAATCAGCATATTCCAAGCTAGCCTCAGCCCACAGTGCTCCAAGAGGCTCCAAATGCAAGGTACAGCTATTCTCTTTTCATGGTACCCTTGGAAAGGAAGGGGGCCTCCCCTGGTGCAAGTACACACCCAACAATAACCAAGTTCCCTCCCTACATATGGCGGCCCAGGCCCATATGTCAGAAGGGTTCCATTCTTGGGTCTGACACAAATTGGGTAACCCATACAATCCCTCTGTGCTTGAGCATTCCCATCTGTAAAATGGCAATACTGTTTCCCACCTCACTGGGATTTATTCAATATTTGTGAAACACTGAATTTCTAGGACCAGGTATTATTTCAGTGGCTGGAGCTGACAAAGTGTTATTTGTGGTTTAGATTGGGTGTTTTAAGAGCCTCTAGGCTCTAGAGTCTCTGGTGTTCTTTATTCTTATTTACATTAATTTTAAAGCTATTTGCAAACAACTTACAGGAGTGTGTTCTCTACTATGTAGTTGCTTCGCTGTATTGTTCCAGGGAGCCTGAGTGACTGAAAGTTCTGCACTGTATACACATGGCCCTGAACTGGCATAAATCAGAGCAACCTGTTAACCAAACAGACTGGGCTCCTCTATTCCCTCCATCCCCCATCTATACCCATTAAACTTGAAGCAAAACACTTCTCTAATTCCTTAGAATGCTTTGTTTCATCTCCAGCCACCGGATAGGTTTTAAATGCACCACTTTGGCTAAGCAAAAGCAGGATGGATACCTTCCTCCCCTCCCCACCCCCATTATGGTTTTTTCTTGAAGTTATTTGGTATTCATGCTCATTTTAAGCTAGTAGCAATAACCCGCTACTTTTAGAAGCTTATTCATTCACAAGAGGAATTCGGTTTGTAGTCTCAACATTAACTCTTCTTGAGCACACAGTCAATTGCACTATTGATGAGCTGCAATTTCCCTTCACTTTTCTCCCCCCTTTAGCCATCCCATTTACCTAGGGAAATTCAGACTTCTTACAGAGTCATATTTTGTCAACTAATTCGGTAGTTTTGGAGTTTTTAATTCATTATTAAAAGTTTCTTTCTGAAATGCACAGGATTCAGAGAAACCAGAGGAAATGAGCTAGTCTTTCAACCAGATGTCACTGGCCATAGAGTTCTGTCCAGCAGGGTACTTGTACCTAGGGGCATATTGTCAAACACCTGTACCTTCAAAAATGGTGCCACACAGACTGTCACCATCTATTTATTCAGGATTTATATTCAGTCCATTAGGAGTTTTCCCATCTGATGCTGCTGGTTATGTAGAAGCTCCTTCTCTACAACACAGCCTCCCACGCAATGCCCAACAGCTTGATACACACCTCATTTTGCGTGGAGGAGAAATATTTTAGTGGGGATTCAGTTGCTCGTCATCTCCCCTCCTCCCCCACCCCACATTTTTCCTGCATACGGGAATATTTGAACCCAAGAGATGGAAATCCTTTCAACTCTCAAAAACTATTCTGAAGTCACTGAAAAAGAGGTTCTGTGCTTCCCCATCAATTAGGTGTGGGTACAAGTAGATAGGTTGAACATCTGCATTTAATGCTTGAATACTGGGCCTCCACTGTATCCTAGGATAGGTACTAAAACTGTATGACTATTCCAGTTTAGTACTGAGTCCACATTTTACTTATATCTTAAGAAAGTTATTCTGACTCTAGTGTAGGAAATCTGAGAAGGGATACCGCCTTGGATCTTGGAAGTGCATGTCTCTAGAGTGATACCACATACATCAGAGTAGAAGGTTATTCCTATAATTCATGGGATACTACCCATTTGAAATTCAAATTCCCTATAAATGATTCCATGTCAATCTTAAAGACCTAGGCCCTGATCTTGCAAACACTTATGTACATGCTTAACTTCACTAAATCCCATTGATTAGTTAGCATCCAATCCCATTTGATTAATCCCCTCCTAACTAAACCCTACCCAAACAATTTAAACAACAAAATCCAGACAGGTATTTGGGTTATTTGAACTTTTTTTTAAAACAAAGTTAGCAACATAAGCAAAGCATTATCACGTAATGCATTGCTTCAAAGTCAGACACAACACAACCAATTTGAGTTTGTGATGACAATCTCTTTATCCAAGAAAGTTTCAGCAGGATACCGAAACTAGATCTTCAGAGTACATAGTTAGTAGATTCTAGATGACTGGAGTTGAGCTGGTAGACTGGACTGCTCATCCAAAGTACTCTGTAATCACACTTGTATTAAGAAAGGTTTCCTGAAAGAGTACTTCCATATAGTTACACAGAAAGGAACGTTAAAGATTCACGCATTAGAGTACACTGAATGTTACTCTTCAAGTTTCAGGTAGTGAGAAATGCTCTATTAAGCTACCTTATTATTAGTGTCCTTTCTGAATGGTCATTAAAATTAAGAAATTTCAAACAGCTTATTAGGTCATGTTTCTAATTTTCACAGTATATTTGACATTTGATGTTCATAAATTCAAAGTTACAGTCATGGAGGGGACAAATGTAACTTTTACTGTCTTATCTCTCACAAGGTTTTACATTCAGATATAAAAACAGTATATTACAGGGCAGACCTACAAGGAATGAAATAATATGGCTCTAGACAAATGGCCTTTGAGGCTGTTGGTGGGCAAGTCTATTCAGAAATTATTAACAACTGTTTTTAAGGTTTATAACCACAGTCCCTGTTCCCGCTATGCAAATTCAATACAACAAAAGACTTCAGAAATAGCTTCAGAATGGTTACATCTGAAGATACAGGCAGATGAGGCACATGGGGGTATAGTTCGCTTTTGCTATTGACGTTCTTGACTGTATCGATTTGTTGAGCAGGTTTGACATTTCATCAGAGGGGAGAGGGAAAACACACCATTTAGCTAAAGAAAATTAGTTTTTCCTAGACACACATCCATCAAGACCTTCACAAACTTGTATAGTATCAATCTTGAAAGACATCAGAATGCAGTCTTCTGGAGCTCTTGTGTATCAGAGTCTCTCTACCAATAAAGCTTACCATGTAATGAATGGATTGAGATCCACCTAGTTCCATAGCCATTCCAAACTGAAAGAGTAAAATTCTTTAAGATAGAAGTATCACCACAGATCTGGTTATTTAAGTTATAGTAATAGGAAGAAGAGACTATCAACGGAATGATGACATTAAATGCACCTATATAAAAAGGAATTAAACCTTTAATAAGTTTTGTTGTGCCCTGTATTTTCAATATTTCTTTCCAAAGCAGCAAATCTATTAAATAAATATGTGCTTTTACTCTCAAACAAATATAAACACAGTTCAAATGATTCAATGACAGTGTTTTGTTATCTACTGCTTTACGGTAAGTAGTATCAACATACATAAAAAGGTATGCTACTTGCTATTTTATATTCTAGCATCACTCCAGAAAAATCTAAAGTAGTTTTATTCTAAAAAGCCTATTTCCATGTTCTACTAAAATGTACTTTGTCCTATCATGAAAAGAAGGCACAATAAAGCCTTAGAACAGGATTCCTTCAACTTACTTTTTAGTATCACATTCATACAGCACAGTCTCTCTTTTATAAAGACTGATTTCCAAGCATACAACATAAGGAAGCAATTACACACTCACGGTAGACTGGCTGCATACAGGAAAATGTGGTAACCATTGTGTACTCAATATCAAACCATGCAGTTTTGTAATTAATCTTGTAATAGTAATAACTGAGCCTTGACAAGCCCCCTCCCTATGATCTATGTCCCTGACTCCACTCTGTGAGCAGAAATTACACCTTGTTCAGAGCTCATGTCATTTTATGACCATAGCTGTTTTAGATACTACTTTCAGGAGGAGGAAGATGAACCAAAGCAACTCAGAAAAGGATCAACCAGGGAGGAGGGGTGTGGGGGTGTAAAATAGTTTCCAAGAGAAATCCCATCCCACTTTCCACTTCCCACTCCTCTGGAAAAATTATCCTTATTCTCTCTTCAAGCTTCCAAAAAGTTCCTAACAATCTGCATATCAGAGTGAGATCTACAAGTGCCGACAACGAGAGTGTCAGGTTTAGATTATATATACACACACACACACACACACACACACCCGAGCAGCCACACCTTCTAGCGCCCTTCTGAGAAAAATAATGTAGGGAGCAGAGATTCATAGAGATTTATAGGAGTTTCCAGGAAGAAGTGAGTGGAATCAGCTTAAAAATCTTACCACCTCCCAGATTTCCAGCCATGCAAATCCCATCAAAGTCAAGAGGACATGCAATGTTAAAATGCTGTGAAACACTTGGAAAAGTGTATTAATCATTATAAAAAGATGTATGATTCCACATCATTTTGTAAACAAAGTAAGGCATATCCTCTGTCCTGATGATCTTAAAGTATAAAGATCTTATCCTGCAAATCTTTAAGAGAATAGTCTTTAGCCCTTTTCTTATGTTAGTCACATGTATACAGGATCAGATTTTAAGATAGAAAAGACAAAGACAAGTTGCCGCACAATTTATGACAAGAAATCTTCACTCCTTAACATATAATCAGAAAAATGGCTTCCAAATTACTACTAGCAAAAAAAAGTAAAAGGCCACATTATGAATTTACTGTGTTGAATGATGTTGTACATGTTCCTTTTGATTAGTTGAACGCCAACACACAGAAAACCATTTGTCAAATTACATTTTGTTTTCAGCCTAATTAAGACAAGAAGAAGAGAGGAGTAAGTTCCATGGAGCAGTCGGGGATAAAAAGAGTAAACAATTTCCCTTCTTTCTTAAAAGAGATGCTAACAACAGCCATATACCCCGGCAATCTAGATGAGAAAAAATTAATGCCCTTTAAATACCTTTAAAACTGTCCATGTCATTAATAACCAAAAATTGTCACCACCTCAGAAGTGTTGAATTACATATGTGAAAAAAGGAGGTGGTCTCGGGACTATATCCACTGAATTCATAACATCCCCCCCCCCCATCCCATACAACACTTGTTGGGGTAACTTTGCTGACAGTTTCTTCATAGGAACCAAGGCCAGAAAGAACATGGAAACTGAACTACCTCTCTCAGCCCTGGAGATGGGCCCTCCAGCTCAGAGGTAAGGTAAAACAGGGACGTTTGCACAGTCTGCGCTGTACTTGTTCTGTGAAGAAACAGGCTTCAGGTCACCAGTGCGGTCACCTTTCACCAGAACTAAATTCACACACGGACGAACCAAAAGAAAAATCATAATTGCTAATTTTGGCCTCCCTTTTAATTATTTGTATGCTTCATTTTACTCATTTCTAGATGATTTATCAGAGTAAAGATAGGAGAGTAATTTTCTGTAACTAAATAAATTGTTCAGATTCCAATTCATGAAAAAAAATTAATTCATAAAGGCAAATACTTAAAGTGAATTAGCATCCTCATACAAACAAAAAAAGTCTTGATAATTGACAGAAAACGTCAGAGTAAGAAAAAAAAATTAGGGCTACCAAGCAATTAAAAAAATTAATCACAGTTAATCATGCTGTTAAATAATAGAATACCATTTATTTAAATATTTTTGATGTTTTCTACGTTTTCAAATATATTGATTTCAACTAGAACACAGAATACAAAGTGTAAAGTGCTCACTTTATATTTATTTTTTTACAAATATTTTCACTGTAAAAAACAATATATTTTTCAGTTCACCTAATACAAGTACTATAGTGCAATCTCTTTATCATGAAAGTTGAACTTACAAACGTAGAATTGTGTACAAAAAAATAACTGCACTCAAAAATAAAACAATGTAAAATTTTACAGCCTACAAGTCAGTGCTACTTCTTGTTCAGCCAATCGCTCAGACTAACAAGTTTGTTTACATTTCCAGGACATAATGCTGCCCGCTTCATATTTACAATGTCAACTGAAAGTGAGAAC
>NW_020664497.1:815669-830305 GCF_002925995.2 Terrapene triunguis | reverse complement strand
TTTAGAAGGTCTCTCTCTATAAGTCTATATATTATATAACTAAACTAGTGTTGCATTGTAAAATAAACAAGGTTTTCAAAATGTTTAAGAAGCTTCATTTAAAATTAAATTAAAATGTTGATCTTACGCCGCCGGCCTGCTCAGCCCGCTGCTGGTCTGGGGTTCTGTTCATCTAGGCCAGCAGCGGGCCGAGCGGGGCCTGCGGCCGGGACCCCAACTGGCAAGGGTCCGGCAGCCAGAACCCCAGACCGGCAGCAGGCTGTGCGGGGCCGGAGGTCGGGACCCCAGACCAGCAGTGGGCTGAGAGGCTCAGCCCACTGCCACTCAGGGGTTCCATCTGCCGGCTCCTGCCAGCCAGGATCCCGGTTGCAGGCCCCGCTCAGCCCACTGCCGGTCTGGGGTCCCGGCCCTACCCACATACAGTGGGTACCTACCTTCTCCCTGGTTCTGGCCCATTCTCTTCCTCTCTGCACTGAGCTGAGGGTGGGAGTGCACTGAGCACAGGGCTGGGGGTGAAGGGTCTGGCCAGGAGCTAGAATTAGGGAGGGGGCTCAGGGTTGGGACAGGAGGTTTGGGTGTGGGGCACTTACCTGGGCAGCTCCCATTTGGTGCGAGGGGTGCAGGAGGGAATGGGGCGGGGGTGTGTGCAGGAGCTCCCATTTGGTGCTCAGGGTGAGGCTGGGTAAGAGTCAGGGCAGAGGGCTGGGGGTATGTGAGGAGAGTGCAGGTGTCAGGGCGGGGGGGGGGGGGGGGGGGGGGAAGGTGTCAAGCAGAGGGCTGGGTGTGTATGAGGGAGGTACAGGGCTCAAGGCAGGGGCCTGGGGGGTGTGTGAGGGGCTCAGGGCACGGGCCTGGGGTGTGTGTGCGTGGCTGCGGGGCCCAGAGCAGAGGGCTGGGTGTGTGTGAGGGGGGGGTCAGGGCGGGGGCTGTGGTGTGTGTGCGCCCCTATTCCCCAAGGCCCTGCCCCCGCTTCTTCTCTGCAGACCCCGGGACTCCCATGCCCCATCCAACCCTCCCTGCTCCCTGACTGCCCCCTCCAGAGACCCTCCCGCCCCTAACCACCCTGCCCGCGATCCAACCCCCCCTGTTCCCTGTCCCCTTACCATGAGGCTCCTAGCAGCATGTTCTCCTCCGCGCAGAGCCAGACACGCTGCCCCGCAGGAGCGGGCAGCCCCGCCCCCCAGAGCGCTGCGCGCGGCGGCAGATGAGCGGGGAGCGTGTCTGCCTCCCCATGGAGCCAAACACTGCCCCACAGGAGCGCGCAGCCCCAGCCCCCAGAGCGCTGCGCGCACAGTGGCAGGACTCCAGAGGAGGGGCGAAGGCGCAGGGAGGGGCCGGTGGCTTGCTGCACTCGGCCGGGCACTCCGGCCCGGGAGCGCGGACCCCGCGGCTTGCCACGCTGGGAGAGTGGGGCCATTTGGCAGGGTGTGCCTGGGCACACCCCGTGTGCACGCCTATGCTTCTGCCCACCTGCCCCCGCAGGGGCGAGGGGGGGCGCGGAGAAGAGTGGGCTGGGCCAGGCAGGATTTTTAATGGCACGCTGCTCGGGCAGGAAGCAGCGTGCCATTAAAAAAATCGGCACGCGTGCCATAGGTTGCCGACCCCTGGTATAGAGGTAGCAATTAAGAAATATCTAGCAGGTGTTTGGAATTTAGAGACATGTACAGAGTGAAATATTTTCCAAACTATAGGCAGAAATTTAAAGAAGGTAGTTTTACAAAACGTTTAAGGCTGAAACTTCCAAAGCCAGCATGGGGAACTAAGCACTCAACTCCTTTAGGCAGCTGTAAAATACCACTCTGGATATATGTGACTTAAGTACAGCAGAGGACATGTTTTGACCCTATTACAAATATTAGAAGCTTGAAATTTCTGTAAATCATAACTAATTTCCTTCAATAAACTGATTAAATAATCATATTGCAACAAAAAATTCTGAAAATCAGATGTTTGCTTCTGTTAATATTTTCATAACACAAGACATCCCATATTCTTCAAACCAGTTCACCATATTTGGGGCTTCCTTATATTTTTATTTTGCTGCAATTTCGTATCTTGCAACGATCAATATATACAATTAGTTTCATATTTTTCATTTAATAAAAGACCTTTTACAAAATAGTCAACAAGAGTGGAATCAAGATTTATTCTTTTTATCTTAACAGTAGAATTTTCAGTTAACATTTAGACTTACCTTATGCACACTTTTAGGGTTTTCAAGCCATGTGTAGTACATTTCCTCTACATAATTTGAATTACTTCCACTCAGGAATGGTTCTGTAGCTCCTGATGAAACATATCGTTGGCGCTGCAGAAATACCTTTCTGGCTACATCTTGCTTTACCAAAAATTGAATGCCATGAGGTTTCAAGGTAGCTACAAGAAACCTCAAATGACTCATGTTTGTTCATTAGGTAGAAGATCCAAGTCTATTAAAAAGACAAAATAAACATAATTGGAAGAATGTCCAACACACTATGATATCTTACTACAAAATCTAGCCTTATGCCATATATTTCCTCTTGAACAAAGTTCAAGCTTAAATACAAAATATCTTCAAGACAGCGGAAAGCCCACTGATCAGTTATGAACCTATGCTCCGATATCCCTGCTGTCTACAGCTGTGAAGGTGCTGCTAAGGAGTTGCCCATTCCCATACCCAACAGTCCATCTCCCAAACAACTGACAGAACCTTGAACTGATGACTCTGAGGGCTTCTATGGCTATAAACCGGGAATTGCTTGAGCTATGTACCCCAATGTCCTGGATGCATGAACAAAACAGAGACTCACTCATTCACTCACACCCCTGGGTGATATTGGCAGCTGTAGTGATATTTTTAAAGACCAATCCCCTTAGAGATATCCTAGAGGGCTTCCTCCCACATCTTGCGCCTGAGAGGAGAACATGGAGCTGTTGGTCCCAAATTCATAGCTCCATGTGTTATGGAGGGAGTGCATGGAACATTAAGAGGGACTTGAATAAGTGTTCATGTTGGCTTTATGTTTAAATAAGACAACGTTACTGTAAGGGGTGGATTGTCCATGATTACCTAGGTTAGTCTTTTGAAACAATTTATAATTTGTGTAAATGAGCACTCCTGAAAAGTGAAGAAGATACACTGTTACGCCCAACGACCACTTAGTTTTTTTACTTGCTTGAACTGGACAAGTGAATTTCCTAGAATTTGGGGGGACAGGGGGAGAAAAATCACACACATGCAAAGATTTTCATCTTCATCTGAGAAATTCTGAGCATTAGAAACTTCCAGTGATGCCAGTTGAGGATACACAGCTCTCACTCAGAATTAGAGTTCCTAAATGTAAACTACACTTTGAAATCTAGACAAGAATCCAACTACACTATTAGACAAATCAAAATGCAGGAAGACCAACATTAATGTTAGGGGAAGATGGTAATTTTGTTTCCACTTTAAAACAACACCTGAAAAACTAAAAGAACATAACGATATTATATAAAGCAAGAATATTCAAAGTTAACCCCGACTTGTCATCCCTGACTTGTGTTATTGTGCATAAGTATTGCAAACATGATGATCAAAGCACAGTAATCAGCTACATTGATCCACTGAGACTGATCTCGTATGGATTATCTAGTTATGCGGTCAGTTTTAGCTGTGAATTTCTTTACTTGGGTCCAGGGCCAGCTCTACTATTTTTGCCGCCCCAAGCAAAAAAAAAAAAAAAACCCGCCCGGACTGTGCCCCCCCGGGAATGGACGGAATGCCACCCCTTAGCATGTGCCACCCCAGGCACGTGCTTCCTCCGCTGGTGCCTGGAGCCGGCCCTGCTTGGGTCACTAACTAAACAATCACTAAAACAAAGATTTTAAAGAAGCATATTCAAGTTTTAAATACACACTTTTAAAAGATTCTAAAAGGACACCAACTTAAAAATCACCTGTCTGATTTTTATTTTATTTTTTTTACCTACTATAGTTATCTACAACATCTATGATGACTACAACTGACATAGATTAGAGGAAAAATATTTTTCACTTTGTGCATTTGAAGAATTGGCATGAAAATATTTCTGAAGACATCACTATCACCACCACCTGGAGAAAAGAAAAATATTCTCTCAGGCAACTTTTTTATTTCTAAACATACTATTAGAAAGTACATAGAAGGCACTGTTTAGGACTCATTTAAGAAGCTTCTACCCAATCACTGCCCAAACTGGGAGTACTTAACTCATTTGAAAAGGGTATTTTAAATGTGCTCCTACTTCTTACCATAGACAGATTCAGCCCTGTGCACTCAGAAGGTAAGTGTTGACAGACATGTGAGTTAATGAAAGACCTTACTCCTCTGCACATCTGGAGAACACACACAAATACCTGCTTTGTTTCTGCTCAATCAGCAGATCATCTCCTCATGCCAAAAGAGATCTGATGAAAATGCTAGGCATGAAAATCCTCCCCTCATTTCTCTCAGATCTTCTCCTGATTCCAGATGTCTCTCCCTCTGCTGCAAGCAGCCTCAAGATGTTATCCTAAGTCACGCAGGTCAAGTAATTTACTCTTAGGAGATGCATTGCTTTTAGCACAATTGCTAATAAATATTTAAAAATCTTTTGCATTTTGGTAATACTGAAGAGCTAACACAAGTCACACTGTGTGAAAACCTTTGGGGCAAAATTAATGCCTTCACCTCAGACCAGAAAGAGTACAGAAGGTTCAGCTCCTAGAAAAAGTGTGGGGATTTGGAGGGGTGGGGGGGGGTGGAAGAGAAGGAGAGAGGAAATCATTCAGGAACATAGTGCAAGAAAAATATAAACATGCTAAAATCTCTACAGTAAAAAAAAACAAATAAACAATAAGAAGCAATAAAAATGGCAAAATATGCAAAACAAAATTATGAACATAGGAATATGGAAAGTAAAGGCTAGCCAATAAGAAAGCAACAATCATCCAGCCTGATCCTCTAAATCCTTCAGCCAGTACAAAATACATTAACCAGCAAAGCAGAGGAAATAATTTTGTACAATTAGAAAAGGCTCTCTACAGTAGAGCAGGAAGAATCCCCTGACGGAATCACCAGCATGCAAGGTGGTTTAGCAAAAACTACACCAACTAATCTCACTGAAGTTCAGGCAGCAGCACTTCTAGGACCACTAAAAAG
Source organism: Terrapene triunguis (assembly GCF_002925995.2). Lineage (NCBI taxonomy): Eukaryota > Metazoa > Chordata > Testudines > Emydidae > Terrapene > Terrapene triunguis. The sequence continues at coordinate 825,162 of NW_020664497.1, read as the reverse complement.
GAGAGGCTTGTAACTGCTGTGAAATCCCTTATGATGTACAAAACACCAGGCTCAGATGGGCTTGGGTCAGACTTCAATAAAATTTTCCTCAAACATATATGCAATCCACTGTAGAGAGTACTCACACAGATAGCCACGGGTCAACTTCCTCCAGCTTAGATTCAAAGATTATAAAGCCTGAAGGAATGTAACGGGTTGGCACCCACCCCTCATAAGCACCCCTTCTGGTCAGGCGTGTCTGAAGTCTTTAAACAGTCCTGGCCCTGGTCTGAGGCCATACCCCCAGGGCTTCCTCCCTGGAGGCAATGTTTTTGCCCTCTCTGAGCCCTTCTCTCAGGGCATAACTACCTCCCCAGTGGCTGTTGGAGGGCGGGAGGAGCAGGCCCTCCCACAACTCCAGGCCCCAACCCAGGGACCCTTTAAGTAGCAGCTACATGCCACATCTCTTTAACTAACTACATTTCCCTGGGACACGTCTTTGCGACTCTTAGCTTTGTTGAGTCCCAGAAGCCAGCCAGGAACACCTTCCTTGCCCCCCGGTCCCTGCCAGCAACTATCTGCCTTAGCACTTGCAGCCAGCTAGGAGGCCCTTACTTGCTTCCCTGGTTCCTGCCAGAGCAGCTGCTCTGTCCAGCCTTTCAGCTCCTGCAGCCAACCAGAAGCACCTCTTCCTACCTCCCCCACTCCCTCCTAGCACTGAGCTGTCCATGGTGCTGCAGTTCCCTTTCACCAGCAGGAACACCATTTGCACTCCTCTGGCTCCAGGATGGAGCTGACTCTGGTCTGCACTGCAGCTCCTTTTATGCTAGCCTGCAAACCTCTGATTGGCTAGCCCCTTCCAGTCTCCCGCATAGTCTTTCTAGGACAGTTGGAGGACTTTGTTCCATTGCTCCTGTCCTGGGACGGGTGTGAGGGGGGCCTCTGGGCCTAGTCCACCCTGTCACAAGGAACCATTGTGATCCTCTAGTCTGACGTTCTGCATAACACAAGCTATAGGACTTCATTGTATTAATTTGTTTGAATTAGAGCATCTCTCTTTTAAAAAATATCCAATCTTGATTTAAAGATTTCTTGTGATGGAGAATTCACCACACCCCTTGGTAAACTGTTCCAAAGGATAATTACCCTCACAGTTAAAAATATTTTTTTTCAGTCTGAATTTGTCTAGTTTCAACTTCCAGCTATTGGATCTTGTTAAACCTTTCCCTGCAAGATTGAAGAGTCCTCTATTATCAAATTTCTATTCTCCACCTAGGTACTTATACACGGATCAAATCACCTCTTCACTTTTTCTTTCATTAACTAAACAGACGGAGCTCCTTGAGAATATCACTATAAGGCACGTTTTTCCAATCCTTTAATCATTCTCATGGCTCTTCTCTGAACCCTCTCCAATCTGTCAACATCCTTCTTGAATTGGGGGCATGAGAACAGAACACAGTATTCCAGCAGCAGTTGCACCCATGCCAAAAGCTGAAGTAATACAACCTCCCTATTCCTACTCAATACTCCCCTGTTTATATATCACATTAGCCTCTTCCCAGGTCAGAGTACGTATGGCCCGCATTCTTTATTCTTAGATGTATGACTATCATTTTTATTAACGACCTGAAAGAAGACACAAAATAATGACTGATAGAGTTTGCAGATGAGACAAAGATTGGGGGAGTGGTAAGTAATGAAGAGGACAGGTCACGGATACAGAACCATCTGGATCACTTGATAAGCTGGGTGCAAGCAAATAATATGTGTTTGAGTATGGTAAAAGGTAAACAGCATAGGGCCAAGAACTGACCCTGAGGGACACCACTAGAAACACACCAGCTTTGATTATGAAGATTCCCTGCCTACACTTACATTTTGAGAGCTATCAGCCAGTTTTTAATCATTTAAAACATCATCCTGCTTTTTCTCCAAATACAGAACAGAAATATATATTAAACACTTTTGCCTTCTACAGTATTACTGAAAATTCCATTTCTATCTAGTAATGAACCAATACCATTGTTAGGATTCCTTTTATTCATACTATATTTACACTCCTCCTTATTGTCCTTAACTCTGCTAACCATTGATTTCTCCTTGTGTCCTTTTGCTTGTTTTATTGGTTTTCTACAATTCCTAGTCTCTAATTTATATTCAGCGCTATCAACTTTGCCTTTATTCCATTGATGTCACTTCATCCCGAAGCAGGTTGATTTTTGTTTTAAAACCAGTATAGTCTCTCTCTCTGTTATGGACTTTTGAGCATTTAGTAAAATATCCTTAAACAGTTCCCACTCATTTCTCTGTTGACAACTATCAAAAGAAAGGAAAGCCCTCATCATTGTTAGACACAGGCTACAAAATTCCCTTATCAGGCAAACATATATTAAAGAAAGACATAGGGGAATTTAGTCCGGTGTGCATTCCACACCATCATTTTTCCTTTCATTGTAACAGATCTCACAGTTCTGAGATACTGCCACCTCACACATAGAGGGCAGCAGGCAACTGGGATATACATGCTCTCTGGACCGACAACTGTGATACACAGTTTCTCCACATTAAAGAATAAGCCTGAGTGCAAAAAATACTCCTAGGGGAATTCTGCACCAAAAAAATTACAAATTCTCCACATGACATTTTAAAATTCTGCATATTTTATTGTCAAAATAACACAATATAAACATGCCAGTTACAATTATTTTGGAAATTTATTTCAAAATACCTGTGAGCAAGTATGTCTGTAACAAAACAGACAACAAAAAAGATTCAGGAAATATTTTTTGACAATTAGATTTCTTACTAGGCATGTTAATACAGAACTTTGAGTAATAATTCATTTAAACTACAATACAGAAAAGTATTTCCCGCACCCCTCAGAAGCAGTGCAAAGGCTTGGGGAAGTCAAGGGTGATGGAGGAGCTGAGGGAGAGGGAAGTAATTGCTGGGAAGGAGCCTGGGAGTGAACCTGGAGGGTTGTTGGATATGGGTGGGAAAAGCATGGAACAGGTTGGGGTTTTTTTTGGGGGGGGGGGGAGTGGAATTATTAGGGAATTGGGGCACCTCCCCCATGCAGACCTTGGCTGACCCCTAGCCTCTCCCATTCAGTGAGGCATATCTGACCCCATCCCCATGCAACCCCTCTTCCCCATTCCCAGGCACCCCCTCACCCCATGTGCCCTTACACCCCCACTCATGTACCCCATCCCCCTGTCCCCATGTGGCCCTGCACCTCCACTCCCAGTCAGCACCCACTGCAGTCTGTCTCCCCCACTAGCCCTTCTGAACCCCAGTCTATGTGACCACCCCCCCAGCAGCCCATTGCTGACTGTCTCTACCATATCCCATGACTCCTCACCTGGCTCCGCAGGAAGGGTGCTGTGAAGAACGCAGCCTATCCACCTCCCTGTCGGCTGCTATGACCAGTGAGCTGGCTGCCCTGTGTTCTGGCACCACAGCAGCCACTGGTGAGCGCAAGGCATAACTGTAGTGCCTCTCCAGCAGAATGTATTTTCTGCAGAGAAAAAAAAATCTCTGGGGGACATGAATTCTGTGCATGCTCAGTGGTGTGGAATTCCCACGGAGTAAAAGTAGTATGTGTTTCAGCCTGATATGGGCATACAGAAGGATATCCCTGTGCCATACTGGAAACAAATAACGAGATATGCGGTTGCCAAATACTCCCCTGCACTACTGGTTTCAGCTAGGAAGAATATAATGCAAAGCATGCACCTATCTACCCATATGGAAGATCAATAAGAAGAAAAGGAGGACATGCTTACAGAAACACAAGATGAAATGAATGGAGTCTCCTCAGTAAGATCAATATGCCAATAACGACTGAAAATTATTGGCAATACTGTCTAGGGGACTAAGCATGGGTCTGGAAGCCAGGAACTTCTGAGTTTTAACCTTGATTTTGCTTTTGGCTGGCCTTGCACAAATCATTTAACCTGTTTCCATTTCCTCCCCTTTAAAATAGATAAGTAGCAATTATTTCACAAGGTTATGGCAAAGATGAGTTAGTGTTTGAAACGTGCTTTCAGATGAAAGTCAATACAAAAATCTTATTACTAGCAAGGGACACCTCTCCCTTCAAAGTAAACGCTGAAACTAGTTTCCTATTTAAGCCTACTTTTAATTATTACTACACAAGTGCATCTAAAAGAGTAGCATCATCACTAAAAGGCCTACTGTGTACTGCCTCCTCTGTCATGAGACACAAACATGCCCTGCCAGTCTCAATCTCAAGGAAAGAAAAACTATTCTAATAATAATGGATCAGAAATCAGGAAAGATTACATGCAGGATGCTGAGTCACTATGCAAAGACTCTGAAATCAGAGTCTACCAGGTTCTCAATATGAAACATGAATATAAAAACAGCAACTTGACTTTGTGAAATTACAGCCATCTTGAAAATACAATCCTTATCCCAATGTACTTTGTCACTGTTCACAGTGACCACTAAGCTAATACGATCATATTAAAAGGAACTGCTAAACTAGTTATGAGATACTAGTCCTACAATATGTAGTGCATGTGCTATGATATCTATGCCTAGAGCCCTCAGCATTCACTGAAGTCAATGAGGGTTGCATATTCCCAGTGCATCTGAAAGTAATGTCAATTCTTTCATAACATTGCTAGATACAGCCTTTTCTATTCCGCCACAAAGCTAAAACTCTCATTCAGGCTCTCATCTCAGTTACTGCAACATCCTTCTCTCTGGCTTTGACAAATACAATCTAGTCTGAGCCACTGCCAGTGTTGCAACATCCACACTGTTACTTTAGCATGCTAACTCAAGCTGAGCTAGTGTGTCTGTCCACCCATCCTGGGAATCACACCTCCCAGCTGCAGTGTAGACATCCCTTTCAGGCCCTTCACGGTCTACCCCCACACTACCGATCATCTCTTAATTCACTATCGAGATGTTAACTCTGATATGCCCATAATGCCAACCTCCATCATCAACTTGTTACATCTTCAAACAAACATCTTCGTACCTTTTCCCATGCTGCCTCTCACACTTTGGAGGAGCTCCCCAAAAACATCTGCCAAGCTAGTATTATCCTCCTTCATATCCTTCCTTAAAATTCCTTTTCCGCGAAGACTACAAAAAAATTAACAGTTATGGCCCTGGTATGCTGAGATGACTAGCTATCAAACTAACTAAGGCAGCCTCATTGTTTCCTTGTACTCCCATCTGTCTATCTGTTTCCATCTGTTGTTATATACTTTGATTGTAAGATCTTTGGGGCAGGGACTGTCTTTTTGTTTTGTCTTTGTACAGTGCCTAGCAAAACAGAGTCCTGGTCATGACTAGAGCACCCAGGTGCTATGGTAATACCAATAAATAATAAATATTTTTGAAACAGATGATAGTCATACAAAAATCCAAAGCCATTTGGGATCACATTGGCAGAGTTAAGAGTATATAGTTTTGACCTCTATGTGATATTTTCTAGTATATAGTTTATTTAATATAATGGCATTAAAAGCAATTATGTGCATATGATATCATCTGCCATAGCATAATGTAAAAGTCCTCTATTTCTCATGTCAATGTGTTATCAAGGAAAGAACTGAGACATCACAATGAAGTATATGACTTCACATCAGGAACAAGAAAGCCAAGAGGTAAATGGGTACAAATCCTTGCTTATACAACATCACTTTGCTCACTGGCAGGCAGGCATGCATGCATGCATACATAAATAAAGGCATGAAAAAATACAGGGATACAAAGCATGAACACTGAATTAGTCCTTAAAGAGTCATTGTCAACTTAAAAACCATACTTATATATTGGATGATGTTTCAACTACCTATGCTACAAGTATTGGTAATGTTGTTATAGCAAAGAGTTGAGAACAACTAAAACTGCAGAAGAGAAACATTTTAAAAACAAGGAAGTTATGGTAAAAGCACAAAACTTGACCTGGGTATTCAGGGCAGATGTAACACCAAAAGCTACTTTTACCTCATTTTTAAAAACATGGACTAGATCTCAAGTTGATTGTATCGCTTAAATATTCCAGCAGAGAAAAAAACAGAAGCAAGGTGACTCCAGCCATCTTCCACTTGTTCTGCTTAAATTTCAAAAGATGGTCAGAGTCCCATTTTAAGAGATAATTGAATTATTAAATATATAATCCACAAACTCAAAGACACATTAGTTGTCTTCTATGATGGTACAAAGATTATTGCTGAGGCAAAATGTTACCAGACATATTATCCCTGACTAACAAAAAAGTGATACCTCATTTTACACAGATACGAAACAGAAGTGGACAAAGCCATCTCTGATGTAACTCCAAAGTCAACAGGTTTACATTAAGGATTAATTTTGCTCAATAAATCTAACTTCCTCCTGGTTCCTCCCTTGTGTTTGCTGCTCTCCTGCACAGACATCAGCTGTCAGCATCAACACTTAGCAAATCTGAGACCACAAGTGTGATCACAGAGCATTCTGGCCTACTCAGCCCTGAGCCCATCATTCAAAAACCAGCACAAAGGGCAACAGACAGAATCAAGAAGCAGTTAGGATTATTCCATTTCACAATGCCTCCTAAATCAACCTTGAAATGAAAACAGTGACTGGCAAGGGAGCATGCTGAGTTAGGAGCAACCAAAAGGAAAATATTAATTAAATCTCTACTAGGGATTGAAAAATGAGAAGGGAGTACTGAACTGGAAGGAAAAGCAAACTTGATATTTATTAAACAAAATAAACCACACCAGCATTAAAATAGTGGAGGGAAAAAAGACAGCATATGGGGATTTAAGTCTGAAAGCCTATATCTCTGTACTGTAGTACAGCTTAAGATAAACTAGTTTTCAACTCTGCACAAGAAACTATCTTTTGACATTGACAAGATTGTCAATTACCACAGCCCTGTGTCTAATCTTCCTTTTAGAGGAAGCGGAGGTGGAAGGGAAAGGTTGTGGCACAGTAGGGCCAGTATCAATGGTAATCTTTTGATATACTGTAGCTGATTCTTTTAATTGCTCATTAGACTTAAGTATGGCATGGAGACTGTACTCACCTCATTCTCCTCCTAGAACACCAGGTGTATATAGTGGGTCTTTTAGATCTTTGTGATATAAAGTCTCCATGAAGAACATTAACAGTCTGGCCCAACCTTCAGAAAAGGTCTGTCCCTTAGCATGGCTAATTTTCAAAATGCATTCCATGCAACTCCCTCTTAACAGTTTCCTCAACAGCATAATTCTCTATAACATATGGTTGGTGCAGAAGAATGGATAAAGGTAGAAAAACATAGAAGCTGGTGCTTTATGGATATTTGAATTGAATAAGGGAAGTATGAATAAGTAGCCTTGGATCACAGAAGCAGACAGGAGAAGGGGGAAGGGAAGGAGGATTGCTCAGACATCACTACAAAATAAATCCTTGTTTTTTCCTGCAGAGAGGAACTGTACTAAATGTAGAAATATCCATTCCCCTTAATGGTTTTGTTTTGGGTTGTGTTTTTTGTTTTGGTGGGTTTGGTTTTGTTTAGTTTTTGGGTAGCCAAAAGATTTATTCACACACAATAAATACTTGAAATTCTCTATATGCAAGCAAAACCCAATTAACATATAGTGAAAAAATAAGTCAGGAAATGAAAATACAACCCTATCTTTTACAAACAAACACAAAGCCAAGTCGGTATGCTTTAGTGGAAAATAAAGTTGGTAGCATCACAATAATGACTACCATCACATTCAGTTTCCTGGAGTAGTTAGAACAACTAGTTGAAAGGAAGGAGAAGGAAAGTCACTTTTGTTCTTCAAGGCTTGTCTACAGTACCACCTAAGTCAATGTAACTTATGTCATTCAGGGGTGTGAAAAAACCACCCCCTTGAGCGACATAAGTTACATCAACTTAAAGTGCTGTCTACTATATCAGCAGAAGACGCTCTCCCACCAACATAGCTTCTACCTCTCGTTGAGGTGGAGTAATTATGCTAACCGGAGAGCACTCTCCAGACAACATAAGCGCGTCTTCACCAGACATGCTACATCGGCACAGCTGCTTCAATGTAGTGCAGTAGTGAAGACAAGCCCTCAGTCTCTTGTGTGAAATGTAAATGCATCCATCTACCATGACCACTGAATACAACTATCTTATCAGTCTGTTATTCACCTTGCCCAAGATGGGATAATTACAGCTAATCAGATTGTCAAAACATTCATAGTGATGTATCAAAATTTTGCATAATAATGAAGGCTTAACAGACTTCTCTAATTGTTTCAGCCCTGCAGGCCTCTCACTCAAAGGCCCTCACTTTGGAAAGCTAGTAATCAAGTTAGGATCAGCATTACCATTCTCTTTTGCTTTTCGGTACAATTCCTGGATGAATAAGAGAAGGGGAAAACTATACATCAGGGGTTGGCAACGTTCGGCACGCGGCACGCTAGGGTAAGCACCCCGGCGGGCCGGGCCAGTTTTATTTACCTGCTGACGCGGCAGGTTCGGCCGATCGCGGCCCCCACTGGCCGCGGTTCGCCGTCCCGGGCCAATGGGGGTGGCGAGAAGCGGCACGGGCGAGCGATGTGCTGGCCGCGGCTTCCCGCTGCCCCCATTGGCCCGGGACGGCGAACCGCGGCCAGTGGGGGCCGCAATCGGCCGAACCTGCCGCGTCAGCAGGTAAATAAAACTGGCCCGGCCCGCCAGGGTGCTTACCCTGGCGAGCCGTGTGCCGAACGTTGCCGACCCCTGGTCCAGAAGCAGCCTACTGTAGGAAGTCTGCTGTGCTCGGTACTACACCAGCACAGCAACATTAACAAACAGGCACTTATCCCTAAAATGCCTCCCCAGGCCCTAAAGAACCTTTGCTGGCCAAGGAATTCTGAAGAGGATTTTTATTCTTCATCCAGCCTTTTCCCACCCCAAGGGCAAACCGGGAGGCCCCACCTGTGCCCAGAGTAACCCATACCCGAGATGCCCAGGCCTTGCCCATTAAAATCACTAGCCTGCTTTACAAAGATATTGTACATCCTTCTCCTCCAGCCAGGTGGAGTTACCTGCCTCTTCTCTAATGTGCAATGCCCGGCTGATCCACGCCAGCCCCTGCCCCCCTCTCCCCACACCAGGCCGCCTGCCCCATCTGGGTGCACAGCCTTGACAGACGCCCCTTTGGCACAGGGCACGGTCTCCTCCCGGCCGCTCCGGCAGGAGGGCGGGTGACAGACCTGCGCGAGGGGCGGGGAGGCTCCGGCAGGTCCTAGAGGCGGCGCGGCGCGGCGCAGCCCCCAATTGCCGGGCCGCTACTGAAGAAGAACGGCCCTGACGGTCGCAGCGCCAAAGTGTGGAGGGGACAGGATGGGGGGGGTCTCTCATCTGTGGGACGGGCGGGGAGGGGACAATTACCTGTGTCACGTGGGAGAAGGATGGCCGCGCGCTTGGAATCTATACGCGGCGTCCGCTGGGCGCGGTGAGGTCATCATACGATGGGTGGGAGGGGCCGCGTGGGGAGCGAGCGAGCGCCTGGCGCTGTCC
>NW_020664497.1:650406-815659 GCF_002925995.2 Terrapene triunguis | reverse complement strand
CAGGCACTCAGGATCATCTCGGGTGTCCCGTTTTTCTGCATCTCAGAGGTGGCAACGCTACCAACTCCTCCTCTGCCTTGTGGGACCCTCTCCAACTCACGCCCCCCTCTGGCCCAGGGGACCCCTGTTTCCCTCCCTTGCTTCTCTCCGTGAGCCCTCTTCTCTCAGCTGTTCCCTCTCTAGTGTCCTCTTCCCCCCAGCTCCCTCCCTCTCCCCCCTGCACGGCCCACCTCACTGTCCTCAAGCTACTCACCCTCTCTCTGCCTCCTCCACCTTATGGCAGTGTCTTCACCTCCTTCTCCACAAGGTCCCCTATAAACGGCCCACTGGCCTAGATGCTGCTGTAACCCCACATCAGTCTCAGCACTTGTGGAAAACCCTGTTTTTCTTGGGATGGGCACTCACACTTACTTACTGTTCTCCAGCTGACAGGTTTCAGGGTTTGCCATCTCCTCTTCACCAAAACAGCCATGGCAGAACTCTGCTCCATAACCTGTGGGGTGGGGGAGACTTCTCAAACATTAGGGTGCTGTTTGCTAACATCCATCAAACTAATAATAATATTACAGTGCCTTGTCAAGCCCTTCTCATCAAAGGATCCCACAAAGGTTTAAGCCTTACCATGCCTCCTTGAAGAGAGGTAAGTACCACATCACTGATAATCAACCATGCCAGTTCTTCACCATTTGCTTGTATGTTTCATCCCCTATCCTTTGTCCATCTGTGGCTTTAGACTGTAAGACCTTCAAGGGAGAGACTGTCTCTTTTCTGTGTTTGTACAGCACCCAGCACAATGGAGTCCTAATGGGGCACTACAGCAATATATGTATTTACTACTGCTAATGAGATAACTGACCTGAGGCACAAAAGGCTTGGTTGTGTCAGTGTGTAGTTCTGATCACACCAGTGTAATTTTGCTGAAGTCAGTGGCCCAGATTTTCTGATGGGCACTTCAGAGCAAGGTGACACGGCAAGGGAGGCAGTTGTGCACTTTGAGTTTCAGGCTAGCTCTACACCAGCACAGTTTATAGCAGACATGAGGCTATGCCAGCTATTGACAGCCCTCAAAGTGCCATCCACTAGTTCAGGATTACCAGAATATTGCTTGCTTCAGTCACATCCCCTCTTCCCTCCTGTCTTGCACCTATGCTGGGGATTGTATGTGAGGTGATGTAAGACCAAACTCTACATTGGTTGGGGACTCCCTTACAGTGGAAAAGTCCTTAGCTATGAACATCCAGCAGTTTCTTTGGCCCCTTTACTCCCCAACAGCAGCACAAAGAGGCAGGAGCAGGCCAGAGAAGTTGTCTCAATATGATTGATTCTAATCTCATCCAATTGTAAATCAAGACTGTCTCCCTTAAATTAATGGAATTATGCCACTGTAAAAAACAGTGTAAGAAAGATCAGGATCAGGCCCACAGATTTCAGTAGAGCTAATCAAGATTTAAAGTGGGGCGATCAAGAGCAGCATCTATTCCAGTAAGGTTAATTGCCCAAGGTCAAACAGCAAATCAATTTCAGAGCTGGGCGTAAAATTCAGATGTCTAACCATCAGTCCTGTATTCCTATATTTAATGTATCTAGTTGAAAACTTTATAAGGCAGTATTGCTTATGTATCACACTCTGCTGTCACTACCCGTTACAGTCATGTAAAGGACAACATGATAGTATTATATGTGAACAAGCTAGGAAAACCAGGAGCATAGTCCTCATGAAGGAGCCCCAGCTGCTCAGTTGGATAGAACAAAACATAAAATCAATACATGCAGCTCAAATCAAAGGGTATCTAATAGAAGAGTCGACTAGGCAAGACATAAATTAGAGAGAAAGTAGTTTCAATCTGGAGGTTTTCAGGTGGTTAGCAAGAGATGGACTTGTTTGCATCTACATAGAACAATGAGGTCATAAAGTACTTCTTGAGGCAGCAAAATCCTAAGGATACAAGGACTGTTATAACCATGAAGTTGCCACTATATGCCTTCTTAACAACACCAGTTAGCTTCAAAACTCATGGCAAGAGCCAAATATGTAATTTGGTCTTAGTCCTCATTCAAAACACAGAACACTGTTAAACTAACAGATGGCATAGAAGGGTCCTTTGATCCTTACCCAGCAATATTTCATTAAAGATAGAATACAAGTGTATGTGCGACTAATGAGTAGATAAGAAATATAGCTGGAAAATGGGAGGAAGGCAGGAAGATTTAAAACACAAGGTCTTTACTGGAATAGTGGGAATGAATTACCAAAAGCTACATAAAAGAGATATAAAATATTTTGAGGACATTTATGCTTTTCTATCCAATATTAGTATGGGAAATGGACTGAAATGAGACAGTTGTAGACCTTGACAAAATGATTGGAAACATGTCTAAGTCCTTATAATTATATGATTAGCCCTGTTCTATGTGCCTGAAAATACAGTATAGGACAGTATGGCAACAACATTTTGATTTTTCCCCCTGCTGTCATTATTTTTGAAGAATATGTTCCAGGCTTCTTCTCTACTGGATTTCTTTGAGCTACAAATATTTATGTACTTTCCTTGATTATATGTAAAGTTGTGTATTTGTTATTTCAACTGTCCTTGATAAAACTACAGAATAACATGCAACCAAGGTCAATCATCTATAGAGCCAGCTAAAATTGTTACCTCAGCTTACAATTGACACCATGGCATAAATATCCACATGCTTCATAATTTTCTGGGCAAATTGAGGTAGGAAGGAATAATGGAAAAATTTGTACCTGGATAAGAAGGGAAGGAGGATGGCGAGGGAGTCATAAGTTATTCTATGCAAAGAGTGTGTTACAAAAAATGATTTAATCAGGGTCAACTTGACTGCAGTAATAAGCAAAATCTCAGACAGGAAGGAGCACTGGCAGGTTTTATATGAGTCTCTCTACTGTAATGTATTTTAAATGACCCCAGAATCAGATTAGGCCCCTTGGTTATTACAGCAATTGATAGTTCACTCTAATTTTGCTTATTAGAATACAGGAACATATTTTTTCCTTGAGATAAAAAATTTCTTGGTCCTCAGAATCAGCTAAATTAGAAATTTTCATTAGTATCTTACTAGTTCTACCAACTATGTGAATATTTTTCAAGCAATTGTCATATTTTGAATAATTATTAGTATTGTTAATGTAAGTTAAAATGCTCTTGTGAAATGATTTTTAGAGCTGGGGTAGAGTTCTCAGGGGTGAAGCACATGGAGCAGCTCATGAAGTGATGCACTCAGTGATGTTCTGCCACACAGATCTGGGAGGAAGGTGGACCAGCCAAACTGGTTAGTGGATCCTGTTGTCATTGCAAAACAAAAAGTTTGCTGACCAGTTACATGAAAACAGCCATATGATAGTCTACTCTGCTGGCAATGAATGAAACACTGTTAGCTGCCATAGTTACTAACCAAGTTTTAATCTTATTGCAAGCAGGCACAAGCCTTGTTTAGAGGCAATCATGTTACACTGATTATAAACTCAATTAAAAGATGTAGTGTCGTCAAAGCCTTACAGAACTCCCATTAACTTCACTTGAAAGCAGGTATGACTAATAAACATTTAGATACTATAGTGATGAGCATGGTATATATGCTTAGAGAAACATACCATCCTCATCATCTTAGTATCTAAGACCCAGGTCTACAAAGGGATTTAGGCTCCAAACTTCCATTGATTTCCGTGGAAGTTTGGAGCCTAAATATCTTTGTGGATCTGGGCCGAAGTGTTTTTTCTGCTCTCTGAACTCTGCACAATTTTTGCAGCAAATTTCCTTTTTCATGGGTTTTTATGTAGAAAGATGATCTAGCCCTGTGTTGTAAGACCAGGCTTCTACATTTAATTGTTTCAGTTTGCCTTGGGGCACACAACAACCTGTTTATACTTATTGTAGCTATTTGCTTCCCCCTTTGCTTCTTTATAGCTCTCTCCTTTTAGGCACCTGTTTCTTTCATTGCCTACCTCTACCCCCCACAGACATTGTCTTGAAGTTTTGGGGAATTGCTTGCTTCCACTTCTTTTCCTGTATTTCAAGTCCACCAATCTGGTCCTTTGTGTGCCTGTAATGTTACTGATCCCATGCTTTCTAATGAACTCCTGTGAAGCCCTCTGGACTATTTTCTTATGACTCAAAATCTGTGTAACCATTGACCTACTTCGTCAGACATCCTATAAGTATGTATCCTATCCTAGCCGCTGAATAGGATACATACTTATCTTGCTTTAATTTCTACATAAAGCTCCAGCTGACTTGAATGGAGGTTCCATGTGCAGAACGATAGCACACAAAAATCCCAAGTGTCAGAAGCTATGGAGGCAGTTCACAAGTGGTGTAAGTCCTTTGAAGTCACCCAGTTTCAACTCCATACTGCAGTAAATGAGGTTACACTGAGGATGAATTTTGCCCATAGACATTAAAAAAATCAGCAGCATATGACTGCTGATTTAACCTCTGAGGATAGGCCAAGAAGCAATGGACTTAAATTGCAGGAAGGGCAGTTTGGATTGGACATTAGGAAAATCTTCTTAACTGTCAGGGTGATTAAGCACTGGAATAAATTGCCTAGGCAGGTTGTGGAAACTCCTCACTGGAGATTTTTAAGAGCAGATTAGACAATCACGTGTCAAGGATCGTCTATTCTGGATAATACTTAGTCCTACCTTGAATGCAGGGGACTGGACTAGAAGACCTCTCAAGGTCCCTTTCAGTCCTATGGTTCTATGACAGCCATGCCAAATAGTTATTGTTAGAGATAACAGTCTAGCATTTGTAATTGCATGCTGTGTAGGCTAGAAGTGGAAGATATTCAGCCCAAAAGATTTATTTTTCTTAAGACCAATTATCCCGGGGGGGGAGGGGGAGAAGGGGTTTCTAGTTGTAACTTCTAGATGTTCTTTCTAATGAACAGTTATCCATTTATTTTTCCTGTACGTCCCCAATTACGTTCCATTGGTTGACCAAACTAGGTTCAAATTCTGTCTTTGGATATGCATCATAGCTCCCATTGACTTCATTGGGAACTGTGTTTGTGTAAGGCAGGGGTCGGCAACGTTTGGCACGCAGCCCGCCAGGGTGCTTACCCTGGCGAGCCGCGTGCCAAACGTTGCTGACCCCTGGTGTAAGGGAAGGCATAATTCAGCTCTTTGTTTCACTGTATACTATTCATTGACTATGGGAAGAAGTGCCACTTGGTAGCTGGCATTATTCCAGTAGTCTGTTGATGGCACTTCCTTTAACTATAAAAGCAGACTCAAAATGAATATCTGTCATAGAATATAAGCTACTATAATTCCTCACAACTATCCTTACTTGCTTTCTTGTACATCAGTTCTACCTGCCAGATTGACAACTACTTGTGGTCACTATTGCAGTTCCAGTAGTTAATTGCCTCACACAACTCTTTTTTTAACACAGCATGACTTCTCCATATGATTCTTTCTTCAAAGAATATTCTCATTAGAGGTGGTCTGGATACAGACTACTCTGAGAAGGACAATCTCATTAATAACTTCCCCTCCTGAAAGATAGATATTTATTTTCTAAGACACTTTGTTTTTATATTCCTATTTCTACTACAATGATTGACAGAGTTTCCTGAACTCCAGCATAGAAATTCCATTTTAAATTAAAATATAAAAATAAATAAAAATATTTATTTCTCAATTTGTTTGTTACATGTAATTACACTATGAATACAATCTAAAGTAAGTTAAATATTCTTTCTCATTTAAAGCAAGGCACATCTCCAAATGAGAACTGCAAACACACTACAGCAGTAAGCCTAATACTAAGTTTGTAAATATACCAAATAGCCCTGGAGAGGCTGGTTTAGAGATCTAAACTACAGGTTGAAGAACAGGTTCAAACGCTATTAAGTCCTTAATTCTTCATAGGTAGTTCATTTGAATTCCATGCTGTTTACTCTGGATAGATCTTTAGAATAAAAACCAAAGACCTGTCTTGTCTGTATGAATATTAAAGAATCCATGGCACTTTTCTTAAGAGCTGGGGTTTGTGCTAATTGTATTAGCCAATATTTCTCCTTTCGGACAACCCAGCTGGAACATAATGAAATCAGAAACTGAAGGACAAATCCCTCACAGGCCTTAATGCAGGTGGGACACTATAGTTTAGGCATTCATACACACCAGATGCAGTCTCAAATCCTCACACACTCTTACGTTTCTCAACCAGCTCACTCAGAAAGTTGACTGCCATCCCTCAGCAAAACCCAAATAGATCACAGCAGAAACCTTTCCTTTGTCATCTGCCACCCTAATGTCACACATTCTGCTGTCATTACATTCTACACTGTGTTGCTACAACAGCCAACATTCTCCCTGTACTAAGGGCCCTGGAGTGTGTATATACATTAGGGTGAGAATATATTGATTGTACACATACTTATCACCCTGCGGTTCATACCATCATTTTAGAAAGAACCAAATTATACTGAGCAGCAACTGACAGGTTCTTAGCAAAAGCAAGCCATTTCTATGACAAATACCCAATCCTAACTCCGTGTTTTTTTCACTACAACTTTAATTTTTAGTCTAACAGACATATTTGTATATTCATTGTTTCCACTGTGTAGCCAACACATCCCCTTCTTATGTTTAGTAAATTTGAGTGTCCCTAGAGTGGAGTCACTTTAGGATCTAAGCAATTTTGAAATATACAGCCAAGTTCAGTAGGCATTCCTTACCACAGTAAAGTCAAAGGCCAAACTCCTATTGATTTAGTGAGCTCAGGAGTTCACCCCAATGTCTTTTGTTTGCTTTGGGTTACTAGTTTTATAGGTTATCAAGTTTTGCCATCCAGTATAAAGGCATAATGGCTCAGATATTTAAGTTCCTAATTTTTATTGATTCCAATGAAATCAAGTAAGGAGCCTAAATACTTTTGAGGATCTGGGCCTATATTCCTTTAATTATCTCTAGTATTTGAGTTAATTAAGGAAATACAGTGAGTTTCATAAATTAGTTACTTTTATTATCCATATGTTTGATTACATTGGATCCTTCAGTCCTGACTTTGTCTGTCATACAGGTAATAAAATATCTGACTTCCTAGAATTTACCTTCTTTTCTAAAGGCTAATTTCTACAGGAGATCTGGATTTCCTGGTTATCAGAAGATCCCCAACAAAAATCAGTCCAGGCACTTTACTGCTTACAATGTGACTCTCATGCAAATTTAACAATGATGATGGAGTGTGAGCTACTTGCTGCTCAAATGTGTGGTCATTTTTCAGCCAGTAGCTAGACTCATATCTATGGCTAGATTTAAATGTAGTGTTTGTTCACGGTATCTTTATCTAGTCCTCAAAAGAAAGTTACTGAACTGTTCTCCATCCTGAATTTGCAGACTGTACCATTCCAGCTGAAAACACCGTTGTTAAAAGTACATTATGTTTGCAGTGGAAAATGAAGATAACAAATCTGAAAAATTCCTTCCCCCTTAAGTGGATTACTATAAAAATCAGGTAACTTATCAAGCAACTGTTGTTCTGAAAATGTGTTTCCTATGCAGAGCCACACTGTAGCAGTCATGACTCTAGTCATTAATCCATTTAGAGTAGAAAAGTCAAGACATGTATATCCCTAAAATAGGACATTCCATCTGGTTACTCAAGTCTGCTGCAGTAGCCTTGCCCAGTGTTTCTCAACCTTTTTGATACCAGGAACCAGCTTGCTGCCTTCCTAAACTGTGTCAAGGAGATCTCAGGGACCGGCACCGGTCCACAGGCCGGTTGTTGAGAAACACTGGCCTACCCCAAAAGTACTGCGAGAACAATAGCAATTTTAACCTGAATAACTGCTAAAACCAGCTACACTACAACTGACTAGAGACTCTAACTATTTTAAAAATGTAAATGCAGAACTACTCAGAAGAGGAGAAGGGCATACATACACCTTTGGTGCATGAAATGTGAGGTGCAAAGTACACACACACACACATCCCTACTCCTGATGGTCTTACTGCTCTAAATAGTTCTGTGGCCAGGCATGCCACTCTTACAACATGGTTCTGTGAAGGCAATGTCATGAAGGAAAACAATATTTATTTAGATGTGCCATACATTAAAAAAAAGAAACCAAAGTTCATGCAACTCTTGTGCTGGTCCTTCTGTCAAGTTTTAGTCACTATTTGTCATTAAGGATTAAGCTCCAAAAGCACAAATGTAGATTGCAGCATTTTGTGGTGTGAATGCTACTGAGATTAAAGGCGTGTCACACACTTACATTTTGACTTTGGCAACCTTTATCTTGTTAAGTAACTTAAGTTCAAAATTTGACTTCTTCTAAAATAGCTCTAGTTTGATGGGGAATGTCCTCCACCTTCCAAGTAACTATTTATCTTAAAACTCTCAGGTTTATAACTGAGAAGTTAAATCAAAAACAGTAACCAACAGTTTACACAAAGCCAGCCAACAGAAGCAGCATAAGTTAGCAAACCCTCTTCCCAGAAATATGCTGACATAATTGAAGACCCCTTCAGTAATGCAATAGGCAGAGTCATGCTGGTTGTTGCTCCATAATAAAGCGCAAAAACTTTTTTACAAATTGGTATGGGAATAAATGTTTTAAAAATTTGATAGCGTGTCATGAACAATTGATAGTAAAAAACTGGAAATACTTGAGCACTTCTTTTTAACTAGAAATTCTAGTAGTTGAACAACCTCTGTGACAGCAGGAGTGGATAAAGGTTTTTGGCCTACATGGTTTTGGTGGAGTTACTGGGTGCTTCTGCTTGGGGTGCAAACATGTCTAATACTGGTGCCATTCACAACAGTTCCTTATTCCTTATGAAACTCTCAGGATGCAAGCCTTTAGTACGTGTGCACTTTTACTCATATGAATAGTCCCATAGAGTTCAGTGGGCCTACTCACAAGTAAAGTTATGCACACACATCCTTAACTGTTGTAAGATCAGGGCCTAAGAAAGATAAAGTTGCCATTAATCAGACAGCCCTAACAAAAACATGGAATTATCTCATGTTCTTTACTGAGTGTTTCTCCAGTATTCCCCTAAACAATGTCTAAATAAACTTTCATTTTTCAGATTTTACAGTTTCTTTTAAATAATTGTAAAACATCAATGCAACTCCACACATTCAGAAAGATTTTTTTACCCTTTTATTCTATATCACATGCTTCATTTATTTCCAGGATTCGGGGATGGGCCATTATGATTTTTTATTCTTTAAGAATATGTGTAATTATATTCCTAAATTTTAATTTAAAAGAAAATAACCATGCACAAATAATAGTATGCAAAAATGTTCTTGAGCAATTGAATTTTGAGATTTTTAGCTCACTTTGGGAGAGGGTTTGCTAATGAAGCTTTTGAAGCCCCAGTGGCAATGTCTGATTGTAATTGCTGAAAGGTGCTTCTCTTAGAGCTTTATTTGCACTAATCAACACCATGTTGTGCCTCAAAGCTAAAGTTCTCTTAGATGCATTGCTCCTACTGGGTTATTCTGCAATAACTAAACAGCTTCTTCTGTTTACTTTTGTTCTGGCCCCATATCTATTTTTTAATGGAATCCTTTGAAGCCATTCTCCAAACTTGTTATACAGCAGAAGGTTTATAATTTTTAAACACATTCCTCCCACGTTCACCCCTTTCTCCTCCTCAGCCCCCCACTAAACAAACCTTTAGCAAAAGCATTAATGTAAAATATCCAACGTCTTACAACAGCTTTGAAAACCACATGGTGCTTAGGTATTGAATCCATTAAGATGACAGAGTGACTGGATATAGGGGTCATTTCTAGTAACAAACTGAGTAACAATCAATTCTTTTCTTGGTAGTGGCCTTTTGGAAACATTGCATCCACAATGCTGAAGAAGTATGTGACAGTCTTGGCAGGTGATTCTTGTTCACAGTATAAGTGGCTCTGCACTTCCCTTAAACATTCATTGCCTGGATTTTTCTATTTCCTACCATACTGAGGAACTATAAGGGTTCATGGGTTTAATTCTGAGAGTTTACATTATCAAGGGGAACAAGACTGGTTTCCCATTTATTGTTCACATTAACCATTGATCCACTGGCAGCCAGAATTCCATTAGATAGTTTTCAAGGAAATTAATATTGGGGATTTGGAAAGAAGATGAACGATTGATCTGAGACTCTGAGCAGCTGTCTGTTCTTGTGTTCACTTGGCCATTGCCATCCACATTGTGCTGTGCTCCCCAGCTCAGGCCTGTGCTCATTATAGAAGTCCCCCCATTTCCCCAACTCTCCCTCCCATTCATGCTTTGAGATTGTATTATTTAAATCAGATGGTGTGGTGGACCCAACATTGGGATAGATGTCAGAAGACCTAGGTTCTTTTCTGTCCTAGTGCCTCTCTGTGTCCTGTGTTTTGCCATCTGTAAAATGAGGATAATGCTACATAACCCTCCCTGTAAAGAGCTTTGAGATCGTTGCATGAAGAGCTCCATAAGTAATAAGCAGTATTATTAAATATCCCTTCAATATACAGCTGTGCAACTGAGGAAGACAGGTGGAGATGGTCAGAGGGGACCTGAGTTCTGACAGCATAGCACCAATCCTAGAGCAGTTCCTAAGGTAATTACATATCCTACTTGGTATAATGAGAGATTTTCTGCATGTGTCTTAGTGCTCATGGATTTGCAGGGTGTTTGTCATATTATCATTGCTGGTGATTGAAAAAAATCTGCCTGAGGCTTTATGAGAGAGTTTGGGAAAGTGTGAAATTTACTCCTGGCAAATCCTACTCAGAGGTGCCAGCAGGGCCGGCTCTGGCTTTTTGGCCGCCCCAAGCAAAAAAAACCAAAAAACGAGGCGACCAGAACGGCAAAGCAAAAAAACAAAACAAAAAACCTGCAGCACAGGTGCAGGGGGACTGGCTAGCGGGGCGGAAGGGGGAGGGAGCAGGCGGGAGAGAGAGAGAGAGCAGGGGGGCAGCCAGGGCTACAGCGAGGGTGCTGCCACGTGGCCCCTCCCGCCGTGCCGCCTCCTGCCGGGAGGGCTCCGCTCCGGTCGGCGGGGAGGGAAGGACGAGGACTGCCCTGCCGGACTTGCTGCAGGGCACTCCGGTCCTCCATGCCGCTGCCCCCTACAGGGCGGCCAGAGCGGAACAACAACAAAAAAAGCGGCCGTGCCGCCCTAGGATTGGGCAGAATGCTGCCTCGAACAATCTGCCACCCCAAGCACCAGCTTGCTTGGCTGGTGCCTGGAGCTGGCCCTGGGTGCCAGAGCCAGGAGAGGAAAGGTAATTGCTTGGTTTCCTCCTCACACACACTCTTTTTAAACAGAGGGGCCCATGACCCCCACTGAGAACGTGAACTTGGCAGGGGTGCAGTGCTGGGGCAGGGGTCCCAGGCCCCCCATTTGACCCCCCACCAGAGCTGTGTGGGGTAATGGCAGAGCGTCTTCCCTGCAGCATGACAGGAGGGTAGCTATGGCAAGTTTGAGTGAGTGGCATTGTGGGCTCATGCTGTGCCCCCCACTTTTGCAGTCCCTCCGGTTCCCCTTACCTGCTGTACTCCCATTGCACTATGTTGGATGTTGCAGTAAGAGGAGATCTGGATCAGAGAAAAAAGCATTCCATATGCAGTTTTGGGAGTATGGATCATGATCAGCCTACATACTAAATAAAATGAGTTTGAAGCTGACATTTCATTCAATATTATAAAGCCACCAAGCATAACTGGCACAGTTTATCACTACTGGCAGCCTCCATGCTTTAGAGGCTTAGACCTAAACTAATAGGGAGACTGAATTATGACTTTCCTTCCAGACAGGGTGAGCCTTTCAGGACAGAGCTGAGATCACTGACTAGACAGAGCTGAAGAGCCTGAGCGGTGATGAGGCCTTTTACCATAGTGCAGAGATATAAAAAGAGAGCTTATAAAAATATTTTTAAAGCAACATTAACACTTTAATGAGCACAGGACAAAACATAAACCTGGATTTTATGGGAAGGTTTCAGTTTTGTGGTTGCAGGAGTTTCACCTTTTGAAGAAAATGTCACTGCACAGGGGTTTTCAAAAGCAAGATCTTTTATCAAATGTGGCTAAGTGGTCAGGCAGGGCACTGGGAGCCAGGCTGCTTGGGGTTCTATTCCCAGCGGACACTGACTCATTGTAGGAGTTGGATAAGTCACTTAACCTGTGGATGTCTCAGTATCTCTATCTGTACTATTCAAATAATGCCACCTCACAGTGTGTTTTGAATATTAATTAATATTCATAAATGCTTGTAATGAGAACCATTGTATTCTTTGCCTGCTAGTGTCTCTCTGAACCCTAGGGAGATGCTAAGGTAAGGTGTCTGAAAACATGTGAAGTCTGTTTAGAGATGCATTTCCACATCATCCACAAAACATCCAATCAAGAATTCAGTCAACATTATTAGAGCTCAAAACTCAGATACAAATTTAAGATTATGTTAAGTTTAGTAACCCCCCTGCCTTCTGCATTTTCAGAAAAGCAGAGCACTCTGCCATCAATTTCCTTGGTACATAAGTACTTAGCTTTGGTCACGGACTATGGGCTTTTCATTGGTACAATTTTATTGACCCGTCAAAAGCTTTTGCTACAGTACCACAGAGGCCAATTAAGACTCAATTTATTACTTAATGATTTGAAGCTGTCTAAAGCTAATAAGTATATGTAATTCCCCAGACTTATTAAGCTTTGCGGAAACAAAGATGGGGGCTCTCGATGAAAGGAAACAGAATTTGAGCAGTATGGAATGGGAATGACAAAAGCTTGCATCTCATTAGCAGCAATTGGAGGATCCTGCTGTCTATTATAATGGAAAAGTTCCAAGAACAGACAGCTATTGTCAGGGCCGACTTTAGGAAGTGCGGGCCCTAATTCGAACATTTTTGGTGGGGCCCCGGCAGGGATGACTAACACACAAAAAAAAACCATGTAAAAAAAAGCCTTTCATTTCTTCCATGTATTATTTACTTTCCATAACTATATAAATAATAAAATGATATATTATGTACATTGCATCATATATGCTGTTGATCGGTTATTAATGAGCTCCGTTTCACATGTGTGGGTCCCCGCCACTCCCTAGGGGTGTGCACATGTGTGGGTCCCAGCTGCTCCCTGCCCCCCTCATTGAAGCAGGTGTGCAGGGTTACTGCCCTGGGAACTGCAGGGCACCAGTGGACATGAGGCTGGCTGGAGGCAGGGCAGGGGCTGACTGGAGGTAGGGTCTGGCTGCAGGCAGGGCAAGGGGTGCGGGGCTGGCTAGAGATAAGGTGGTGTGGGGCGGGCTGGCTGGCTTCAGGCAGGGGGGTGCAGCAGGGGTTGGCTGGAGACTGGGCAGGGGGTGCGGGGCTGGCTGCAGGCAGGGCAGGGCAGGTGCGGGCAGGGCAGGGGGTGCAGGGCTGGTGCGGGCAGGGGTGTGTGTGGGGCTGGCTGGCTTCGGGCAGGCGTTGGCTGGAGACAGGGCAGAGGGTGCGGCAAGGGTTGGCTGTGGGCAGGGGGTGCGGGGCTGGAGGCAGGGCAGGGGGTGCAGGGCTGGCTGGAGACAGGGGCTGGCTGCGGACAGGGCAGGGGGTGCAGCAGAGGCAGCTGGAGCCCCAGCACTTTAAATAGCCCCCAAGCCCCCACTATCCCAGGGCTCTGGGGGCTATTTAAAGGGCCCGGGGCTCCCCTGCTTCTACCGCCCCGGCCCTTTAAATAGCCGAGGGAGCCCTGAAGAAGCGGCAGGGCTCCAGCGGCTATTTAAAGGGCCAGGGCGGTAGAGGCAGCGGGAGCCCCGGACTTTTTAAATAGCCCCCAGAGCCCCACCCCAGGGCTCCAGCAGCGGGGCTCTGGTGGCAATTTAAAGGGCCTGGGGCTCCAGCCTCTGCTGGGAGCCCCAGGCCCTTTAAATTGCCCCCTGGGGAAGCTGGGCCACGCCGGTACGCTGTACTGGAGCTTGGGTGCGGGGCCCTCTTAGGCCTGATTCAGGGGAATTGGTTGAATTGGCTTAAAGCCGGCCCTGGCTATTGTGCTAGATCATCTGATTGTTTCTAAAGCTCACATGTGAGGGGCTGGGAGAGGGGAGTCTCAGTGTTGACAACTCTCTTGACTTTATCATGTCTCATACTTTTTGGAGGGGGATTTTAAAGCTCCAGATTCTGAAGTCAGCTGATTACTCAAGAATTAGCCATGATGATTGCAGGAAAAGACTTGAAAATGTGAATCCTACAGGTTCAAAGATCATGAGGCATATAAAAAGTACCCCAAATGTATTATACTTTTAAATCCCATGATTTTTAATCCAAACTGAAGCTATTTTAGGGCCTGACTCATAATTTTTGGGCTGGCAGTACTGACGAATGACAGATGCACTGAAGCAAGTGAAATGGGACCATCCATTATTATTACTGGGATTGCAGTAGGGCAACATACACCCACGTAACCAAAAAACTATCCACGCCCCAAACATCCTGCATGTGGTTGGACAACACATGGAGAAAATGAGCAAAAGAGGAGGGAAGTGGACTGTGACATTCCCCAGGGTACAATCTAGATGGTTGAACAGCTGTGTCCCCTAACCTCTCCAATTGGCGTGCCTTTTACACTGCTTTGCTGTGAGAGAAACCACTCCTGGTCTGTTCACACACAGCCTGTAGCATGCAAAATACTCTTAGCTGAATTACATGAGTGCTTCTAGCCAGCTACTCCTGAGAGTGACACCAGCAAATTCCCAGTCCCAGACTTGTCCCCAGAAATGTGGGTTTTGTACTGCCTACTTCTTTCCTTCTGGACAATACAAGCTGATAGAAAGTCTGTCACTTTATTAATAGAAAATGATATGCACAAACCCTATTATCTTAAGTGGAGGTTCCCAAACACTTCAATCCAAAACACACTGGCTTAGATGAAATACTAAAACAAGTTCATTAACTACAGAAAGATAAGATTTTTAATGATTACACGTCATGACGGATAAAAGTCAGAATTGGTTACAAAGAAATAAAATGTAAAACGCAAACTAATACCTAACTTAACTATGAGTACGCCGGCAGCAGACGGTGCAGTACAACTGTTAACGGTCATCGTCGTCTCGTGGGTGCTCCTGGCCAACCTCGGTGAGGTCGGTCGGCGGCGCCTGGGCAGACATGGGTGCTCCTGGCCGACCTCGGTCTTTCTCTTCTTTAAGTTTCATCTAATGGAGATTCAGTGACGAAAGGCTGCTCTCCCAGCTGGCAGCACTGTGCCATCGCTCCTACCCCAGCCTAACCCTTGCTCCCATGGCTCATGAAGCCTGGACAGTAGTAAGGAGCAGTTCAACTATAGGCTGAACAAGTGCAGAATGGTTGTAGAATGTGCCTTTGGATGTTTAAAAGCTCTCTGGCACTGTTTGCTGACTAGGCTGTTTGCGATTAGAAGAGCACAGCAAGGCGCGCTGCGCATCACAGAGGCTTTGAAAACCAGTTTCATGACTGGCCAGGCTTTGGTGTGACAGTTGTGTGTGTTTCTCCTTGATGATAACCAGCCCCCTTTGTTGATTTTAATTCCCTGTAAGCCACGTCGTCAGTCGCCCCTCCCTCCGTGAGAGCAACGGCAGACACCTTTTTTCCGCGCAGACGCCATACCACGGCAAGCATGGAGCCCGCTCAGATCACCGCAGCAGTTATGAGCACTGTAAACACCACGCGCATTATCCTGCAGTATATGCAGCACCGGAAACTTCAACAGCAGGCGAGGAGGCGACGGCAGCGCGGTGATGAGAGTGATGAGGACATGGACACAGACTTCTCTCAAAGCACGGGCCCTGCCAATTTGGACATCATGGTGGTAATGGGGCAGGTTCCTGCCGTGGAACGCCGATTCTGGGCCCAGGAAACAAGGACAGGCTGGCGGGACCACATAGTGTTGCAGGTCTGGGATGATTCCCAGTGGCTGCGAAACTTTCGCATGCGTAAGGGCACTTTCATGGAACTTTGTGACTTGCTTTCCCCTGCTCTGAAGCACAAGAATATCGAGATGAGAGCAGCCCTCACAGTTCATAAGCGAGTGGAGATAGCCCTCTGGAAGCTTGCAACGCTAGACAGCTACCGGTCAGTTAGGAATCAATTTGGAGTGGGTAAATCTACTGTGGGGGCTGCTGTGATCCAAGTAGCCAACACGATCACTGAGCTGCTGCTATCAAGGGTAGTGACTCTGGGAAATGTGCAGGTCATAGTGGATGGCTTTGCTGCAATGGGATTCTCTAACTGTGGTGGGGCGATAGACGGAACGCATAGCCCTATCTTGGGACCAGAGCACCAAGGCAGCCAGTACATAAACCGAAAGGGGTACTTTTCAATGGTGCTGCAAGCGCTGGTGGATCACAAGGGATGTTTCACCAACATCAACGTGGGATGGCCAGGAAAGGTACATGATGCTCGCATTTTTAGGAACTCTGGTCTGTGTGAACAGCTGCAGCAAGGGACTTACTTTCCAGACCAGAAAATAACCGTTGGGGATGTTGACATGCCTATAGTTATCCTTGGGGACCTAGCCTACCCCTTAATGCCATGGCTCATGAAGCCATACACAGGCACCCTGAACAGTAGTCAGGAGCTGTTCAACTATAGGCTGAGCAAGTGCAGAATAGTGGTAGAATGTGCATTTGGACGTTTAAAAGCGCGTTGGCACAGTTTACTGACTCGGTTAGACCTCAGGGAAATCAGTATTCCCATAGTTATTACTGCTTGCTGTGTGCTCCACAATATCTGAGAGAGTAAGGGGGAGACGTTTATGGCGGGGTGGGAGGTTGAGGCAAATCGCCTGGCCGCTGATTACGTGCAGCCAGACACCAGGGCGGTTAAAAGAGCACAGCAGAGCGCGCTGCGCATCACAGAAGCTTTGAAAACCAGTTTCATGACTGGCCAGGCTACAGTGTGAAAGTTCTGTTTGTTTCTCCTTGATGAAAACCCATCCCCTTGGTTCACTCTACTTCCCTGTAAGCCAACTGCCCTCCTCTCCCCCCCTTTGATCACCGCTTGCAGAGGCAATAAAGTCATTGTTTCAAATTCATGCATTCTTTATTATTTCATCACACAAATGGGGGGATAACTGCAAAGGTAGCCCGGGAGAGATGGGGGAGGAGGGAAGCACCGGGTGGAGTAGTGGAAGAGGGGAGAAGGAAAGGACAAGGTCACACTGCATTTCAAAACTTATTGAATGCCAGCTTTCTGTTGCTTGGGTAGTCCTCTGGGGGGTGGAGTGGTTGGGGCCCAGATGCCCCCCCAAAATGTTCTTGGGCGTCTGGGTGAGGAGGATATGGAACTTGGGGAGGAGGGCGGTTGGTTACACAGGGGCTGCAGTGACGGTCTGTGCTCCTGCTGCCTTTCCTGCACCTCAACAATACGCCGGAGAATATCAGTTTGATCCTCCAGTAGCCTGAGCATTGCTTCCTGCCTCCTCTCATCACGCTGATGCCACCTATCATCTTGATCCCGCCACCTGTCCTCGCATTCATTTTGTGCTTTCCTGCACTCTGACAGTGTCTGCCTCCACATATTCTGCTGGGCTCTTTCAGGGTGGGAGGACTGCATGAGCTCAGAGAACATTTCATCGCGAGTGCGTTTTTTTCGCCTTCTAATCTTCGCTAGCCTCTGGAACGGAGATGATACGGGGAGCGTTGAAACATTTGCAGCTGCGGGAGGAAAAAAAGGGAGAGTAGTATTTAAAAAGACACATTTTAGAGAACAATGGGTAGACTCTTTCAGGGTGAACCAAGCTGTTAACATTACATAGCACATGTGCTTTCTTTACAAGGTCGCATTTTGCCTCTTATATTGAGGGCCTGCCGGTTTGGTGTGAGAGATCATACACGCAGGGCTGGCAGGCAACAGAATTCGGCTTGCAGACAGACATGGTAAGCCACAATCTTTTGGCTTCTTTAACCTTCAAAACATGTGGGAATGGTTTCAAACAGCAGCGCCCTCATTTCCCATACCAATCACCCATTGGGTTGGCCATTTAAAATGGGTTGGCCATTTAAAAGGAGGGGCTGCGGTTTTCAGGTTAACGTGCAGAACAAACCCAACTAAACCACCCCCCCACACACCCAATTCTCTGGGATGATCACTTCACCCCTCCCCCCACCGCATGGCTAACAGCAGGGATGATTTCTGTTCAGGCACAGGCAAACAGCCCAGCAGGAACGGCCACCTCTGAATGTCCCCTTAATGAAATTCCCCTATTTCAACCAGGTGACCATGAATGATATTACTCTCCTGAGGATAACACAGAAAGATAAAGAACGGATGTTGCTTGAATGCCAGCAAACATCGGGACCATACGCTGCTATGCTTTGTTATGCAATGATTCCAGACTACATGCTACTGGCCTGGTGTGGTAAAGTGTCCTACCATGGAGGACGGAATAAGGCTGCCCTCCCCAGAAACCTTTTTCAAAGGGTTTGGGAGTACAGGAGAGCTTCATTGAGATGTCCCTGGAGGATTTCCGCTCCATCCCCATACACGTTAATGGACTTTTCCAGTAGCTGTACTGGCTGCAAATGCATTCCAAGACTTCAGGGCAAATTAATCATTAAACACGCTTGCTTTTAAACCATGTATTATATTTACAAAGGTGTACTCACCAGAGGTCCCTTCTCCGCCTTCAAGGTCCGGGAGCCCGCCTTGGGTGGGTTGGGAGGGTACTGGCTCCAGAGTGATAAACAGTTCCTGGCTGTCAGGGAAAGTGGTTTCTCCACTTGCTTGCTGTGCGCTATCTTCAACCTCCTCCTCCTCCTCATCTTCCTTGTCCCCAAAATCCATATCCCTGTTGCGTGAGAATCCATTGATGGAGTCCACGCACAGGGGTGGGGTAGTTGTAGGGTCACCCCCTAGGATGGCATGCAGCTCATCATAGAAGCGGCATGTCTGGGGCTCTGACCCGGAGCGACCGTTTGCCTCTCTGGTTCTTTGGTAGGCTTGCCTGAGCTCCTTAAGTTTCACGCGGCACTGCTGCGGATCCCTGTTATAGCCTCTGTCCTTCATGCCCCTGGAGATTTTTTCAAATATTTGGGCCTTTCGTCTTTTGGAACGGAGTTCTGATAGCACGGATTCCTCTCCCCATACAGCGATCAGATCCAGTACCTCCCATTCAGTCCATGCTGGAGCTCTTTTGCGATTCTGGCTGGTCACCTGTGCTGATGAGCTTGCCACGCTGGCCAAACAGGAAATTAAATTCAAAAGTTCGTGGGTCTTTTCCTGTCTACCTGGCCAGTGCATCTGAGTTGAGAGTGCTGTCCAGAGCGGTCACAATGGAGCACTCTGGGATAGCTCCCAGAGGCCAATACCATCGAATTGTGTCCACACTACCCCAAATTCGACCTAGCAAGGTCTATTTCAATGCTAATCCCCTCATCAGGGAGGAGTACAGAAATCGATTTTAAGAGCACTTTAAGTCAACAAAAATGGCTTTGTCGTGTGGACGGGTGCAGGGTTAAATCGATCTAACACTGCTAAATTTGACCTAAACGCGTAATGTAGACCAGGGCTATGTGAACTTAAACCAAAAGGATTTCTCTCACCACATGTTCACAGCAGTTTGGCTGGATTCCTTCAGTCAGGACAACTCCTGTTCAGTGATGCTTCCTTTTTCTTTCCAATGTTGTTGGTGCTGTGAGTACAGATGAGGGAAGAGAAGGGCTAGGGGGCCTCTGTTCCTTATTTTTATATCTTTTCCTCATTTTTGAGAACCATCTCAAGCTGGGGTTCAGGCAACATCAAGTCTGTTCCTTTGCCAAGATGTAAATTTTTTTATTCAAATCTTTCTTCCTGCCAAAGAATCACCTCTTAACTAGCTGATAGTTTATTTGATTATGTTGATACCTGGCTGAGGTATTGGCTAGCCTTTTGTCTCTGGGGATCTGGTCTGAAACTGTTTCCCCAGATGTGGAACATGCCTTATACAGTAGAATTTCATAACTTTACATGCAACGTTGGTACACACATTTTGCAATGACAATGATCAGCAAATTATGAGTTTTCAAATGATACCTCACAAGGCATACTTTGTACAAGATTTATCATACCTTTTGTAAAAAAGGATGAACATGAGGGTACAGACTGTCACATGGACAAAGTAGCAACCTTGTGAAATTGGAGGACAAACATAAGCCTGTAAGGTTGACTGCAGCTGCAATAGAAACACAGCAAAATACAGTGTTTACCAAATCTCAAAAGAACCCTTCATTAGAGATTTTTTTTCAAACTCCCAGTAGGATATTGCAAAGAATAGAGAGAGAACCCCCATATTAATAGCACCTTCTTGCACTTCAGTTTTGTTTCACAACTTGCCAGCTACTTGGAAGAGACCAGCCCAGTCTGTTTGTTCTTCTGAACTAGCAGAGTTGAGAGTCTTTCCAATTTGCCTTGTTAGAGAAACCCATTTTCAACACAACTGAGGGGAGAGATGCAAAAGAGATGCAAAAAAAACAGAAAGAGATGCAAAAAATCCTGCTGCCCTACATTGGACATTCCAACTAAGAAGGCAGCGAGGAGGGAAAATGAGTGGCTGTAGCACTCTTCTCACCCAACAAAACATAGTGGGGATGGGTGTTTAGCCAAGCATGAGAATTCACTCCATTTACTAATAAATAACAGTAATGCTTTTCTTTAAAGAACTGCAAAATACTTAAACATTCATGAATAAAGCCTCAGCTCTAAACACTTTATTGGGGGCAGATAAGTGCGATTAACCCAATTTTATACATAAACAGATACAGAAAGATTAAATACAAAATGCCCAAAGTAGCATTGTAAGTTAGAAGCAGAAATGTACAGGAAAAGAACACAAGATATTTATTCCCTGTCCCCGTCTCTAACCTCTGGACCACACTTCCTTCACTCTCATTAAAATAAGTTGCAATCTGACATTTCCATGAGAAATTTCCATTGTAAGCTTTGAAGATTCCTCTGCTGAGACCTTCTCAGTGGGAAAACTATAAGTAGATGCCCTTTTTGATTACAGCGTTTGGGATGCTCGATTCACAGTGGATGTTGGATTTTTGCCTTTCCACCTTGAATTTAAAGTTTTCCATTTAAGTTGAACATAAAATCAAACTCTCCCTCATTCTTGACCCAGATCTGCAGAAGGTCAAGTAATTATGAATGAAAATGCCATTTTGTATATACAACTTCTGTTTCATGACAGAGATGAAGTTAAGAAATTCTTACTCCTGGCATCTTATTAATACTGTTCCTCTGTAAAGTTCCTCAGGCAACTGTGGAAATAATGACTTAAAACTTCAACAGGATAATTACTTACTATGTAGGCATTTCTAAGATAGAGTTAGCACAGGATTTGAAAATACAATTTGTTCAGGGCCTTGTCCTTTTTTTAGAAAAAATGTGAAACATACACAATTACCCTAATTTAT
This sequence comes from Terrapene triunguis, assembly GCF_002925995.2. Classification (NCBI taxonomy): domain Eukaryota; kingdom Metazoa; phylum Chordata; order Testudines; family Emydidae; genus Terrapene; species Terrapene triunguis. Next base: position 794,280 of record NW_020664497.1, on the reverse strand, counting down.
TTCAATGACATTTTGGTTTAAACTCAATCAATTCCTAGTACAATAAGGAAAATTGTGTCATTTAATTACAGAATGCAGCCTTCCGAAGCAGTTTTCTCACCACTTAATTTTGGAAATGTAAGTCTCAAATCTTTCCCTGAACAATATTAGCAGAATTAGAATTGGTCAAAGTGGGATTTATAGTAAATTTGTATTTGTATCTGGTGTGCCAGGATGTCCCGATTATTCAAATAAATTGATGTATTGCAAATAAATTGATTGTATTTCTGGTTCAAGTGCAGTTTTAATCTGAAAAGAAACTATGTGAAAATAACAGTTTTACTCAACAGATTAGAATCTGGCCAGCTGACTCCAGAGGAAAAAAAAGTTTATGCTGCTTTTTACTCATACTAGCCCTACAGAGCCAATACAGGTAAGAGGGAACAATCTGGTTTCTCATCTAGTTAGTATATCAACAGAATTGTTTTCTTACACCTCTGCAAAACTATTAAAGACAGTAAGAGTGAGACAGATGTCACCTGCGGTGGGAAGCAGAGCGCCACGGCTGGGAGCTGGCAGAATGGAGTGGGCTGGGGCCGGGCTGCTCTGCTTCCGCTGCTGCCAATGAGTGTGTGGGGAGGGGAGGGGAAATCCCTTCCCCCAAGCCCCCTCCCACAAGCGACACGGCTGGGGCCGGGGTGAGGGAAGCAGAGCGGGCTGCTCCCGGCCCCCTGCTAATCCCCAGGGTCCACTCTGGGACTGCAGGCCCCCCAAAAGTGCCTCCCCACAGCTCCTGCCTCCCAGATCCTGACCGCCCCTGAGACCCTTTGCCCCTTATCCAACCCCTCAGCCCCGGCCTGGCCCGGCGCACTTAACACGCTGCTCAGAGCACTGTGTCAGAGCTTTACCGCCTTGTATGCGAACCAGCCTTATAGCGGGTTGCGTTATATCGGGGTAGAGGTGTAGTTGGCCACAGAGACTCCTCTCACTTGTGGTGGGGGCCAAATCCTCCCCCAGTAGTTTCAGGAGTAGGGAAGCATTAGGATGGCTTGCAACTACCTTTGCCCCCGTGGGTCCTAAAATGAGCATCTCCAGGCCAGAGCTCAGGTTTATGTTTGTAGACGTAACAATGAGAAAAATGCCATTTTTTTAACTGTAAACTGAGCCATTTTGATTCAAGAACTGATAATGCCACATTAGAGTAGAAATATGCCTGTTAATCTCAAGAGTGCTCATACAAACACTTCAAGAGGCCTACAAAGGAGGCCACTATATGTTGAATATAAACTTTGCTGTATTGTTCTTTGACATCAAGACCACCTTGTGGAGAAAGGATAGCTTAGCAAATGGGCAACAATGCAAAAAAAGCTTGTCTAAAGTGTATCCCCACTAACAGGGTGGTCTGCCCCTTTAAGGGCCAGGAGCCCACTCCTCCCATTCAGAGACAGACTCCCTTTAAGAACAGGTATTTGGGCCTGCTAGAGGGGATTATAAAACCCATCTGGGAAGTGATTGGGTGATTTCTATAAAGAGCTGAAAGAACTCAGTTAAAAGGGGAGCTGTTGGAAGCATCCTGTGATAGGCAGACTGTGGAGCAATGGGGAGAAATGTAAGAGGAAAGGCCTTTAAGCCCCTGCTGCTGATTTTAGTCAGGGCAATACCTTTGTGTTACTTTTTGAGTTTTGTGTTTGAAAAATAAAGTGGCCTTGAAAGGAAGGTCTGAATAGACTTTGGGCTTCACATTTAATCCTTCCTGGAGTGGAGACAGGCCAGCAACACACCAACTTAATTCTGAAAGATCTGAATGTTAGATAATAATGGAGAGGGTGCTCTGGAAATAAACCAAAAGAAGGAAGACAGTTGAGAGAAATCTCAACACACATACACAGAGAATACAGCTACAGTATATTCCCATGCTAAAATCTAGACATATTGATGGTGTCACTCTGGTTCAGAACTCTACACTCCATTACAGCAACACGTGAAAACCTTTTTATTGTATTGCTAATAATTTGACAAACTTTAAAAAAAAAAGACAAGGAATCTAAATTTTCCAGGCCCAGGAAAGGAGTGGAAAAGAAAGGTGAGGATGTATTTGGAACCTATGGAGAAGATTCAAGCTTTCCCTTTTCCACTTCCTTGGTATGGCCTTGTCTTGGAGAGAACGATTCTGGGTGGACAACTGTGGCTGGATGGCCAGATGCTCCTTCTCCTATACAAGGACACAACCTTGATTTGGAGGTGGTTTCAATTTCTCACCCCTAATTCTGATGTAAAACAGTTGTTCCTTGTGTGAATTAGAATTCCTGGTGGCCTTAAAGGGTAATGGATAGCAAGTATCAGACTTTTAGGGTATGTCCACACCTCCGCTTGGAAGTGAAATTCGCAGCTCCAGTAGACATACACACATTAACTCTGCTCAAGCTACTGTGCTAAAACAGGCAGTCTGGCCACAGCAACACAAGTAGCAGCTCAGCTAGCAGCCTGAGTACAATCATGCCCAGCTCTTTGGGTATTTACTTAAGCACTTAGCCTGAGCCAGTGTGTGTGCTGCTGTGAGCAAAGTGCTCTTTTTAGCATGCTAGCTCCAGGAGAGCTACTGCATATATGTCTACCCGAGCTGGGAATTACACCTCCCAGCTGTTGTGTAGACATACCCTTCGACAAAAATTTCCCTGCTACATTCAGGCAAGACATAAAAAAAGTAACACTAAGGAAATATTAAGAGAAAGTGATTAGTTACCTACCTACAAAAAAGTCTTTAGAACGGCAGTTCTGAGCTACTACACGATTACCACCCCTCGTTTGTCTGTTTTAAATATAGTGAAAAATGGCAGTATCTCAGATGCTGCTGTGTGCTGACTCTTGGTAAATGTGGACTTTTTGACAACCACTTTACCTGTCTCTATTTCATGGTCTCCAGCCACTGAATGGGATATTTTTGTCTCTTAGTGCAGGATGCCGTTTTGGTGACCCTTCTCTGTATAGTAAGTGGCACAATGCTAATAAGTTCCAAACAGTAGATGGCATCTCTTCAGTAGTAGCTTTTTTAGTTCATTAGACATGGCTGCCTGCTGGGAAGCAAACTGAGAACAAGATAGAGAAAGTCACCATTGAAAATACAAATAAATCAACAAGGTGGCTATGTGGACATCTACACATGTTCTCCAAGCACTACAGGTGAGGTGTACAGGCTTCAGAAGATGCCACCTGTGGTAGAAGGGTGCCATGCACTGTGGTGCCTCAGTCACCTTTGTCATTCAGGCTCTTCTTTTCTATCTTTGTGCATAGTTATGGGAGCCCTCCCTTGTGGTTCCACTGCTCTAAAAACTCGATTGTTGGAATGGTGAGCCTGAAAGGAGACAAATCACTAGATAACAAATCTCCTATTTTACAGTCCAGTTTTCCCTTTCATTTGTTCCATCCATGGTAGGGACAATACTGGGGCAGGAGTTTTGTAGATTAGACCAGCTTCATCATTCTTTTTTATAATCTGTTTTTGAAATTAAATCCTTTGTCTGTCTGGTAGGTAGGACAGGTGGGATTTCTAAAACGCATAGTAAGATTTAGAAAATATAGACAACTTTAAAGAGAGCCAGGTAGTAAATTCAGGTCAGCCAAAGATACTACAATGAAATGGTTATTGTATATAGGAACCACTGCCCTCTACTAGATGGAATTACAACTGATCAGATGTAGACCATATACCTAGTACTGCTAACAGCTTGTGGCAATTCTTGTTTAGCTTTTGGAATAGATCTAATGTATCCCCACTGATACCAAGCAGCCACGGATGTTAATGATCGTTGTGTGTCCAAGGACCTGTCACAATACCATATCAAGTATGCTTAGAACATACTGTGGTTTCCTTTAACCGTGTACCAAGTGTCACTTATCAGAACCACATAGTTTTGTATCTCCAGCTGACAGCTCAGTTAACCAGGAATTGATGTCTTACTATAATGGAGTTATCAATGAGCGACACCTCCTACATAGCTTCCAGGTCACACTCACTTAAGCAATGATAAAGGAGTATGAAATACCGTTAATCACAAAACAAGACCATAAGCATACAGTTTTTAGTTTGCGAATCTTCAGACAGTTACAGTATCTGAGAGCCTTCTAAGGTTTTATGGAGGTTTTTAATCCTGTTAAAAACATGCCAGATAGTATCGGGTGGAAAATGCTGTTATAAACATTTTTGAAACATTTTACTACAGATATTCATAGCAAGTATTAGAGCTTGCCTGTTTTGGGGTGATAAAAACATTAAGCTGGTAAACATGAAAGTGTTTATTGCAGCTTGTTGGTATCCCAACATCTACATAACTCCATCCTTAATCCCATTCCAAAGCCCAAGCAAAGCTCTGTGAAATGGAAAAACACTTGGAGCGTAAATGTTGGCAGTTGTGAAATCTGTTTGCCTGAGGTTCCTATGAATAACGACAGATACATTGACTGGGAAACTGGAGGCTTGCATTTAAGCAAGAGTCAAAACCTGACTAAATCCATGGGAAAGTAGCTCTGCAACTCAGGTTAGTCCCCAGTGTTATTTACATAAATTCCTTTCTTGGAATCTTAATTTCTAGTAAGAATTAGCTGACCTTACTTCCCAAGGCTGCTGCCCCAGGGTACCATAGCATTACATCACTCTGTGACAGGGAGTGATGGCTACTTTAGGTCTTAAGATGTTGCAGGAGCAGAGTGGAAGAGTTCCTTCTCTCATACATACATGCCCGTCTAAAGTTTGCAGCATATTTCTCCCAGCTAGTCATGGACTGTCTAGGGCCCATGGGGCTGCGGCAGCTATCAATCTAGTAATCTATTCTGCTTTTTAGTTGGATGGCCAACACCAATCGGCTCCAGGTGATCTCCTCTGGTATGCTGCAGTTAGAAAGCTGGGGTAAATGATATTTGACATTTGCAAGCAATAATATGCTTTAGTGGCCATTTGCAGGAAAAATAAGTGTCCAAAGAAAACAAGAATGATAAACTGTGTCATGTGTGCTTGCAGATAAACTGAGACCACAGTATGGGGGAATTGACACAAGTGGTAACTGGTGAGAGAAGGTGGAGGGCTCTCAACTGAGCATCCTGCATGTTTATGACTAGGCTCTTTTTTAAAATAGCAATGCATCCAAAGAAAAACACAAAACAAGTTTTCAGCTACCAGTGGATTTTCCATGTTAGTGTTTGCCACTACAGGTTAGCTGTGTCATCATGGAAATAGTACTACCATCGGAGAGAGCAGATGCTTCCTTTAATAAAAATATGATGAATGAAAGGGTGAATTTCTTTGAGTTACATTTGATACACATGGCTGCCGGGCTATGGCATTTACTTTTTTTAAAAGGTCATAAATAAACAAAGAAGTAGGGGGCAATTCTAGAGAGGAGCAACCACTGATAGCATCCTGACATGTAGGAGCTGCACTGAGGGGCAGCCACTTCAACCTGCCTTTGATGCTATCTGGTTTTAAAAGATCAACTCTGCATGAATATTTACATATGCAAAATAGGAATCCAAGTTCATGTGTGACAGGCTGAAGACAAGCTACAGCAAAATATTTTACCATTCAATTAAAAGGCAAATTGTCATTCACTTTCAGCAAGCTTAATCTTTGGTCCCTCATCACCCAGATAATCAAACACTTTTTCAGATGCTGTCATTTGCTGGCTACTTCCTGCTTTAATTTGGAATCACATTCCTATTTCTGCCATAGCACTTCTTAAAAGCAAGCAATAAAAACTAAGATTCCATTGCTACATCTATAAGAAAATAACCTCCCTACATGTACAGGACCATTCCAGACTGATCAATTGGGGTAAGACTTAGATGAACAGCTACATGTAATAGTAATACATTTGGGCTTGATTGATGCAGATCTTAAAACAAGTTCTAGACAGATAGACAGACAAGTTCTGCAGGGATGGTTGTTGCCTGCTAGATTAGAGTCTAAACCATTTTATATCAAACACTAAGCCTTGATGACAAAATATATATATATATATATATATATATATATATATATTCTTCTGTAATGAAGAAAATTGATTTTAAAATTCATTTAAAAGACGACTTTACAATAATCATATAGTTCTCACCTCTTTCATCTAGTGGGAATCTCAAAGTGCTTTTACAAATTGATTGGGCGCACACAGGACATACACAGCATTTGCTATTTACATTTTTTCAGTTTTTTAAAATTAATGCTACTGTAGTATTTCCTACACTCGTTTTAAAGCAATGTTGTGAATACCATAATACTGTTAATTGCTTGCCAATGGAAATTCAAGAATTTAATAGCCACCTGTAAGTGCACTTGCACACTAACACACACAGTTTATTCAGTTAGACGCCTATACAAAATCACTTAGCTCATCCTTGAAATGTATAGTAATCATCTTTTTAAAAAAATGTAGCAATTGTTCAACACTGCTTAGCAACAGCACACAACAGGCAAAGAAGGTTTAGCTGGACTACTCTTTGCTACAATTTAATTTAAGTCTGTTACACTACCTGGTAAATAGTTCTACATAGCCAATATTATACAACGTAAACATACTAGAAACCTCAACCCATCTCAAATTTACCTAACATGATACATCAAGATTGTAAATAATGAAGAGGACAAAGTTCTGATCATCAAATTTTTTTTTATATTTTATTCCTACAAAAATCATGTAAACATTAGCATCCAGAAAAATCAAAATATGATGCATCAACTGCAAGTTTAAGAATGTGTCAAGAATATTTCAGCAATCTGTAAATTAATATATTCAGCAATTGGTACACATAACTGGATAAAAGCACCTCCTGACTGAGGAATTTAGGTGTAAGCGCTGTAAAGTGAACAGAGGCACTCCGTCCCCCTAACCGGATTATAAGACCACACTCCAATCTAATAGACTGCCCACCATTGTTACATATTGATCATTCTATTTTGCAGCTAAAACACAGTATAAAACAATTGTTGGGGTAGGAAGTTTAATACTTCTGTTTATTTGAACATATGTAGCAAACACCCCTATAAGAATGAAGAGAATAGAGCATTCCACAAACAGGTTTCTAGAAGAGTAAAATTCCTAACTTCCCTGACTGCAACATTAGTCCATCAGCACTCTCCATTTCTCAATATTTTGAATTCAGCACCAGAAGCGCCTCTGGCTAGATAGCGTGCTCCAGAAAGTATGGATGATGCTGATTGGGTGGGAAAGAAATTAAGATGTAGAGTGAATATTACACTGACCTAAAATTATCCTTTTGGCTTTGATGGAACATCCTGGACAGTTTAGTTTTCTCTCAGATTAGAAAGATCCTGGGAATATAATGCTCTTAACAACTTCTTAACCATGTGCTATGTTACTTCAAATCTGTACAAGTAAATATAATCTTTATGCTGCACTCAACATTACATTGCAAGTGCCCTCACAGTATTCCCCTTCAAAGACCAAGTACATAAGGATACAGGAGATATTACTTCAAATTTTTCAGATGACTATATATAAATTAAATGAATTCTGTATCAACCGGTGAAAAAGCAGACAACAGTTTATTAACTACATTTTAAAAAAAATATGGAGGAACATACATTAAAGAACTGAGCTTGAATAGGTTGCTCTCTCTGCTCCACCATTATTTAATTCTCCAGGATTTAAAAAAAAAAAATCATCATAGATGTGATCACATGGATTGTCCTGGAAACATCTTATTCTCTGAATTGAATACACTATGGTACAGTCAGAAAATGAACTTGAGAAAATCATCCTATAGTTACAAATATTCTCCATTTTCATGGCTGAAGTAGACTTTCTTGTAATGACAAGACATTCATTTGGTAGAGTTTGATTTACAAAACTGATATTTTCCCCCCAAAGATGAACACAATGCTTGTTTTCATTAAGACTTATTTATTTAAAAAAGTGGGACGTTATGCCCAACTACAGGACTTGCTGCTATATTTTCTTCCAATTGTTTAGGCCAAATCCTGTTCACCTTTGCTATAAGTAGTAAAGTGAACAGGATTTGACATTTAGCTTCAATTTTCTGTACACATGTATGATCAGGTTGTGTTTATTATCAGCAATGCATTTGAAGTCAAATCCCAAAACATGATCCTTAGAACAAAATGCCTGGAATAAAAGTTCACTATGAGCATTAACATCTTATAGTCAGAATCTGAGCAATTCCTGGAACAGACACATTTCCTTTAGCTCTAAAGCCACAGGTATAAACAAAATAAAGGTGCTGAAATGCTATTCCAAGTCTCTTTATCAAGATTTCTTTTTCAATTTGCTCTTCAATGGATTTGGATGGACAGAAAATACAACAGTTGGAAACTGCAGGGTTAAATCACCTGTGTCATAATGTATTAAATTACAAGGAATGCTGATGTTTCCTATTTGAACTATTAGCATAACTGTGAAGATGTTTTTACAGAGCCTCTGCACTAATCTTTTTTCAAGTCCCAAATTCCCCACTAGTTCAGCTCCAACAGTAGGAGCAGCAGCAGGAGCTTTAATGTAGGCTGGACTCTGAACGTGCACCAGTATTTAAGCACCATGTTGTCTAAGCCCACTCAGAGGAGATCTACCAGACATCATGCTGAAAATGTTGGTGGCCAACAGTGCTTTATCTACTCTACAGCTTTCAGTATTACTAACACCTGTGGAGCTTAATTGGTAGCAGCAGCAGCAATAATGAGATTGGACAAAAAAAGCCTAATGGAGAGAAGGCCATACTTTCCAACTTGGGACTAAATTGCAGACTGCTTACCAGAGGCAAAACTTCCACTGAAATCAATAGAGTTTGGCCAGTATACATTCTTGGGATGTTATGCTACAGTTATGTTCCTGAAGCCTTGAAACTCATTCGTACATTTCTTTAATGTACAGCAGCAGTATGCATTTTGGACCCATGAAGATGGTAATAGCACAGTTTCTACACTACTTCCTATGACATACCCTCCATTGTTATCGCTTCCATACTTCAAAAGGCGCGCGTGCACACCCCTCCCCCCAACAGTTGCTGTTTTAATGGGGGGTTTTTTTGTTTTTTTTTTGTAGGATGGAAAGATTACTTGCCCACTGATGCCTAAGTAATTATCATATCCTCGTTTAATTTCTATTGTGTGCACATTTATACACACCTACGTGCGTATATCTGTATATATTCTAGGTAGGGGATCATTGATATGCTGTTGTAAATCTAACAAATAGCTGAATTCCAGCAATATTACAAATCACTGCAGCAAACCTTGAGTAATTTTAGATACATCATCAAGTTTAAGAACTTGTTCACTGTTTTATATAATACTTGGGTCCTACTATAGATTTTTAAGAATGTAAGTAAACGATCTGAACTTGTTCCCTCTGCTTTCTCTAGTTTTAATGTTGTTTCTTTTTTCCTTATAACTCAGCCCCTCTTTTCCCTTTCCCAGTCTAACTTCCTGTTATCCTGCTCTCCTCAGAGTGCCAACACCAGAAGAGTAGTTGTGAGTGCTGCTTTAATTTTTGCTTCCCCATAATCCTTGCAGTTTTTAAACTTTTACTTTTTATTTAAAACATATTTAAAATTGTGAAGTTTTTAAAGCTGCAGAAATTAAGAAGTGAAAATTAAAGGCAAAAAGTACCATGGCAGTTTCAGGGATGGACTGGAACTGTTAGAATTTCCAATAAAATGGATAATTACAGGCTTTCCTAACATCACGCCCATGAGTTACATGGCTGTGGGTTTACTAGTAATCACTTTATGTTGGAAATCGGTATATTTGATAGGTTCTCTTAAAGAGAGTTTTCACATAAACTGGTATTTGTTGATTCCAAAGGGTAACAAATATAGACCAAAATCTGCCGATGAACAAGAAGACATGCAAATAGGATTTACAAAACAATTCTTTATATATGTGGATGGATGGGGTTTACATTGTATAAACAGAAAATCTCACCTCTGAAAGTTTGGTTTTAGGTTAGGAGAGTTTATAGGATTACAAATGCAGTATTATATACATTGATATTAAGTTAAGCCAGTCCATATTTTACACCCAGCAATTCAAACAATATATTAGAAGGAAAGGAAAAAAATCCTCCTCATAAATTTTTATTTTAGTCATCAAAGCACAATCCTTTCTCATCTTCATCGGTGGAATCTGCATAGGATTCAAGGGTATTATATATGAAAGGGTAAAGCTTCACATCTGGTCCTGGAGTAGAACAGCTTCTGCATTCTTCATTATAATATCTGAGCAACAGCCTGTAAACATCCCCTTGAAAAGGAAAAGAAATAAAACCAATGCACGTTTCTAAAATTACTGCATCATACTATAAGTATGTATATATTCACAACCAACAACTGTGTACTGGGTACAGGCCAGAGGATCTGCATTTACATGGATTTCAATGGCAAGGAACATTGTTTAGGGGAAGTGAAGGGACAGCAGCTCTTATTTCAGTGTGTAGGCTGGAAGTGCAGACCAAGAGGGACTGTGCCATAACCTGTGGTTTGCGAGCTAGTTGAAAACAAGGGTTTGGGTCCCCCTCAACTTCTCAGTTCCTTGCACGAAATCCATTGCTTGCACAACTCCTTGCACAAAATTACCTGAGCTCTGAGCAAGGAGTGGTGAATTTCACAGTAACTGTATGTATATACACTTTATAATTTTAAACAACAAAACCATTACAGAATGGGTTATTTTTTCAACTGATTTGGAAAGACCTAAATTTAGAGTTCTGTTTCCCACAAAAAGTTAGAGACACTACTATCAGCAGGGCAATGAATGTAGCTTCTCCTGTACTGCGAGTCCCAATGACTTCAAATCTGGCTACTTAGGTGTATCAGGGCTTGTAGGATAGGGATCATAATACCATAACAGAATAGTACGAGGGACAAAAATGTGGGTCTTATTTTTTTAAAAAGACAGAAAAGCATTTCAAATTCTATTTAGAGCTCTGGCAGGCCTTTAGTTACCATAAATTAACTTATATGATGGCACATGTTTATTATCTACCACTTTTTCAGGAATAGCTTCTTGCATAGACCTGTAATGTTGAGGTTTCCTTTACTTAAATTCAGCACTTGTAGACACTAGGATCATAAATTTCTTACTGTTCAACTTTCACTGGAAATGGATTTATTCCTCTTCGTATTTCACAGGGGAGAGAGATTGTTTTATGCTTACCTACAGTTTGGCCCTTCTCAGTGAGAAAGGTGTGCATGCTGTAAATATCTCTCATCAGCTCAGCATCTCCAAATGTAAAATAAACCACATCTCGCCCAGCCTCCGCAGCTGCAAGGATTTGTATTAAGGCTGCAGCACATAAATAAATAAATAATAATAAAAAAGAGGTAAATATAGCATAAGACAATTTATTAAAGAAGTAGAGTAATTTGTGCTCTAAATTTAAGGTTGGGAGCTTTCACAACTAATAATCACACCATATAGTATTCTTCATCTGGAGATCTTAAAGCCCACTTTTTGTAAAATTGCAAGCATCATTCCACTTAAAACAAAATACAACCAGAAACTGAAGCTCAAAGCAGGTTTTTTCATATGGAAAATAGGGAAAATACTTCCTTCTGAAGAGTAAAATGTGTAAGTATTCATGTTAAGAAACCTTACTTAGCTAGTAGTGTGATAGGCACTTTACGTATTATTTAATCACATGTTTAGCTCAATCAGCCTACAATGTTCCAAAGGATGGATCTCTATCAACTGCTGAATCTATGGAGGGTTACCATTATTTCTTGTCTCTGGACATATAACTTGTCTGAATGCTAATCTTTCCATTAACAATGTCTGTCAGGGAGATTATCCACTCTATGCTCACCAGGTGGAAGGTGATGAAGAATTTTATGTTAAACAAAAATATGACATAGGGAATTGTCCTTGCATTCACACCTGGCAGGGCAAAGCACACTAGTAAGGTATTCATTGTTCAACTAGGAGGAGGAATCTTTCCCATTTTATTTAATACAGACAAATTTAACATAGTATGCTCTTTAATCAAAGGGCCCTTTTAAACCCAGAACTAAATTATTCATTACACTCATCACATACACGATCAATCTCAATTTGGGGATGATATTTTAATTTAAATACTTAACCAACAGCCTATGGATTTGGAAACACTTCAGTAGTTCTGTTTTATAAAGGGCCTAATGAACTAACCTGCATAGGAGAACTGAATCTAATGAATCTTCACATTTAGGCCAAACGAACTATGCAACTGCATGTTGCACTAGAAGCATGAGAAGGTACTCTGTAAACTGCTTTCCACCCGAGTTTTTACTTTTAATTGCTAAAAATCTGTAAATTTGACACTCATGAAAGCAAGGGACAAACAGTAGTGACTTCAGTCAGACTTCCCACCATGCAAGCCTTCCCTTTCCCTTCTCTCACCTCTACTAGGGCCTGATCCAATGTCCTTTGAAGCTAATGGAAAAAACCTCCCTTTGGTTTCTCACTTTATTTTTTTGAACAGATTTTTTCAGGTTAGAGAACTTTTTATAAAAACACTGATCTGGGTAGTTGAGAAGTACCTCATTAAATAACATACCCCATTAAAATACATTTTCATAACACTATGAAGGTACTGAACATTTAGCATTTATTTTAGTTATCTCAGACCTTGCTCTTCCCTTTTAACTGGAACATACTGGAAAACTGGGTAAGTATTTTAAAACAATCAGGAGAGAATTCCTTTCTATACAAGAAGCATCACTTCAGATTATTCCCCCCAAAGTAGCACAATGGAACCATGAATCCTAAGTGGAACCTTTTGGCAGTACTGCAATATAGGATTATGATTTTCTATTAGATTTTTCTAAAGAAAAAACTAAGTTGGCCTGGATAAATGTTCCAGTAGGAATCTACAGAATTAAGGGCAGATCTGCTTCATGGAACTATAGAAAAGAGTGTACAGGCCAAACAGCTCTTGTGCAAAGAAATGTAGAGGACATGGGAACAACGCTGATGACTATGGCTGTTAGACTGTAGTAAGTCAGAGATCCACAGGATAATTGTATGCATATCCTTAACCCTTTCCAGTGCATACAGTACATAAAATGAACAAAAGAAAATTAGAGAATGGAAGCATGCAAATCCTCTGTGAGAAAGAATCTCAGCATTATGTGCCACACTGTGCAGTTCAGAAAGATAAACAAACAAAGCCCACTTCACAATATTAAAGCAGAATTTTTTGAAGGAGACAAAAAAGGGGCATTTCTATGAACAGCCAATTCTGTGGTGACTTTAAATCAGTTATAGCCCCACCTCAGGCTGATCACGTTTGATACAAAGTAGAAATTAATCCAAATCAAAACCTTGCCTCCAAGCACCCCAATCTTTGGGAAGATTTAGATGTAGATCCAAACTTTGTAGCTCAGTTGTATCTCTAGCTGATAGACAGACCGATATTACCACATATGTGTACACAGCCAGATAAGCTCACCTTTTAAATATTCAAAATATCTATGCTCATAGCTTAAGATCACTGAAAAAAGTCACAAACAAGCTGAAATCTACTTCAAAAAGTCTTATTTAGCCAACATAGCATTCCTCTATTTATAATCGGGATAATTTTCTTTCTTTATACTGCAGTTTGTTGAGTTCTCAGGTCATTCACTGTGACCTTGATTCAGACTGTATTTTCAATACAATAGCTTTTCTTTAATGCGTGACACTCAATCATGCTGGAGTGTGATTAAGGCTTCTAGAACAAATGTACTATTTTGTTTTTAAAAAAATATAAAATAACCAAGTTGTCCTGAAACATCTGCAGAATCTCTTGGTAGAACATTTGGAGATGAAGACTATTTTCTTTTTTAATCATCTGTGAAAATGAATTCATATCTCAAACTTGAATCTTTGCATTTCTGAACACACATAAAAACACTGGTCAACACCAGATTAAAAAGGGTTATAAAAATACATATACAAAATATAGCCAAAAATGTCATATCAGTACACAAGTTCCTCATTTCTAAAGTTGCTTTCTCACTGCCATATATTGTCAGATTTAAGACAGCCTGTAAAGTCTATATCAGTTTCTTTTAGTTAATGAAAATTACAGATGACACTGATAATCTTACATGTATATAATTCCTTCCATCATGAAGGATCCTAAAGCTCTTTACAAACTTTAACCAATAGACTTTTCCCCACCACTAAAAACTCAGCTACTATTGGGATAAAACCATTCCCAAATTTCATAGTGCAAATAATGGTATATAACATTTTAGAACAAGAGGAGAAAATATCTTTTGCACTTGAAATCATATAGGGAATTTGCCCAGGCAGAATGTAATAAGTAGTTTGAATTTGGCCAGGAATTACCACTTCAATTCTCAAGAAGAAAATCATGGGATTTTAAATGACCAGAAGTTGGTCAAGTTCTTAGTTTTGCCCCATTTTTTATTCAAAAAGGCTGTTTTAACCCTTCAAGTATCATATCAGCACTGACTCAGGGGGGAAAAAAAACGTCACATACTGAATCATAATACCTCTTGTGCATCACCTAGCTGTTCCCTAATTCTACCAACCAAGTACTGACACAGCCAAACCCTGGTTAGAGCCTGATCCAACTCTAATTGATGTCTTTCCACCAATTTCAGTGGATCAGCCCCGAAGTTTATAATATCTGATGGAAGCACAGCATAAGATTAGAGCAGCGGTTCTTAAACCGTGGGTCAGGACCACAAGTGGGTCACGACTCCCTTTGAATGGGGTTGCCAGGGCTGGCTTAGACTTGCTGGGGCCCGGGGCCGAAGCCAAAGCCTGAGGGCTTCAGCCCTGGGTGGCAGGACTCAGGTTGCAGGCCCTCTGCCAGGGGCTGAAGCCCTTGAGCTTCAGCTTTGCCCCCCCCCCCCCCCCCGGGGGGGGGGGGCCGGGGTTTGCCCCCCCCCCCCCCCGGGCAGTGGGGCTTGGGTGGGCTCAGGTTGTGAGGGTGGTGAAGTAATTTTTGTTGTCAGAAGGAGGTCGCGGTGCAGATTGGAAGATACATGTGTATATTCTGATCTATATTCTCAACACAGTAGCAGCAGCAAAACTTGTTTTCAAGTGGTACTAAATTGAGAATCTCAGCTCTGAAAAAACATAGATGGACACAGAAAGTAAGGCAAATTCCACCAGTAGGTAGAGAAAGTGGCTAGTTTTCTCTTGCCAGACTAGAGATAATTATAGCACTTGGTTTACTGGAGATCAGGTTATAAACATTTTCTAACATCAAAAGGCCACAACATTAGTGAACAAAAGCCAAATAAAATTAAACTTCTGTGCATATACTGTAACTGAAGAAAAGCTTATTTATGCTTCATAACATAATTTATATTTGTTTAAACACACACACTTATAATTCTGCCATGCCCTTATATTCTCACTCTCTCTGATGTCCTCCTCTAATTTTCATCTACTAAAACACTGGATTTTTTTTTTTTTAGGTAATGCTTCTCTCCTGGGACAGTCCTGCTTAGCCATCCCCAGACTGGACCTCTGCATGACTAGAAGAAAGGTATTTTCAATAAAGGACCATCAATTGTAAAGTTCATGTCCACTGTTGGTCCAATCATGCCTTAGTCAAGCAATCATTATTTCTAGCAGAAACCCATACATTTTGGGATTACACTGGGATATTGCATTTCAGACTAAAAAGAGCTCTTATTCAAATTAAAACATTTATTAAAACTCCCTAACTTGAACTGTCCATCAAAGATGATCACAGATTGCAGCAGATTTGGCTCTTTGTATTGATGGCCTGAACCTGGTAATCTATTTTATTTAATGGAAAACAAAAAACAGTTGTCACGAAATCAATGAGCACGGAGTGAAAAATAGGCTCTCGCTGAGTAACACACATTTGGAAAGAAAACTAATGAAGCTGGCAGCCTGAAGATCATGATGCTTACATTTAGTTTCTAACATAACCACTTAAATATTCACTAGGCCATAGTTATAAAACTAACTTTTGAAAATATTTTTTCACCCCAAACACCTGACAATAAGCAGCAAAATATGCCAATTTCTGTTTAGATTTAAATTATGTTAAATTATAACTATGCAGAACTAGATTTGGGGATTTACTAATCCAGAATCCAAACGAGTGCTTGATTTGCAGGTACCCACAAAGGGGGAAGCAGTCCCAAATTAATCCAGGACTTTGGGGTCTGCTACAGGCTGAGTGCCTTGATTAAGGGCAGTGCAAGAGAAATTGAGGGATTTGGTTGCAAGGAAGGAGAAATTTAAGAGACTGCAGGTCCCAAGAATACACGTTGCCTTTTAGGAAGGCAGAGATCAGGAGGCATTTATAGAGGCTTCAAAGGAAGCTATGTTTCCTGTCCTTTTTTGAAGATATCAAATACGTTGCACTGGCAATTGGTACCCTGTGATGAGGCAGAACCGCCCCGCACCAGCCCCAGCAGCGTCAGGCTGGTAGCACTGACAGTGGAAGTCCCGCCCCGTCCGTACTGAGCATGCTCCAAGTGCTCTGGGAGTATAAAAGGAGGGAGCCCAGCTTAGTCTGGGCTGGCAGCCGCAGGGGAAGGACCTGACTGGGAAGCGGGGAGGCGATTGACCTGGAGGCCCGCAGGGAACCTAGAGACTCGTGGGAGACCTCAATGCTCAAGCCGGTAGGAAGCGACCCGGGGGTGGGGTGACGGACTGGTACCTTGCCCCTGGCAAGCGTCAGCGTGTTTTGGCAGGGGAACCCCCTCTCCCCCCCCCCACCCCTCCAGCTGTGCCAGGGGCAAGGTCCTATGCTGCAGTTAGGGCCGGAGGCTGGGACCCGATGGAGTGGGAGGGACTCTGGCCAATAGGCCATACTACCCTGCAACCCAGGGTGACCCCAGAGACTCTGGCCACTAGGCCGCATAGCCCTGCACCCAGGGGCAATTCTATGGACTCTGGCCACTAGGCCGCATAGCCCTGCACCCAGGGGCGAGTCTATGGACTCTGGCCAACAGGCCGTATTGCCCAGTAACCAAAGGCACATACCCTCAAAGTGGTAGGGGAGAAAATGGGTCATAAGTTCTCCTAGAATGCAACTCATTCTTATCAGCCAACGATCTCCAATATCATACTTAACATTGTACATCTTCAGAGTGCTATACAGACATTAACCCTCGTGTGGGGTAGATGGGCAGGTATCAACCCTGTTTTGCTCAGATTAGGAGTTTGCTTAAGGCAGGGGCCACTAATGCTTTTCCTGTAAAAATCGGTGCAAACATACACTGGATAAGCAAGAAAAGAATGAGAATAACTTGTAACAGATGGAAGAAACTGAGGGCGAGGCAAACTGTGCTTGCAAATAACTGCAGGCACTATTTTGCAACCAAAATTATTTGCACCTGCATTTTAGGTCATTTAGGTATCTAAGCACTGTAGCTGCTTTGTGAGTACAACTAGGTAATTAAGACAGCTTTGTGGGCCCATAAATAAAGGTCCACTTAAGATCGGGCTCAAAGTTTGGCCCAGAGAGGTTTGGCCCAAAGCCACAGAGTGTGCCAGTGGTAGCAACGATTTAAAACTCAAATTCTTGGCTCCCACTCCCATGCTCATTCCATTTGACCTTTCCTGTCAAAATAGAATTATACCCTCCTCCCACTATAATGTGCAAAATACATGAATTTAAGATGGTTAGTACTACTCCAGCCCTTGGCTAGCAGCGGTTTGCTATGAAAACTCATTTCAATTTTCGGGACTTTTAAAGAGGGAGGAATAAAAACTTATTTCCTTCTAAACCAAAGTGTACAAGCACCTAAAACAGAAAACTTACTCCAACTTGACATTTGATTCATTCTGTCCTTAAAACATTGCTATTATTTACCTTTCAATCTGGAATCGCCACCAAAGGCACCACATCCCCAGTTTCCTGTGGCTACTGCTGAAAGATGCTGAGGGGGAACAGCAGGTCGAGCGAAGCCACAGTATGCCTGCAGGCAGACACAAGGCACATCACAGGAGGTTTTTGACAGTAGTTCTGATGCTATATTCTTAAGCTTAGATAACAGTAATCTGCATTTTTATTCTACTGTTTTCTGGTAACCTAAAATTCAATATATCTTCAGGCTGGCTTAAAAGTGAAAGTTAACACACTAGTTTGTTGGCAAATGAGCAACGATAGGCAATGGAAACATTTTAAAGTGAAAATTAGATAGGAAAACAAAATCCTAGTTATTTCCCCAGCACTAATGAGGAGCAGGGAATCCCTCATGCCCTAGGTAAAATTCCAAGAATATCTGTAAAACAACACTTTAGATATTTAAACTTAATGTGTACTCTGTATTTAGTGAAAGCTCACTTGGTCCACTTGAAACCTTTCCGGTGAAATAGCCACACTATGCTACAATTTAGCAAAGAAAGAGGATACTTGTACTCAGTTGAAACTGGAGGGCCTATTTAGGTAAATGGAAAATAATTTCTTAAACGGAATGTGGCTGAGACACTGGGATTAACCCTACTTGTATGGAAAATGCCATGGACTCTTTAAATTACCATACTGGTCAGGGCCTAGTTTTCGTGTCTCATCTGAAAGCAGTACAGTACTAGTACACGCCATGCTGGGGCTTCAGTTCAATATCTACTCAGAGGGAAGAGTACCACCTCCCAAACTATTATGCAGGTTCCTTAGAGGGCTTCCATCCAAGCACAGGTATTTGTAGTTTTTTTGCATAATCCCCTTTATCCTATGCAACGCCTGCTGCCCTAGGCCCTGCATAATTGTCACCTTTCAAGGATAAGGAAGTATTTCATTTCTGGTTTTCACAAAACTAAAGGTTAGATTAGCTATAGGTTTAAAATGGTAGAATCCTTTCTTACTATGCCTCTCTCATATACCAGTACTGTAAAGTTAATACAAATTCTGTCCTTTTTATTTTTTAAGGTTTTTGTTTGTTTGGGTCTTTTGACCACCCAATTGTTTCTCATAAAGGTGTAAAATCTCTTCTCATCAGAATTTAGAGAGCATGACCAAAAAAGGACCAACTTGTGATTTGCCAGCTCCATAGCAATCGAAGACAAAAGAAACTCATCTGAGCCAAGGAAACAGAATGACCTTACAAGAAAAGGAGACAAATTTTCCCAGCACTAAATTAAATGTAATGAAGCATTTTTGTGATTGCTTGTGAAGTGAAAACTTGAAAAGCCTATCACTGATCCACACATGGAATATTATGAGACCATTACAGTAGGTTAAACCACTATGTAACAGCAGGACTAATTTGTCCCATGTTCTTTAAAGCCCTGAAACTGAAAATAAAATACACAAAGCCATCTTAAAATACAGGTCTTATATAATATTAAGTGAGGGAAAGAGGGGAAAAACCTGACAGTCACTCACAAATCTTGGATAAAATTAAGATGCGCCTACAAAAGACCCAAGGGAGAAAAAGGGCAAATCTCTCCATGAAATTTTTACAAAGGTATAAAATTTATTGAACACATTGTCTGGTACGGATTAGTAAACCTGGTTTTTTCGCCCCCAAGTAGTCTGTAAATTCTGACAGATATTAGTTATGATTTGGCAGTACACCATTATTCAAAGTTTACAACAGAGAGCTTACACAACAGTTCACAAATTACCTGTTCCATCAGATGCATGTGGCTTTTTAAAGTCTCTCTCAAGTCAGAAATATTGGTGTGCTCAATGACTGGAGTAGGTTTGTGAAAAATGACAGCACCTAGCAAACTATTACACAGCTGTGTGGAAAATAAATCTCCCCAGCTGAAAGAACTGGATCTGGATTGGAACAAGACAGCCATTTTGTTTCTGTGTTTGTTTGTTTATTTGCGGGAAGGAGTGGGACATGTATTTTTGAAGTACACAGAGAGAATACACGGAGAACATAGAAACTGCCTTTATATTCTCTCTCACTCTCCTATCTAACAACAGATTGAAGCGCTCCAGAAGTAGCAAACTGAGTGCCTGGAGTACCTTTCATTGCTCCACAATGACCCTTATAGCCAATATAAGAGGGAACTGTCTTGGTCATAAAATATCTCAAATTTCTAAACAATGATAAGTGATGCTCTGCTGGAAATTAAAAAGATCAAGTTGCATCTTGATAATTAAGCTATAAAGTATCACCAGGAATAGACTATTATTAACTAGCACTATTCTCAAGGGAATCATGATGATAATGCAGTAGCCCTGTGTACTATCTTACTATTACATTTCTTACATTGTGTATTTGCAAATCTTAATATTGAAATCAGGCACAATGGATGCATTAGAATTCTAAACAGCTGATCTCGGACAACATTAATCAGTTTTTTTCAGGGATGGGTTAAACCAGGTGTACAGCCAGTTATATTATAGTTATCTTAAGTTTGGTTAAAAAATAATATATTTGCTTTATAGTTTGTGGCTAGTAAGCAGAAAAAGACCCTAATCAGCAAATAAAGGAAGGCTGTGAGAATAATTAGTAGTAGTAGTTGTAGTGTAGGAAGGATGTATGGTTCAAAAATAACTAATAAGCTGCAGTAGCAAGAAAAATTGCCTTAAAACCTTTCCTCTTCAAAAGAAACAAGCACAAACCTTCCCATTGTTCTGCTGGTAAGCAAGGAGATGGGAGTATACAAGAAAGGAAGGAAAAAAGGAAGGATAAATTGCTTCAAACTGGGCTTTTGCTACAGCTACCAAGTTAGCTGATGGGTATAAAGAGAGCCATGAATCTGAAAGTTCTTTGTCAGACCCTACCTGATCATTCTGGAGCACACTAGGATGAGACGGTTTTCCCTAGGTCTGACCTGTTTTTAAATATACTGATCGCATGCTTATGAATAATTTGTTACTGTATTGGTGTAGTGACTGCTTATCTTTAGGCTGTTAGGCATGTTTTGAGCAATTGTATAAATACCATTTGTCCTTTGGACTTAATAAAGAAATTTATGGTTGAATTAGTGTTTGGTGATCTCCCATATTAATATTAATTTCAAATAATATGAATAATTCCAACACCATGAGTAGGTGTCAGTCCCAACAAACTGCCTCTTGGGAAAACTGACTGACAACTAACATCTGGTCCCACCGAGATAAGTGCAGCTTAAAAAGGAGATACAATACCAACTTTTAAGATAGGCTCCTTTTAAAAGATAAAACCACTCCATTAAATGTCTCTCTCAATTATTTCCTAATGCTTAATAACAGAATAGAAGTATAACAGAACTGCAGGAGTCAATGGATACTGATCCCTATCCTATGATGGGGTGCCATTCTTGTATAAACAGATATTTGATGGCCTAAATAAATGGTCTAATTAATTAAATCATAATACATTTTAGATAAGAAGAAATTGTAACACTTATTGTTTGTTTCCACACCACACCAAAAATTAACTCTCTTTTAGATAAACGGACTGAAAACCAATGTAGACAATACTCTAGCAATATGTTATCTTCAGAAGGCATGGTGATTTCTAGTATGATTTAGTATAGAATTCCTCCTTACATTTGAGTTTACCTTACTTAATGGAATGTAAAATCTATTTCACTCAGCAGTTGGCTTAGCATTTTCTTCAGATATGATTAACCTGTTCATGTTGAACTACCGCTGCCTAACAGGAGTTCTAAACAGAAGAAAATGCATGCATTTATCCTAATATATGAAAGGATTTGCATCTATTAATATGATTGATAAGTGTAGTCTGATCTCAAATGCACTGGGGTGGGCGATTTAGTTTTCCAATTAAACTGTCACTGAAGTTTACTAAATTCATTTACTGTCTTTTTCAGGGCTTATTTCATTACCATCAGTGATGGAATGATGTGATGTATGTTACTTTATACAGGAAACACAGGTTTTTAAACTAAAATTAGTCTTGATTTTTTGGAAAAATTACCTTAAAAGTGGTATTTCCTTTTCAGTTGGAAGATTAATGAAAAGCTTCCTATACTTGCTTGAATTTACTTACATATCCACAATAGGACCTGATCCTGAAAGGTGCTGAATGCTTCAATTCCCACTGAAGTAAAATGGAAACTGAGGTTTCCCAGTACCTTTCACAGTAGGGCCTATACAGTACATATGTAAACCTGCTAAAGATTAATTACAAGGCATAGAAATTAATGAAAAACCTGCCATGTTTATTTAAAAAAAAAAAAAAGAGTTGCAGCTAAAGATACCTGTAGCAGGAAAGGTATACCAATAATGTAGAGTATCATCAGAATTCAATGTTTACTTCGTTTCTAGATGGGGCTAGGATCTGATCCATAATAAAGCAAGAGACTTCCCTCTCCAGTGTTTGATTGAAAATAGAAACTTAAGTTGGATACTCATTTAGAAGAGAAAAAAATTAGTCCAGAATTTGGTCATGAATTAGAAACTGCGGGCAGGGGTGGGGGAGGCGGGGGAAGAGAAGGAAACAATATCAGTATTGTTAACCATCAATCTATAGAAATATGAGGTACTGTACTTTTTTTGTGTTGTTTCTTTAAAATCATAGGGTAGACTAGATTCATTACAGCTAACCAATCTTAAATATAAATTGCAGGAAATATTGGTAGTGGTAACTTTTTAGTTCTGGCCTTAGAATTTTTGAAAAAACATTATTGGGAAGATTTGGACAGACCTATTAGTTTCCATTTAGAAAATTAAAAAATGTATGCCAAGACAGAAACCATTTTCCAACAAGCATTCTATCTGGCATGCTTAAACTTTAATCTTACTATTGCAAAATATGAAGGATACCTATTATGAAACGATACTGCAATTAAACAAGATGTCCCCTTCAAAGGAGTTGCTGATGCTGCAAGAACTATGGGAAAGCATAACTCCAACATTAATAAAATGGCTGTAAATAATGGGCCTTAGAAGTTACTGGCCTTGTTGAGTTCTCTTCTAATTTTCTCAGGAACAAACTGATCAAGAAAACGTCTGAAGTGAAATGCATCGATAGCAACAATTTCAGTGCAGCGCCTCTGCCATTCATCCCTATATTGGGAAAAGGAGGACAGCAAAATTTTGTGTAGTCAATAATATATCGTCAAAGAAACAATTCCAAGAATTGAAGTGTGACTCAAAGCTTTATAACTCATTCAGCAGGTTAACTCTTTCAGTAAGCTAAGCTACAATTACCTGTTCTGAAATGCAAACATGGCAGAGATAATAGCACCACCTTACCTCACACTGATGTGAAAATACATTTATTATGTCTGTGAAGCACTGATATCATGGTGATGAAGGCCATAAAAAAGCCCCTTCAATGTGTTACAGATATTTTTGTACTGCAGACTCATAACTACACTGCAGACGTTATGAGAGTATAAAATGAAGTCATAGGTAGCTGTGGCTTTTGGCACCTAACAAGGTAATGCTCAGCAGTGAAACAGTAAAATAAACTGTCATCTGATTTCAGAGTTAGCACCTTTTCTGAATAGATGCAATTTATGCCTCTCAGAACTACTGTTGCAAGCTGTACAGGCTAAGGAAGACAATACTGTTACAGTTTGCACTTGGTTCCTCTTTGAAAGGTTTTCTTTGGAACCATAACAGCTTTAAATTAATGAATAATTAGTTTATTACCTTAAACTATCCTGTTGCCATAAAATATATGGGCCTTATCTATAACAAAGCACCTACATGTTTTCTAGCAGTTTTTAAAAACCCAATTGGTCAGATCTGTAAAAGAGAAGCTAAAAAGTACCCGAGAGCCGCAGTTCAACATTCGTGATTATTTCTGAAAAAAGAGTAAGGAAACTAAGGCTAAACTTTAATGGTAAAAATGATCTCAGCTACTCAACAGTGAATGCATTACCTTGGGGTATCATCTTCATGGCTTCTCGCCCATCGGTATGTTTCTGCATAGCCTGTATAGTCACTGTATTGCTCAGTACCTGAAATAAATCATTTGTCATGTTACACACGCAATTTGCAGATGTTTCTCTTCTTAATACATCACCTCCTCCAAGGAGTCTTCACTCCTCTGAATATATCTGCAACTTATGTTAACACTAATGGGAGCTACATATGAACATTATGAGGCAAACCAAACCCTATGTAATCAATATGAGTCTCTTTTCCATAGGGGGTAGTAAGTGTCCAACACAGGCAGTCACAACTGCAAGTCTCTTTTACCTGTGTCCACAAGTCCTAACATACATTTAACTACCTGCAGTTCTCAACCTCCCCAGTCCAGAGTGAAATTCAACAGGAAAGACACCAGGCTGATGGCTAAGGATGCAGATCTTGGGAGTAGCAAGTTATTTTTTGGGGGGTGGGGGGAAAGAATGGAAGGACACGAGTTAATCCAACACAGAATTTTTCCAATAAACTATTTTTCCTTCACGTTTTTACTGGTAAATGTCTATTTAACAAAGAGATCAGATGCCTTACTGACAGGGTTTTTTTTGTTTGAGACACAAATAAAGAAAATTAGCTTGCAAAATTTAGTAGAGAGAAAAGACTGAGAAAAGCGTCTGGTTAGCATCACTGTAATGCACTGACAGCGTTATTATAAGGAAGGGAGCTGTCATGCTTGATCAACACAGAAGACCAAAATAAGGGAGCATCATCTCTGTCACTTTTCTCTGTGATGGGCACAGAATAGTTAACTATTCTTTCATACGAGCAAGAATATTTTCCCTAATTTTAATAATCGGACAATGATTTCTAATCTATATTGTTCAAAAGATCAGAAAGTCCATGTCAAACTTTTCTTTTATATATATATATTATATATAAAAACAAGGTTTGACATATTAGAACCCATTAATATATAGTTCAACTCCTTAACATGACATGAATTATTAATTCATTTAGACCAGGACCTACATGGGCAGTAGGTTCACAGGTACATAGACATTGAAACAAGTTGACTCGCATACATATTACAATGACAATAAAATACTCCACTATTCAGAATACGTATTAAGCACCATTCACTGAAAGACTAGAATATACCCCTAATGAAGGAAACATAATAAGAGGAGGAAAATGAGATCTTAGGCCTGGTCTACACTGGGGTGGGGGGGAAATCAACCTAAGATACGCAACTTCAGCTACGAGAATAGCGTAGCTGCAGTCGACATATCTTAGTTCGACTTACCTCGCGTCCTCACGGTGCAGGGTCGATTGCCGCGGCTCCCCTGTCGACTTTGCTTCTGCCTCTGGCCGAGCTGGAGTTCAGCAGTCGACAGGAGAGCGATCGGGGATTGATTTATCGTGTCTACACTATACGCGATAAATCGATCGCTACCCAGTGGGTAGTGTAGACATACCCTCAGAGAGAAGTACATTTTCACAGGGCAACATACATTTCTCTGAAAGAAAGTCTAGAAAATGCATGAGGGTGTAAGGGCCAGAATGAAGCAATTCTTATTGCCCTGTGCCAGGAGTGGTACAGAGCTGCATCACCCCAACAGGAGCCTTGGGCATCTAGATTGCACACCTTAAAATCAATACATCTGGTCTAGGGCTGTCTTTCACTGGATGTTTGTCATCTTGGACCTCAGAGACCCCTGACTGCTACTCCCGCTATGCCCTTACCCCCACTTGCACTCTGAGGGCACATCTTCACTAGTAATGTTAAAGCGCTCCCAGCATTCAATGGCTTCCTCTTCCACACTGCCTGGTTGCCAGCAGGGGGTCACTGACAGCACAGAAGAGAGAGTTTCCCTGCTGTCAGTTCTGGTGCCTGGCCCCACCTCAGCTCAGAGCAGCTGGGAGCAAATTACAGAAAAAGTCCTTCTGAGACCCTCAGTCTGGAGCTGGAGCATGCTCATTTCACTCTGGGGGGAAGGCAAATAAGCAGTCCAGATAGCAGACAAGACACCCTCTGCAAAATTTCAAATCACTGCTCCAAAGCATGGGGGCATTACAGCCTTTCAAGAAAAGGTCTCAAGAATTTTTTTTAACATGTGCAAAACAACATTTTTTCCTGGCTACTTTCTCTAAAATGACAATCTTTTTGGCCAAACATTTTCAAAAAATCAGCCTGAGACAGACACCCCCATGGAAAATTTCAGCCCAAATGGTTAAAGTTTGTCAAAGTTATAAGCATTTGAACTGGGTCTTATAACGGTAAATGTTGGACAAACTTTATAATAGCCAGTATTACTAGCCCCGCTTATAATAAAGCCACAGAAAATGAGATTACTAAGTAAACTGTAGTCCTCTATGCAGTTAGGTACATCAATTCACACTTGAGTACTTCCTTATATGAACCTAGACCAGGGGTGGGCAAACATTTTGGCCCAAGGGCCACATCTGGGTATGAAAATTGTATGGCAGGCCACGAATGCTCACGAAATTGGGGGTTGGGGGGGTGAGGGCTCCGGCGGGGGGTTGGTCATGAGGGGTTGGGGGTGCAGGAGGGTGCTCTGGGCTGGGACCGAGGAGTTCGGAGGGCGGAAGTGGGATCAGGGCTTGAGCCGGGGGTTGAGGCACAGGAGGGGGTCAGGGGTGCAGGCTCTGGGCGGCGCTTACCTCAAGCAGCGGCATGTCCCCCCTCCAGCTCCTACACAAAGGTGCAGCCAGGCGGCTCTGCGTGCTGCCCCATCAGCAGGCCCCACCCCTGCAGCTCCCTTTGGCTGTGGTTCCCGGCCAATGGGCGCTGCAGGGGTGGCAATTGGGACAGGGGCAGCGTGCTGATCCCCCTGGCTGCCCCTATGTGTAGGAGCCAGAGGGGGGACATGCCGCTGCTTCCGTGAGCCGTGCGGAGCAGGGCAAGCCCCCGACCCCGCTCCCCGGCAGGAGCTTGAGGGCCGGATTAAAACATCTGGAGGGCCGGATGTGGCCCCCGGGCTGTAGTTTGCCCACCCCTGACCTACACTGTGATCCATCCATACACCCCCACATAAATAGAGCCCGGCAAATCCGCAGATATCCACTTTATATCTGCAGATGGATGGATGCGGATCCACATTTTATATCTAAAGCCCTGCAAATCTGCAGATATCTGCTTTATATCCTCAGATGTCCTCCTCCGTGGACGTGGATATCTGCGGATCATTTTTGTGAATCATGGATCAGATGCAGATACAAATTTTGTATCCGCGCAGGGCTCTATTCATAAGTACATTGTATGGCAATCAAGCCCACAATCCTGCCAAGCACTGAACCCTGCCCCCCAAATTAATTAGCCCCCCCCCCCCCACAAACACACACTTAGAGGTACTACCTCCTCTCTTCCATTGGGCCATGCAAGTCCATAATGTGGGAGCACAAAGCACCCCTGACTTCTGTCGCCTGGGTGCCTCCAGCTCCAGCTGTGGAAGGTGCCCTTTCTGGCTGAGTATATGGCTTCAGCAACCCCTCGCTGTCATAGCTCCATTCAGGGAGAAATGACTCACCTCTGGCTTCACAAAGATTGTGAAGAGCACAGCAAGCCACAGTAATGAGGACAGTACTGATGACACTGTAGACACCTCCAACAGAATTTTAATCTGCCTGATGCACATTCAACCATCATTCTACACCTGCTGAGAATGTAATTAAATTGTGTTTTGCCAAGGCCTCTGAAATCAGGGTATGGTTTCATAAGCCAAGGAAAAAGAGGGTGCGTGAGGTCCCCCAGAATAATGGTGGGGACAGTGACCCCATTTATGACAATGTCATTTGTTGAAAATAGTGTCCCAGACTGTCCATCAACGTAGACTCCGAATCGGTGATAAACTCAGGCATCATGAACGTTTCCAGTGTACCCACGTTGACATTCATAAATCAGCTTCTGTGGTCCACCAGTGCCTGCATAACAATGGAATAGTCCCCTTTCTGGTTTATGTACTGATGTGCTCCTTTACGAGGACAAAAAATGGGTACGAGTCACATCAATGGCCCCAGCGCAGTTAGGAAACCCAATAGTCTCAAAGCTAGCAAATACTTCAGGAATATCTTTAATGCCTGCCACTTTGGGGTAAACCACATGCCTGATTGCCTCAGAAACCACCATCACCACTTTACCCACAGTCAACTTTCCAACACCAAACTGGTTGGCAACAGGCCTGTAGCAGTCTGGGGTAGCCAGCTTCTAGATAGTTATAGTGACCCGCTTCTGGACTGGCCAGGGTGACCTCATTCATGTCTCTTTATGCTGGAGGGAGGCAAGCCGCTCACAAATCTCCAAGAATGTTGCTTTCTTCATGTGAAAGCTCTGGACCCACTGCTGGTCATCCCAGGTCTGCATGACAACATGATCCCTACAGTCTGTGCTTATGGCCCTGCGCTAGAAGCAGCAGTCTACGTAGGGGGCATCAGCGGCTATGACAAGTGTATTGAGCAGCATAAGGGAGTGCGAGTCTGCCATGCCAGGGTACTCTCCCTCCTCCACCATGGCATCAGTCAGGTACCTTTGGTGGGTCAGAAAATGCTGTCAAAACGTCAACAAGTGCCTCACGGAAGCTTTGCCCATTTCTTGACACATGAGCGAAGAGCGCAAGCAAGAGAAGTTCTTCAAAAGGCACCTCCTCCATGTTACTGGCTCTTAGCTGGGAGCATACAGACCAAAATCACTCCTCAGCAGGCTGTGTTGGTAGGCTGTTCAAACATCCTGTAACATGCAGGGTAGGCAGTAAAGTTTTCCCATAGCGCATCATGGTGAAAGGGCTAGAGAAGTCACAATTCAGAAGGACACTAGGGACTCTGGGATACGACTGGTTTGACTCGGGTGTGCGTACTGTAGTGTTGATGCCAGAGCCCCAGGTTCAAGCCTGGGTTTGAAAGTCTTAACTCAGGTTTAAGAATCAGTGTAGACGCTCAGGCCCAGGAGTTTCTCCCACAGGTCAGCTAACTCAAGTCCCATTAACGCTAGACTTACACTGAAGTTTAGACAGATCTTAAGAGTACGCTTACCATTAAAAACGCTAAGTGAATCTGGCACAGACAGTGCATTCAGTCATTCATATACACACAAATGCACACAGAAAAGACATAGCTGTGTACGGTTTATAAAGTATTAAATACAAAAGACAAACCTTATTTTGAAACATACAGACTATCAGCTTTCAATACAGGCTGTTCTTGACTCGCTTAAAATTAATATTTATTGATATGCCTGGAGAAAATGTCTGCACAAACAACAAGAAAAGCAAATGAGAGCTGACAGCTCTCCGTCAGGACAGCCTAGGAAACCTTCAACTTTGAGAAGAACATGTTCCCTTCAGGTATAGCAGTTAGAAGGAAAGCACTGGGTTATCAGGAATGAGAAACTATACCATATCAGGATGGTTTAAAGAGTGTAGAAGTATTAGTTTTGTTTTTTAAAGGGTCATTTTCATTTGCTTTTTATGAAAATGCAACTTCTGATGACCAAAGTATGAAGAGATGAATTAATCATCAAGAGGCTCACAGAAATCACACAAAATTTTAACTCGTGTCCCAGAAACCCAGCATTAATGAAAACCATTGATTTTCATAAATGAAACTCTGGAAGGATATCAGATAAAAATTATTACTTGACAGGCAGTAGTCTCGCCTGTGACTCTCAGGCTTCCAAGCTGAGGTTGGAAAAAGAATCGGATCTGCAAACATTTCTGGAGAATTTCAGAGGCTACTTTATCTTCTGCCCTATTTTTTGGGTTAATTGATTAGCGTTTCCAACATCTGAATTCAAATGAAAGTATACACAATAGCACACTGCAGAACACTAGGGAAAACAACAAGCAGAGAAATGCAGGAGGCTAATTTGCCATTTACAAAGCAGAAAACAACCAAGAAAATGAGAGCACAGAAAGAAACAAAACATGTAGGCAGAGTGCCAAGATTCAGAGGACAAGCTACAAAATAAGATGAAGGTGGTGCTTATAAAAGGAGAAAAAAACCAGATACAATACAGTAGCAAAGAAATTTCTTTAGCACTTCTATGAATTACAGAAGTCGAGGAAAACTCTGCTTGCCATATGCTAGAGCCTCTAAAAAGAACTGTGTAGGTTACTAGAAACAACATAAGGACTCAGGATCTTACTATTCTTAAGATCTAGCCATGTAAATTAAATCACTGAGCTATAGAGGAGGAGGAAAAGGGCATTGCCCCACCTTTTTTCCCCATAGTGTCTGAATGGAAGAGGATAGAACATCATACCCTCTGAGGGAAGAAGGTTAGTACCACTCGTAACCAGTAAAGCAGCAGAATAAGCAGCCTGTTTTTACTTTGGTTGAACATATTTGGTCTCACATGGTAAAGAGGCTGAATTCAGAGTATCAAGACTTGTTCACAATCTGAGTAGAAACCATGGTCTGTTAGCGGCAATCGTGGTATATAAGCTAAACAAGAAAACATAGTAGAAATATCTCACGGGAATCTCTAGCATTCCCTCTAACATTTCTGTAGGCAGACAATTCTCTGTCTGTTGAAGAACTACTTCGTTTGCATGACCAATTTCATATTCATTACAGTGATGATCTCAACCAGATGTTGCACAATCAGAACAAATTTAATTTCTTTCCAATTTCTCAGACTCTTCTGCAAATTTGAGTAGCACAGTTACATCCATTAGGCCACTGCGTCAAGATGCATCATAAAAAAAATGTAATTTATCAGGAAGATAGTGGCATACAGTGCAGACTTGCCTAAGAACCAAGATGGAAGAAAGCCAGGGATCAAATGAGGATGATGAAATGGCCATTTCCATTAAGGGAGCAGAACATCACAGATATTAATTAGAAGGCACTATAATAAAGTAAAGTGGATTGAAAAAAAAATTGGGAGAATACTGGCTGAATGAAAAAGTCACGCTTGTTTGACCCTAGCAACAAATGCTTGCATTTTTGAAGGTGAATGGCTAGCTGCCCCAACATTTTGTTTACTGTAGACTTCTCTTGGGAGGACTCATTCTTTACAATCTCTTTTAGTAACCTTAACCTGGAAGAGCTAACCCTTTCTGGAGGGGAAGTAATTTAGTGCTTTAATCTTGTTAGTGCCTAACACAGGGCATTTGACTGAGAATCTGAAACTCATATCACCTTACAGCAAACGTGTTATGGCACATGAACTATATTCCTGAAGATATTTGCCTACTGACACAACTATATACAAGATAATCAAATTTAAAATGAGTAACAAAACAAAGCTTCAGAGTACAACAGAACCTGAAAAATGGATATTGTACTAAACTATCTTTTGTATGAGTACCTTCTTTCATTAATTATTCTTTCAGAGGGTTTTATCAAATATGTGTTTAGATGTATTATAAACTGATAAAAAAAATGTATCACCTCTGGTCTGAATTAAAATTAAAGGGAAGCTGGATTCCATTAAACTGTAGACCTCTCACACCAACTTTGATTTCTTCTCTGCCCAAAAGAGATTCTTCCTTCCTTCCCCATCCCCAGATCCCCGACAGACTCATCTTCTACTCCTGAGCTGTCAGTCTACCTTTTCAATGATGCAGATCACCCAAGCCATCAGTTGAGCACATCATTATTGCGGGAACCCCTACATAACTCAAAGCCCCAGCTCAGCCTTCCTTCAACTCTTTGGAGCTCAGAAACCTGATTTAATCCATCCTGGTTTGGTGCTAGAAACTGTATTAACATGAGTAACAGTAAACTCCAAATTCTAGAAGGTGTAAGAGATTGCACATTTCTGTAAACAGCCTCAAAACAACATATTCCAGGCACTGTGCAGACCCTGAGCATATTCTGTCTAAATAACTTGCAAAATCAACAGTCTGAGAGGGACTTCTTGGATTGCCTTGTCTTGCTCTTTGTGTTGATTGATTTTTTTCTTTTTGTGGTGACTATAAGCCAATTTCTTTCTTCAGACTGAGTTTTCAATCTCCCACTTTAATCAGGTTAAATGTAGCTGATTCCAGGAAGGAATTGGAAAACTGTTTTTTGACAAAATAGAAGTATTTGCTAATGGTGACTGATTGTGGCTTTTACTCACTGACTCTTCTTTGCAGTGCTCTTTAGTTAAATCTTAAAAATAGCCATGGAGACTGTTTAGGAGTCTCCAGAGACCTATGTGTAATAAATGAGTTTTATTTCTTTTGTAGGCCTGCTGTTGGCCACTTTTTAGTAGCTCATTCACAAAAATATTCTATGATGTATACTGGCCTTTTTCTCTGGAAATGCATAATGTGTTTTTTTAAAAACACATGCACTATGGTACCATTTTTAAACTTCAACTTGAAATATAAACCTAAGTGAAATATTTTCAAATCCACATTCAAATTTAAAAAAAATTAAAAACATTGCAAACTATTAGTTCATTTTGTTTCCACTGCTCTTTGTCTCATACAGTGACAGATGAAGAAATTTGAGATTAGGCCATAGAAAAAGAAATAGTAGTAGGGAAAAATATTGCAGGCTATAGATAGTTTAGTCTCTCCTACCAGTAATAATAAAAGCTGCATTATATTTAGTCCATGTCTAAGGCCTGGTCCACCTCCCTGTGAAGTCAATGGGAGCTGTTCAACAGACTTCAGTAAGAACTGAGATCCTAAATTAATAACTTAAGTATAAATATTCTCCTTTTATCCCTGATATCTTGGCCAATACAAATTTGGGAAACTATATTCCTGTATAGTTTTAGATCTATTTATGTATTCATATTGTGTTCTTCACAGGTATATTTAATCCAGAAAAACAGTTAACTCTTAAAGTCCTTTCCTAAATTGTTGCATACATTTCTGTGTGCTATTAAAACAACTCTGCAAACATTAAAACAGCTGTAATTTTCCAGCCCAGATGTAGCAGCACTTCAAACGACAGATGAAGTGAGGAGTGCTTTTAAAGACAGTGAAGTGCTTTGGACTCCTTCAGGATGAATGTCACAATTTCACTAAAAATATAAAGGCTTAATATGCAAAACACACAAGTTGTTAATCTGCATATCAGTTAATCATAGAATACCAGGGTTGCCAGGGACCTCAAGAGGTCATCTAGTCCAGTGGTTCTCAAACTTTTGTACTGGTGACCCCCCTCTGAGCTAGCCTCTGAGCGCGACCCCGCTTATAAATGAAAAACACTTTTTTATATATTTAAAAGCATTACAAATGCTCGATGCAAAGTGGGGTTTGGGGTGGAGGCTGACAGCTTGCGACCCCCCCATGTCATACCCTGGCGACCCCCTGAGGGGTCCTACCCCCCAGTTTGAGAACCCCGATCTAGTCCACCTCCTGCTCAAAGCAGGACCAATCCCCAACTAAATCATCTCAGCCAGGGCTTTGTCAAGCCTGACCTTAAAAATCTCTAAGGAAGGAGATTCCACCACCTCCCTAGGTAACCCATTCCAGTGCTTCACCACCCTCCTAGTGAAAACGTTTTTCCTAATATCCAACCTAAACCTCCCCCACTGCAACTTGAGACCATTACTTCTTGTTCTGTCATCTGCTACCACTGAGAACAGTCTAGATCAATCCTCTTTGGAACCCCCTTTCAGGTAGTTGAAAGCAGCTATCAAATCCCCCCTCATTCTTCTCTTCTGCAGACTAAATAATCCCAGTTCCCTCAGCCTCTCCTCATAAATTATGTGCTCCAGCCCCCTAATCATTTTTGTTGCCCTCCGCTGGACTCTTTCCAATTTTTCCATATCCTTCTTGTAGTGTGGGGCCCAAAACTGGACACAGTACTCCAGATGAGGCCTCACCAATGCCGAATAGAGGGGAATGATCACATCCTTCAATCTCCTGGCAATGCTCCTACTTATACAGCCCAAAATGCCGTTAGCCTTCTTGGCAACAAGGGCACACTGTTGACTCATATGTTGAATCCTATGGATCTCCTAGATATGCTAATAATGGAACCATCCTGATAAGAGCCACTCTATTCTTGACCACAATACTAACAACCAAAAATAGAGACTACCTCCAAAAGAAGCCATTTCAAGTTTTACACTGGGCTCACTGATTTACTAAGATGGAACTTTGTGAGCATAGTGAATATTCTGTACATAACTGTGCAGTGTAGACATCTCCAATAAACTTCATAACTACTAACTTCAATATCAAATTTTAGAATTTTAGTTCAAGAAACCCACAGTAAACTGAGACATTATGTAGACTGAGTAGTAATGTAGGTATTATAGCCAAGTTGCAGCAGACCCTAAGAGGAATTTACAATCAGACCATTAGACTCAAAAGAGGTTGTCTTTTACTATAAAGCCTGTTCCTGAGTTATTTGAAGTCAGTGCGATTTTTAGCATAAACTCACACTGGAACATAATTAGGCAATTAATCTCTTATCACAATAATTACTCATTTGAGAACTGTCTACAAAGAGAAATATCAACAAACAGCATTGCAGTGAGTGTGAAGACTAGGAGATAGGTACACAGGATGCTTTTAAAATTTGTGATCTAAAAGAAAAATGACATGAATAAATCAGGGTATGTATATGACTGTTGACAATGCTTCAGCTTCTATGATGTTGGAGATGTCAATTGAAATCTCTTGGCACCACACTAATTCCATATATAATAGGAAGATAAGTATTTGAAACTTTCTGCACAGAGTTAACAAAGACTAACCTGTGATTATAAGACATTCATTGTGGTCCAGGACTTCAGTGATGAGCCGAGATACTATCAGCTCTGGATTGATTAAAAAACGAATTTCTTCTTGTACCAGTCCTGCACCAGTGACGCCACCTCCAACAAAACGATTTGCAAAATCAACCTAGTAGAAAAAATGTCCTAGATGATTACAGAATAGGCAAACATCTTTACATCCTTTCTTTAATAAGATAAATAAATGCAGCGTGAGATTCATCTTTCTGTTCAGCCTTTGTTTTGTTTGCCCACTTGCATTTAGAAATGCAATTAGCAGGACTGAGCCACCTTGCCCTCACTGCATATTAAGTGGTGGGGACCTTTGTCCAGCTTGACAAAGAAAGTGAGTTGCCCCTGTTTAATTGCAAAGGTGGCTTGTCCAGCAGGCTGATAGGAAAGAGGTTGTTGCCTCTTTATGCCTTGCCCCCCGGTTACCTTCTTCACCTAAGAAGCAGAAAGCAGTTAGTAGATCATGTGGGGTGGGGTTTATTATTTGACAAAATGCTCTCAGCCCAAGATTCTTAAAAGGAACACTTTCTTTCCAAACATTTATTGGAGTAAAATATAGTTGTTTCCATTTTTACATCCCTTTACAATTTTCCCATTCTATATTTTACAGAAGTTAGAAAAATTACACATTATTAAACATTTGGCCATCAGCTGCATGTCCTAAATCATTTATAGATTGGTAATGCAACTGTACCAGCAGTTCTCTACCTACTGAGATTCACTGTTAACTATGGCTGAGGACACCTGAATGGGATGAGACTTTTTGTTCAAATCAGACTGACACACTGTTTGAAATAGATAAGCTTTAAGCTCTTGTTTTTTTTGCAGGAGTAGCATGTATTTCACTTTAAAAAAAGCCTCCATCCACAGAAATAAAGGTGGTGAACTAAAACCTGTATATTAATCATGAGGTAGACTGTAAAGAAATTAAAAGTGATGGAATGGATAAAATAGAATCTATTTGGGTCAAAAGCACTTCGGGGAAAAAGGTTATCAGAGGTTCCTCTGGGTTAGTGCTTGGGGTATGCTATGGACCTCTCAGAATCTGAT
Source organism: Terrapene triunguis (assembly GCF_002925995.2). Taxonomy (NCBI): domain Eukaryota; kingdom Metazoa; phylum Chordata; order Testudines; family Emydidae; genus Terrapene; species Terrapene triunguis. The sequence goes on along the minus strand of NW_020664497.1, from coordinate 758,829 downwards.
GTGGATATGGATAGAGACATCGTTAATATTTCTAATGAAATAAATATTACTGGGAATTGTGTGATTATGGGAGACTTTAATTTCCCAGATATAGACTGGAGAACAAGTGCTATAATAATGGTAGGGTCCAGATTCTCCTGGATGCGACAGCTGACAGATTTCTCCACCAAATAGTCACCAAACAAACAAGAGGTGATACCATTTTAGATTTAGTATTGGTGAATAATGAGGATCTCATAGAAGAACTGGTTGTAAGGGACAACCTTGGTTCGAGCGATCATGAGCTAATTCAGTTGAAACTAAATGGAAAGATAAACAAAAACAGATCTACAACTAGGGTCCTTGATTTCAAAAGGGCAAACTTCAAAAATTAAGGGAATTAGTTAGGGAAGTGGACTGAACTGAAGAACTCATGGACGTGAATGTGGAGGAGGCTTGGAATTACTTTAAGTCAAGGTTTCAGAAGCTATCAGAAGTCTACATCCAAGCAAGGGAAAAAAATTCATAGGGAAGACCAAACTGGATGAGCAAGCATCTCAAACAGGTTACTAAGAGAAAGCAGAAAGCCAAAAGCTAATATGGAATGGAAGATAGGATGGATCAGAAAGGAAAGCTACCTTTTGGAGGTCAGAAAGTATATGGATAAAGTGAGAACTGCCAAAAGCCTAGCAGAGTTAGACCTTACAAAGGAAATTAAAACCAATAGTAAGGCTCTAAAGCCGTATAAATAAAAAGAAAACAAGGAAAGAAGTGGGACTGCTAAACACTGAGGATGGGGTGGAGATTAAAGATAATCTAGGCATGGTTCAACACCTAAACGAACACTTTGCCTCAGTTTTTAATAAGGATAATGAGGAGTTTAGAGGTTGTGGCAGAGTGGCTAATAGAAATGTTGATTTGGAAGAAGAACTTATCACATCCGAGGTAGAAGTCAAACTCAAACAGTTTAATGAAACCAAATCAGAGGGCCCAGATAATCTCCATCCAAGAATATTAAAGGAACTGGCACATGAAATTGCAAGCCCTATTGCAAGGATTTTTAATGAATCTGTAAACTCAGGAGTCATACCCTACAAATGGAGAATGGGTAATATATTACCTATTTTTAAGAAAGGGAAAAACAGTGATCTGGGAAACTACAGGCCTGTTAGTTTGACCTCAGTTGTATGCAAGGTCTTAGATCAAATTTTGAAAGAGAAAGAAAAGGACATAGAGATAAACAGTAATTGGGAGAAAATACAACATGATTTTACAAAAGGTAGATCGTGCCAGACCAAACTGATCTCTTTTTTTGAGAAGATAACTGATTTTTTAGACAAAGGAAATGCAGTAGATCTAATCTACCTGGATTTCAGTAAAACATTTGATACAGTTCCACATGGGAAATTAGTTAAATTAAATAAAATGGGGATTAATATGAGAACTGAAAGGTGGATAAGGAACTGGTTAAAAGGGAGACTAGCATGGGTCATACTGAAAGGTGAATTGTCAGGCTGAGAGAGGTTACTAGTGGAATTCCTCAGGGATTGGTTTTGGGATTAATCTTATTTAACATTTTCATTAATGACTTTGGCGCAAAAAGTGGGAACGTGATAATAAAATTTGCAGACGACAAAAGTTGGGAGGTACTGCCAATATAAGATGAGACTCAGGGAGCTCGACTTAGTTGACCTAACCAAAAGAAGGCTGAGGGGCGATATGATTGCTCTCTATAAATACAATCGGGGGATAAATACTAGGGAGGAGAAGAGTTATTTAACGGCCAATGTGGGCACAAGAACAAATGGATACAAACTGGCAATCATCAAGTTTAGGCTTGAAATTAGACAGGATTTCTAACCATCACAGGAGTGAAGTTCTGGAACAGCCTTCCACGGGGAGCAGTAGGGGCAAAAAACCTAACTGGCTTCAAGACTGAGCTTGATAAGTTTATGGAGGGGATGGTATGATGAGACTGCCTACAATAGCATGTAACCCATCTGCAACTGCCAGTAGCAAATATTCCTGAAGGCCAGAGATGGGACACTAGATGGGGAAGGCTCTGAGTTACAATAGAGAATTCTATCCCAGGTGTCTGGATGGTGGGTCTTGCCACTATTTGGGGTCAGGAAGGAATTTCCCCCCAGGTCAGATTGGCAGAGACCCTGGGGTTTTTCACCTTCCTCTGCAGCATGGGGCACAGGTCACTTGCAGGTTTAAACTAGAGCAAATGGTGGGTTCTATGTAACAGTCTTTAAATCATGATTTGAGGACTTCAGTAACTCAGCCACAGGTTATGAATCTATTACAGGTGTGGGTGGGTGAAGTTCTGTGGCCTGCAGCATGCAGGTCAGACTGAATGATCATGATGGTCCCCCCTGGCCTTAAAGTCTATGAGTCTACATTATAACTTAGTGACCAGCATATAATTTATAGTTTTGTTCTTTTTATAAAAAAAAGGATGCTATTCCATCCTAATCTTTCAAATGCCATTATATTTTTCCACATCTCTCTTAAGATAACTGAATTCATAATAGATAATAAGAGTTCAACCAAAATGAGAGGGTGGCAGAAGAAATAAATCCCCTTGGACCACAAACTCATATTAAGTGTCAAGTCTAAAATGATTTTTAACCTCTAAAAGGCAAGGCTCTGAAACAACTAGCCAAAATAACAACAAATCCCTACTGAAACTTATGATGAAAATGTTGGTAGACATTTAGTGGTTGAGGTGTTGCTAAAAGTGACTGTGGTATATAAAACTCAGATGAAAATTCTCCAAAATGTTTTGTCAGAGTTCTTAATCCAAGCAGAGGGATTACCTGCTCTGTTTATTCAGACTTAAAAAGCTAAATAGCTAGAAAAAGGGAATATCACCACCCCTCAGAGTATATTTGTTTTAGCTGAGTTTAATGTAAATTTATACAATACATAAAAGGCATTATAAAAGTATCAGCATAATTTCCTCCTCCCTCCTGGGATTACAGGATGGGTGACTAAGGAGAGGAAGAAAAATTAATATTTCTGTGTAGTTTTTAAGTTTATCATCTCCATGCAGATTCTGGCTGCTCGGATTTAATGAAGGTACGAAGGGCTTCAAGGAGAAGAATTTTCCTCATGTTAAAATATCAGCAATCTACTTGTGGTGATGCTCTCACTTGAGACATAGGATATGCCGTGCTGGGTCACATCATTGGGTCCAGTATCGTGTGTCTGCTTGTGGCTAATATTGGAGCAGCACTAATGCCTACTGATTATCAACTAAAATATCTTAGAGCTGCCTGGAATAACTAGTTAATTTACTATTATTATTGATAATTTGAAGAAGAATAGTATTATGTGCATACTGTGGTAGCAACCAAAGACCCCCAAGTCAGGATCAGGGGCCCATTGTCCTAGCTGCTGTACAAGCAAAAAGGTAGAACATGGTCTCTCCCTACTCTGAAGAGCCTAACAGTTTAAATTCAAGACAAGACACAAAAAATAGGAGGGAGGTGAGGAGAGATAAGGGTAACACTAATAAGTTCATATGGTTACACAGGGAATTTGTAGAAGTATAAATGTTTGAGAACCATCCTGTTGTGCATTTGTTAACCTATCAAACCATTATCTTCTGTGCACTCTTAATATATGCTGTCCCGTAGAAAGAGTAACCCTGGGCACATACCGTTTTATATTTATATATTTCATCTCCCCCCTTCTACTTTGCATTATTGATTCCTGTTTATTGTATTTTTATGTGTGAGTGTATATATATGTACGTATATGCACGCAAGATTTTATATACAGTAAACAGTGTGTACACACACACACACACACACACACACACACTGGATATTAGCCAGGATGGGCAGGGATGGTGTCCCTAGCCTCTGTTAGCCACAAGTTGGGAGTGGGCAACAGGGGATGGATCACTTGATGATTACCTGTTCTGTTCATTCCATCTGGGGCACCTGGCATTGGCCACTGTCGGAAGACAGGATACTGAGCTAGATGGACCTTTGGTCTGACCCAATATGACTGTTCTTATGTTCTTGCACAATTTTCATAATGCACTCAGACAACACATGTAATAATGCCCCCTTCCTCCTGGGAGGCCACTGGGGCCCAGAGGGTTTCCTAAACTCTGCAGGAATGCATCACTGCAGGTGTCAGGTATGAATCAGCAAGGAACAGCAGACAACCCTGGAGCCTCTGAGGCGATAAAGGCATCACCTCCCTAGCACTGCTCCACAGGAGCAGGACAGACTTTCCAGACTCCATCTGGCCACTAGTGCTGGTAAGCAGGAGATGCTAGGACCTTCTTAAAGGGTCACTCCCCGTGGAAAATTCTGTGGAGGACTCCAAACCACATGGAGCTCCCCCGTTGAACACATTCCCAGATATTATCCAGCAACCTTGTAGTTCCAGTTACAAACTTTATGGATCTATTTCTCCCCTAGGCAAGGACTGTATTTCCCCTTTTCAAGTGGGATTGCAAGAACGAAAAGCAACTTCAAATGACAGGATAATGTAAGTTGATAAAAGGGACAGAACACAAAGTTTTATACTAAACTCTAAAAGCTAAACTTGTCACCCCTTCAAACAAAACTAAATATTTCTTTATGGATATGGAGGAGACATTCTCCTTATCAATCAGTTTTAGCTGACTGGCTCTCAGACCAAAACAACTATGCTGGCAGCAGAAAGAGCCTCTTGAACTACTGAACTGGTCACCAGATGGGGCACAGCAACAGCTTTTAAAAAATAAACTGAAAACTGACACCCTGTCAAGATCATACCCTGGAAACTCCTTTCCTGTCAATCTTCAATCCATGTCTGAACTGAAGGACCTGAAGCTGTCCAGGTCTTGTGATTTTCTGTCAAATGGTTTCGGAAACAGGGACACATGTGAAAAACAAGGTGAGCTGGGAAATATTGACACTACTAAGGCTTTCAAAATGATCAGTTTTGTTGTTTCTTTTATCCGGTATAATATCACTACTTAAACAAAAAAACAAAAACCAAGGAGGTATATGAATAGCTTTGCTAAACTACCCAGTCATCAAAAGCGGGGCCAAAAGCACAGCATAAAGCCATATTTTTATTAGATACTTACCTGTAGCATACCACGTCCATTGCTTTCTATAGTGCCCTCATATGTGACATACAATCTGGTCAGTTTTTTATGAGATCTATAATTTTAAAAATATATATAGATACAGTGTTACCTTACAGAGAATCAATTAACTACATCACCAAATGTAAAAGTCTCCATTATAAAAATCTGCAAAAAAATAAATGAACAAAATTATGTTCTCAGTTACATTAGTGTAAATCCAAAGTAACTCCATTGACTTCAATGAAAAGCTTTGTTTGCTTTCCAAAGGGATACTCCAGATATACAACTTAGAGCAGAATTTGGCACAACGTGACAAAAGTCAGATATGAGTTAGGGAAGTGGGAGGTGAAGAAAATGAATACTCTGCATTTACATAGTACTTTCCATCCAATGATATCCGCTCCCTATGATCACATCAGTCAATCCTCACTACCACTTGGTGAATTGGGTTTTATTATTCCCATTTTATAGATGGTGAAACGGAAGTTAGGTTCCTCGCCCAAGGCCACAGAACAAGAGAATAGCAGATCTGGGCCTAGAATTCTGATACTCCTAGATGTCGCTGAGTGCAGGGGCACCACCTGTGCCCCAGTACACAAAAGATTAACTACAGCTTCCCTTTTCCTTTCTGTTACACAGTAACTCATGTGAACAGCTACATAAGCAGGAATGCTGGAAAGACAGAAGAGAGGAATGTCTGTTGGAAAGCAGGACTCCACACACAGGTACTGAGGCTATGGCTACACTAGAGAGCTTACAGCGGCTGCAATAAACAATATGTGTAGCCGCTCTAAGGCGACAGGAGAGAGCTTTCCCATCAGTTTAATTACTCCAGTCTCCATGAGTGGCGACAGTTCTGTTGGCAAGAAAGCTTCTCCCATAGACATAGTACTGTCCACACCAGCACTTAAATCGGCATAAATTATGTCACTTGGTGTGTGTGTGGCTAATTCACACCCCTGAGCAACATAATTTATGTCGATTTAAACTGGAGTATAGCCATAGCCTGAGTGAACCCCACCTGGAGGGATCTTTTTGTTGTTGTTTTATGCTTATGGTAACTTATTTTGATCTATGCTGATAAAGATTTGCTGCTGTTGAAAAATCCTGTTGCTCGCTGCCATTTTATTTCTGCTGAACTACACTCTCCAGCTCACAACTACTCTTTGGGTTTTCACAAATTTGGACTTATTTTGATCAGAATGATCATTTTTGATCATTAATTTCCATCCAGAATTGTAAAATTAAAATAATCACTTAATTTTATGGATTGATCACCAGTGTTGTGGACAGAATATTCTAATCTACCATATACTTTTATTAACGGTATTAAATCTTTTGACTTACTGAAGAAAGTCACTGACATTTAACCATAATATAGTGGAATTTAAAAAAAAAAAAAAAAAAAAAGAGAGGTTTAAATTAAGCTGTATTAGTTACAATCATCCATTAATAGATTTACAAGGGACATAAATCTACTCTCTACTTGAGCAGGATATTAAGAAACAGAATATTCTGTATGAGAAGCTAGTACATAAACTGAAGTACATTCATATCAGTGATGGCTTAGATTCCTCACTTTAGCAAACAAGAAATAAAATGATGTTTCACCTTTCTGTTAAAAAAAAAAAATTAGCCATTCAGCTCCCATTGAGGTTAATGTGAAACATGTCTATATCCTCAATCACCAATTTTAAAATCTTTAATAGCATACAATTACATATTTTATACCCCTAAATAGTAGTTACACAGATAGAGCAAAGAAGCACTATGTTAATATGACAAAATCATTTAGACAGATTAGGAAAAATAATTTGGGGTCAGATCCTCATCTGAGTACATTGGCAAAGCACCAGTCAATGTCAATGGAGGTAAACTGATTTACACCAGCTGAAGATCTGACCCTTGACATATACAATTGTAAGGATATGCAGTTTCCTGGAAGACTAGGAGAGGCATGTGTACTCTGTTATTATTAAACATGCATGAATTGATGTACTCTGAGACTTATACTAATAGATTTTTAAAAAAATGTTTTGGACCCCAAAATGCCAGCATCTTTTCTGCCCAGCACATATATACCTGTTTACTTCTGCAATTCAAGGATTCTGCATTCTGAATTGACTCATCTTTTTTAAATGGTGGCTTAATTCTCCTTTGTCATACCTCAAAGTCTTTCTCAGTAATCATTGCATATTTATCCTGAAACCAGAGCAAGCTGAGTGCTTTTTCCTTACAATTCACTGTGCCACCATCACCTCAAGAAATCAATCTCTTTGCAAGAGACAGCACAAAATTACTCAAGCAGAGAGTGCAAAGGGAATGCAATGTCAGCTCCTACCCTGAGTAACTACTTTCAATGGGATTACCTTCTAAAATAACTTTTGTTGTATGCCCTTTAGGGCTTGGGGATCCATTTATCATATACTAACTATAGTATATTTAAGAACTGGTAAAACTAACAAGAAATCCGTGACATGCTATTTGCAAGACACAGTATCAGACCTTTCATTCTACTATGTGTCTAACAAGGGTGCATTTTTTAGATTATAGTTAATATGCATTGTATAGCAAGTAAATTAAAAGAGAATGTACACACTAGTTATTTTAGCACATTTTAGGGGTAGTAACTATTATAACTACTACAGTTATAAGATTTTTCTTTTTTAATAAACACCAATTATTAAAGTAAGTCTAAAAAAAGAAAGAGCATGGAATAGCCAGTAAGTCTACACGGTGCTATTTAGAGTCTTGGATACAAATGTAATATATAATGTTAAATCTTAACTAGCATTTATATCTATAATCCTAAATCTACAGATTTTGATTCTAGGGTTACACACCCAATTCCCCAATTTCTTGCCTCTCTTCCCAGCCCCAAAACTCCAACATCCAAAAACTTCGCTTAAATCTAAAACTTCACATTCCCAGACAAGCAGCCACCATCTTACTTGGACTGTTTGCTGATGACATGGCACTAGCCAATGAAAAAGCTAACAAATCAATTTTTTCATGCTGGCTGTCAGCCATATTGCATTCGAGTTCCTGTCATTGCTGCTTCAGATGAACCATCACACCCAGGCTAACCTCATCCCTACATATATACTTGCAAATTTTCATGGAAATATCACTGTTTAAATATTCATTTAAATCATGAACAAACAAAATGAAATGAAGTCACTGAAGCACATAAATATGCTCAAGTTAGAAATTTATTTTACAAAATTTTAGCACTTTTGACAAAATTATCAACTTCTACAGAAGACTGAAACAACTCCCTTTTTGCTTTTGCATCGGTTCAGCTGATATTTTTTCTAGACTTGATGAATAAAAATAACAAAGATCCATACAAAATAGCATCCCTTGTAATGATTAAGAGCCTGACCCAACTCCCAATGAAGTCACTAGGAGTCTATGACTTTATTGGGAGTTGCATAAGGCCTTAAGTCATCACAACCAAGTAAAACAATTACTCACACTGAGAGATGTGTTTAACTTACCTTTCCCAGTCTGGAAGGTCTGGAAGACTTTGTCTTGTAAACGTCACTAATCCAGTCGGTTCTATTTAAAAAAAAATAACAAAAAACAGTAAAACATATACAGCTGATAATGTATTTCAAGTTTTAAAAGCTCACCACTTAAAATCATTCAGAAACTAAGGCTACAACACATGTGGTTCTTACTCAGGAATATTTAAAACCAATTTAAAATAAAAATGATAGTTAAAATAAATGTTTGTTTCTCCTAAAAGGAAAACTGAAGTTTGATTTCCTCACTGACAGGGCCAGTGTTCAAACTGAAGGAAATATATATGATGATCAAACTTTCACCTCCTTGTCTCCGCTTCTTTTTACATCTATTTCTCTTTTTATCAGCCAGCAGAAGTAAAGTGGGGGTTTGACATGTTGTTTCTCAGCTATTTCACTTAAGCTTTAATCATCATCAGACTGGCTTGGTAGCTCAGGTGAGAGCAGAATGTGTTGCCATAGGAAAAAAATCAGACTTCAGACCCTGAGCAGGCTTCAGTGAGCAGGTCATGAAGCACTACATGTAGTAGTAGGGCAGCACCCTATGTTTTCAACCAAGAACCGTAGCTAATTAACATGAAGGACTGATGGATTCCAGAGGAAGGAAGTTCATTATGTCTTGAAGCATATGAGAGAGGAAATAGGAAGATTCCTGGGGGGCTCCAGCCCTCAACAGAAAAAAAGATGTGTCACTAATAGATGCATATTATAAGAGATTACCTCTATTTCTGTGACTTCCTTTTATTTCACTAAAAATATGTTTTAGTTGCAGCAACAAAAAAAATCAGTTTTTGAATATTTGGAAGAAACTTATTTTATTCAATCTGTTCTTTGTCCAGAAAGAAATTCCCTCTTTTCTATGGAAAAGCATTCTTAGAGTAAGAGACATTAGAAACTATTAGAGACAATGGTGGTGTCATCTCAATAAAAACATATTTTAAAACTTCTATTCTCTCAGAACTCTTACTTTTGTGCAAAGCATAACATATTACTCAGAAAGTGTTAAATATTCCTGTAATACTGTTAGAAATTTTATGAGGCTATAAAGACTTTTACAAAAAAAGGTTAGCTTAATTTTTTAGAGAGAAGGTCTTGTATTAATCAAGTGTTTCCCCACAAGGGTTCTGTGATATTATGGAGGTGACGTTTCAGAAATTAAGCATACACTTTGAGTACTAAGCTTTGGTTTACATATACTCCAATGTATTCTGTTACAAGGAACTCAATTACTATTTATAATAAAAGGGCTGGGGAATTAAACATTTAATTTCCACTCATTTCCAGAGCTAAATTACTTTAGTCTTAAATCATTATACAGAGAGAAAAAAAAAGGGGGGGGGGAGAGGAAACAGGGTCTGTTTGAAAGTGAAATACAAGTTACTAATTCAAGGAAGAACATTTGAGAATCCCATTAAATATTATTTGGAATTATATTGTAAAAAATTCCAATTCACCAGTTACATAGAACATAATCCCAACTGATTTTAAGTATATAAAAAGAGGCGGAGCAGCTGTATAACTTAGAAGTAGGAGGTTGCTGTAATTCAGTTTGCATGTAAACATCTTTTCACTCACGTGTAAAAATGCAATAAGCTATACAGAAAGTTACATGCATGGGTCACATTCTACTCTTGACCTGTATGAATAACATCTATTGACATCAATGAGACTTTGGTGGGTATATTAAGGATAGGATGTGGTTCTACTAGTTTGCATGGTGGAAGAATAAGTCAAAAGAATGACTGAGTCAGATAAAATGGGAACCTTTTTTAGGCCCAAGTATGGGAGTAGTTTTTTAAATGCCATTTTGCACCTGAATACCTTAAAAATGTCTTTTTAAAAAAACAAATGCTTCTGACTTGGTATGAGTTAGTTATGAAGGAAAATTAGTATTCTTTACATGTTAGAACAAATGATTTTCTAAAATAAAGTTTTAAGAGTAGAAAACATGATGTTTATATGGAGTATGCCATCAGAAAAAACACCAGACCAAGATATGATACTTCAGATATAATTAAGATATATATTATATGAATGATTACTAAGGCTCCGTGTTTGTCATGGAGGTCGCAGAAGTCAGGGATTCCATGACTTCCTGAGACCTCCGTGACTTCTGCAGCAGCTGGTGTGGCTGTCCCCAGGGCTACTCGAGCAACTGGCCCTGGGCCCAGTTGCTTGGGTGGCCTTGGGGATAGCCACACCGTCCGCTGCTGGAGCAGCTCTGCAGCTAGCTGCTCGGATGGCCCTGCAGGCAGTCGCACCAGACGCTGCTGTGGCGGCCCCGGGCAGTGGCTGATGCGGCTGGCCCCGGGGACCACCTGAGCAGCAGTCCCACAGCTCAGGGGCTCCCAGCAGTGATCCTGGGGCAGCCGGAGCTACCGCTAGCTGCCCAGGACTTTCCTCCCTCCCCCAGCAGTGGCCAGAGCTGCCACTGGCTGCCCAGGGCTTTCCTCCCCCGCTAGATTTAATCAGGTATTTACGGTATAAGTCATGGACAGGTCACAGGCCGTGATTTTTTGTTTTTTGCCCTTGACCTGTCCATGACTTTTACTAAAAATACCCATGATTAAATCTTGGCCTTAATGATTATGCATACAACTAGATCATCATAGGTACATGTTTATTACAATGAGTGCTCAGCCATATATATGTATTTTTACAAGTTTATGTGAATGTGCAACCCCATGACAATGTAAGAAGCTTCGATTAAGCACACTTGGTATATTAACTTGAATCTCAGATAGCTTATATAATCTTACTGGAGTGTCCAGCTACACAAATGCATTCTGAGCATCATCCTGCCAGGCGTCTGAATGCCTTAAAATCCAATTAAGTTCCACGGGAGTTGAGGGAGCCCAATATCTCGCTGGGTCGCTCATTTAGTGGGTTTATTTTAAACGTGGGTCAGCTCTCTTATGAGCTTTTGGGGAAGAAGGGGATAGAAGTGTTTGGGGGAAAAATGAAAAAAGCTGCATTATTGCAATATCAGAGCTGAGATTTTGGACGCACTTAAGCCAGTAAATTCAAAGTTATAGTTCCCTGGAAACCATTAATTTGACAGTGAGTGTGTATTTATATGCTTCTAACTGCTGCTATGTGCGTGAGTGCTCTCTCTCTCTCTCTTTTTATGGACAAGAAAGAGAATGGCAGTTAGCAGCATATGGAATAATTAAGATAATATATATATTTTAATTACTGAATATTCTACTAACTGCCATGCTCTCGCATATTAGAGAAACAAAGTGGCTGAGGTAAAAATCTTTTATTGGACCAACTTCTGTTGGTGAGAGAGACAAGCTTTTGAGCCACACAGAGCTCTTCTTCAGGTGTGGGAAAGGTACTCCTAGCTGAAGAAATGCTCTGAGTGGCTCAAAAGCTTGTCTTTCTTACCAACAGAATTTTATCGAATAAAAATTATTACCTCACCTACTTTGTCTTTCTAATATCCTGGAACCGACACAGCTACAACTATACTGCATCCTCTCACATACACAAAGTGTTAAAGTACGTGTGTGTGAGAAAGAGAGAGCATGCGCGCGCATGTGCATGGCAGTTAGAATCTTACATAATAATTCAACACTTTATATATTCTGTACCTCAGGGCAAAGCTACAGTTCCTGTGGGAACCAGTATTTTCAATTTCTTGACTTCTTTGTTCAAAACCTTCACCATAACATTGTATTGCTATAGATTTTTCCATTTATTATACATTCTTTATGTGTTTGCTTTGCAGCTCAGACTAAGCTGCATTTTTCACAGCATTCAAAAGAAATGAACTAATAAGAGGATATACTTTTTTCTGTGACTCTTCTAAAGTAGCAGAAAAGGGTTTTAAGCTTCTCAGGCTTCCTTGGTGACCGCCCTTCAAACAATCTGAATAAAAAGAAAGATATAAAAGTGATTGAATTAGTTTCAATGGCACACAGAGTAATAATTAAGCTGTTTAATAACAGTGATCTGATTGGATTTTGAAAGTAATAGAGGCTTCTCTAGATGTTTAATAAGATAAAAGTGTCACAGTCATTTAAGTTGAAAAGTAACATGGAAAACAAATGTGATTTCTCTGTTCAAAGAGGGCTGTAAATCAGAGGTTAGTTACATAATTTTCTCTCCTTATCAATTAGTACTACTTACACACTCTAGTTAAAATCCACTTTGCCTGCATAAAGCCCAAATACATTAGCCTTAAGCAGATGAAGTAGAGAGACTGAGGAGAAAAAAATCCATCCAACAACTAAGTGTCAGGTTCCAAGGCCCCTCCACAGCCACTATTCCAGTCTACAAGCTCGAAACCACAGACCTTCCACAGCATTTGTATGGGGTGTGGATATACAGCCTTCCCCTGGCCTGCCCTCAGTGTTGTATTTACATGCTGGTCTATGCAGGCTGAGTGCAGAGACCTTTTCAGTAGCACCTTGGGGACATGAGGCATACTTGCATGGTTGCTCAGCCAGTGGACAGCCTTGGGGAACCTCTACAGGGTTTAAGTGGTGCAGATAGCCTTGCACTGGCCCTCCAGAGTGGGGTTAATTTAATCCCACTAGTATTAAGTGGCTCAAACAAAAAATTATTTTGGTTGATTAATTAAATGCAAGAATACTACCATCCTTATTTTAAAGGGAAAAAGATCCTTAATGAGATAATGGTACCCAACTAAAGCTTCAGATCTCCTTGTAATCTTCAGTCCTCCAAGACACTAAACCTTTTAATATGTTATCAGTTTCCTTAGAAATAGGTGCCCTTAGCACTAGAAGTTCAGAGAAATCTGTTAAAAAACCTATAAATATATTTTCCTGTTTTTCCTCCACTTATCCTCCATTACATTATTATTTATATTGCAAAAGCACCCAAAATATATCAGGAGTTGTAAAGACATACAGGAAGACAGTCCCTGCCCCTAGAAACATCTCTAATTTTTCTCAGAGAAATATTCCCCACAGATTTCAGTAGGACTATTCAGGTGAGAAAAGTTACATGTTTGTTTGCAGGATTGGGTCCTAAAACGACAAAAGGCAGATGACAAGTGAGGAAAAGGCATACAAAATACAAACAAACTGGTCAATGTGACAAAGGGCATATGTTTCACTAGTTCTTTTTCATTCTATTTGGTTTGTAATATACAGATCATCTACAACTACTCCTCAACCTAGCCATGGTTAGTTCCTTCAAAATGCAATACAATATGAATAAACTACCCCAATTGCTCTAGCATTGGTAAGTTTATAACAGCAGCTTGTAAGAGGACAGTTGTGGATAACAAATCACTTATATGATAATAAATAAAAAGTAAGTTATCCTCAACTGCCAAACTAGCTACTCATCTATGCATGACTCACTCATTCCCTAACCTGGGTTAATTAGAACCACATGTCCCACTGCCTCCCACTCCTCAAATGCCCCCTTGTGCTACCGTGGACCACAAAATGAAAGAAAGGACTAATATATAAAAAATAACATATGGAGATATACCTATCTCATAGAACTGGAAGGGACCCTGAAAGGTCATCAAGTCCAGCCCTCTGCCTTCACTAGCAAGACCAAGTACTGATTTTGCCCCAGATCCCTAAGTGGTCCCCTCAAGGATTGAACTCACAACCCTGGGTTTAAGGAGGCCAATGCTCAAACCACTGAGCTATCCTTCCCCACAGTAGAAGGCCTTGGGGCTTAAGATCTCATTTCTGAAAACCACTCTTAAAGTATAGCAAAATTGGTTGGGAATGGGAATGCAAAGTGACTGAAATAAACTTCTCCTTATTTGCTTCTGGCAACCAGAATCTGCCATCTCCGTGTTTCCTTACTGCTAACTAAAAACTGGCACCAAGGCCAATGTTTGTTCCACAGAAAAGCTGGTAAAGCATTTCTTGGACAACCACCTCATCCCTACAAGACTAAATACACCATTGCATAAAGAGACAGATCTGAGCTCATGTACATCTACAAATTCAGAAAATGGCAAACCCAACACAAACGCAATATTTTAAATTAGAGATGAATGAACTCACCGAAATGTTTTAAGAGACCATAAATTTGGGGAATTTTTTTTTTTTTTTTTTTTTTGAGAACTGAAAAACCAGAAGTTTCCAATATATCATTCTGCACCTGGAGCCACATGGGTGGACACAGGGGCTTGTGCAGAATCCCATTGGAGTCAATCTGATTCCACACAAACACAATGGTCTACCCATACAGATCCAACAGCAGGACTGGGACCAATATTAGCACACACTTGTCCCTTGCACTTAAAACGCAGAATTTAAAAGCAGCATAAATTATGGAGTCTACCTTCTTTTCTCCAAGCTCAGGATTGACAAATATTGATGGGAGAAGTTTACACTGATATTGTTATTACTTTGCTCGTTCATTTCAAAATTCTTTCATGAACCTAGTGCTCATGAAAGGTACCAGACTGACAATCGTGGAAACTAGAATCTATCTACAGAAGAGCTACAGCATGGGCAGCAGGAATGCAAGCTTCTCTATGTTATACCACTAATACTTTTGAACTCTGAATTGTAGAGATCACGTCTGGGGTGAAAAATTCATTTGCTTGTTATATCTATTCCAGGCTTGGGATGTCTGATGAGATTGCTAACAAAAACACCAATTAGTCCTATTTACAGGGATTTTGTAATGTTAAAAAAAAAACCTGTCCTCTGGGAATTGCAGCTGAAACTACTAACTCATTACATACTGGCTGCCTGGACTAGCAGATATTAAAGAGGGTTGGTTTTTGTTTTGTTACTGATCTGGACTGGACTGGCACTAGGAACCAAGAAGTGAAAAGCTGCAAATCCAAATCCCAATACCCTCAGCCATCCAACTCCTCCAGACAAAACTGAATTTTATCTACTTACACTTGTAATAATCATGTTAGGAACGAAAATAATGTAACATTGTCCTTCAGAAATTTCATTGCATGCGGAAGACACCACCAGCTACCCTTTCTTCTGGATTAAGAAACCAAATAAAACCAAGAAAAGCTCTACTTTAAATTACCTAGAGGGCTACTACTGACATATAGAAATCCATTTATGAAAATCTAAGTTATAAAAAGAAACTTCCTTACTTTTAGCTATTAAGTGAATGCATTCTTTCAGTGTTAACCAAAATACTATTTTTACTGAATTAGCTAGCGTCCAATAACCTGCACTTGTATTGCTTAATTTGGTTTCCTATAAAATGACATGGCATTGTTATTGGTAACACATAATGCAATTTGTCTGGAGGGAAGAACATAGGGGGCTTTGGAAGCAATATGCCTTGAGTAAGAAGTTCACTAAAGGATGTCGGATACAGTAGAAGCCCTTGGGGCTTAAGATCTCATTTCTGAAAACCATTCTTAAAGTATAGCAAAATTGGCTGGGAATGGGAATGCAAAGTGACAGAATGTTATTCATCTACTTCCATGTAGCGCAAAGACAATCCTGCTTCAAAGACAGAAAGCTTTAGGTGAATTCAGCTTTCTAGTATTGAAATGGGTTAGATTTTTCATATTTAGAAAAGACTTACATAAGAACTATGTGAAGAGGGCGTATTCAATGTGAACAGATTAATTTTACTGGGAAATTATTATTCAATAAAAAAATTAATTGGGATGGGGGAAGAGAAGGGAAGGTTAGTCTCTAGTCCTGGTTTCACTAATCTTGGGGGGTGGGTGGGGGAGAAACCTGTAAACAAGGACTTCAGGAAAACAAATTTTACTTGTATCCCCCATTTTAAAATGGTGTTACTGCAGGCACTAATAAAGTACAGAGCTTGCAGAGCTAAGGAGGCAAGTTGAAGCAGCAAATCAAAGCAGCAAAATAAAAATAAATTAGGTATGTGTTAAAGGTTTTTCCTCTAAAACCTTGTGATTTTATTTTAATGTTTGTGCCCTTTATCTGAGACAGTTTATACACAAGACTAATAATGCGCACACTAGTCTTTTTCTTCTTCTTCAATTTAAATTGAAATAATGTTTAGGTTGCAAATAAATTTCTTAATCTCAACCAAATGTTCAATGGATGGCTGTCCACCTCACAAAGCCAACAATGATTCAGCATAATAGAAAGTTCCTGTATAGAAAAAGCCAAGAACTGGAACAGCAGTCCTCAGTGTTAGCCTAACTTTCCCACTGAAGTAAATGGGATTTTTATAATTGATTTCAATGGAGTGGAGTTCAGGCCAACGCAGAGCATCTTTTCAGAAGTATTTGGGTGGATTTCCTAAACATGAGAGACTTGCTAATCATCAAATGGACCCTTTTGGCCTTAGAATCTCTGAACTGATTTCCTATTTCCTTCTCCCAGTTCCAGTATTTTTTTCCATTCTTAAAGCAATGGAGAGTTATATTTACAATCAAGAAGTTCATTTATATAAAATATTTTTTTCTTTGACAGTTTCCAATCTAATTGTTTATATTTAAGATAAAGCCTTCATTATTAGAGCTTTTTTCCATGTCGATAAGTGGAAAAAAGGATTTCATGGGCAAAGGCTAGTTAGATGAGAATGTAAATCAGTGCATCTCCCTAAGCCAGTGGTTCCATACTTACTTGTGAATAAAGATGTAACCCTGACACTAGCCCCAAATCCATGCCCACTCCAATCAGAATAATTCTGAATTCATCACAATTAATGTTGGTTCAAATCAAAGAGTTTCACAAAATGAAGTCTTGGAGTGGCAATTTAAGTGGGGGAAAAAAACCACAATGAGTGAAAATACTGGATGAATATGCTATGATTCATTTCATAATCTTGTAGGCTTATTATTAGTGAGTTTGTCAGTACAGATCTAAAATATGGTATAGCAGCCATACTTTTTAAAATCACTTAGCAATACAAAACATAGAATGAGAGAAACATTTTGGTTCTTTGCAATGTTGAGACAGTTAGGACAGGAAACGTCTATTCATCTGAGGCTCAAACATCTCTAGAAATTCAGGGCCTGATTCAAAGGCCATGGAAGTGAGTGAAAAGGTTCCTATTGATTATAGTGGTCCTCGGATAAGCCCCTAAACCAGGAGTCGGCAACCTTTCAGAAGTGGTGTGCGGAGTCTTCATTTATTCACTCTAATTTAAGGTTTCGCGTGCCAGTAATACATTTTAACGTTTTTAGACGGTCTCTTTCTATAAGTCTATTATATATAACTAAACTATTGTTGTATGTAAAGTAAATAAGGTTTTTAAAATGTTTAAGAAGCTTTATTTAAAATTAAAATGCAGAGCCCCCCAGACCGGTGGCCAGGACCCAGGCAGTGTGAGTGCCACTGAAAATCAGCTCACGTGCCATAGGTTGCCAACCTCTGCCCTAAACCCTTACATTTATCAGTTTATGAAAATGCATCCAAATGTAATCTCAGTATGCAGTTTAGTTCATTTTTTTTTTCAGTGTCCAAAGAGATTAAATGATTAATTTAGAAGACTTCCAAACTGCATTAAAGTTGACCTGCACGCAGAAGGGAGAAACAGGGGCGGGAAGGAGATTATATATATATATTTTTGGCGACATTGTGATGAATGAAGATCTGAAAGATTGTTGGGGTTTTAAAGTGTTTCACATTTAAAAATTACATTGCTGGAGGGTTCCTTGAATGACTACAGAACTAGCTGGATTATAATATCAAAAGCAAACATGAAATCTTCATGAAAAAAACCCCAAACAAATGTACAAACAACCTTTTAGGCCTTCCCTATAAATTGACAAGCCAAAGGCCCTATTTTCAGAGGTGCAGAGATCCACATTTTCCCATTGACTTCAATCTGAGTTTTAGGTGCTTAGAACCTCTGAAAAAAAATAATCAGACCCTAGAGTTCTATTCTCGGTCTGAGAACGCGAACCTATTCCAGAGCCAAGTTTTCAATTGCAAGAGCAGAGCTTTTTTTCCCTGAAGGCAGGGGATAGGAAATGGACTAAAAATGCACACAAATATTTTATCTAAATAAATACAACATTCCCTACTAAGTCCAAACAACACATGAACAAATCATGTCTCAATTGTATGATGCATATACACTTAAGTATCTTTCAAATCTCCAACATGGAGACAAAGCATTAATATAAATTACTAGGACACTGGGAAAACATTAAGACATTTGTACAACAACCTTGAGCATCAACTGTCTCTACATAGAACCAGAAATATCAAATATTAATTTAATGGTGAGGACTCATTAATATCTGTACTTGCTAACATGAAGCTTTAAGTGAATTGGTCAATATGCAACATTATGGAAACATTTATTTCAAATACAAAATTTTGTAGTTTTAAAAAGAATAGGTTTAGTTACGGCATGATGCATATTAACTGGATTTTTTCTTGAGCTCTTTATGATAAGATCACAAAAAAGCAATTCCCTGAGTGGAATGTAGATTATCAATTTACCAATATAAGAATCCAAGGCAAGAAACCATTAATACAAATTTTAAGAATTCATCCAACTAAACTGCACTGTAAATCAAACTCAAAGCACTGCAAGCCCCATTTTAAATTGAAGTAATTGATAAATTACTTGCAACTGCATATTTTCATCCAGTAAGCCACTTTTGCTTTGTGCAAGAGTTCTGTCACACTGCCACACAGCTACTTCAATTTAGTGAGGAGACAGATGCAAAAAGTCTGCTGAGCTGACCACTGAGGCAACCTACAATTTATCTTTGACCTTCTAGCTTCTAAGCAAATGCAGCAGGATTGCTAATCAAATTGAAGCCCTTTATATGGATATTTAGGTATTCTGAGGAACCAAAGAACAGGCAGGAGTGAAGGTCAGTAATAAAAGTAAGCAGACTTGTGGGAGCAATATAACAAGATATTCAGTTAACAATAGCAGCCAAACAAAATGTTCTGATTTAATCTTCAACTGTTTTCAGTGTTTATGTTCTGAATATAAATCCTACACTTGATAAGAAAAAAACATAAAAAAATTACAGTGGTTATGTTCCAACTAGGGCTGTCAAGCAATTAAAAAAATTAATCGCGATTAATCGCACAAATAAAATTAATCATGATTAATGACACTTAAATAATAGAATACCATTTATTTAAATATTTTTGGATGTTTTCTACATTTTTCAAATATACTGATTTCAATTACAACACAGAACACAAAGTATACAGTGCTCACTTTACATTTATTTTTGATTACAAGTATTTGCACTGTAAAAAAAAAAAAACAGCAAAAGATTGATTTTCTTTTTTGGTGGTTCAGTTCTGTAGTTTCCGCATCAGAGTGTTGCTCTTTTAAAACTTCTGAAAGCATGCTCCACACCTTGTCCCTCTCAGCTTTTGGAAAGCACTTCAGATTCTTAAACCTTGGGTCAAATGCTGTAGCTATCTTTAGAAATCTCACATTGGTAGCTTCTTTGCGTTTTGTCAAATCTGCAGTGAAAGTGTCCTTAAAATGGACAACATGTGCTGGGTCATCATCCAAGATTACTATATCATGAAATATAGGGCAGAATGCGGGTAAAACAGAGCAGGGGACACACAATTCTCCCCCAAGGAGTTCAGTCACAAATTTAATTAACACATTTTTTTTTTGTAACGATCATCATCAACATGGAAGCATGTCCACTGGAATGGTGGCCGAAGCATGAAAGGGCATACGAATGTTTAGCATATCTGGCATGTAAATACCTTGCAATGCCGGCTACAAAAGTGCCATGCAAACGCCTGTTCTCACTTTCTGGTGACATTGTAAATAAGAGGGCAGCATTATCATCTGTAAATGTAAATTTGTTTGTCTAAGTGATTGACTGAACAAGAAGTAGGACCGAGTGGACTTATGTAGGCTCTGAAGTTTTACATTATTTTGTTTCTGAGTGCAGTTATGTAACAAAAAAATTATATTTGTAAGTTGCACTTTCACAACAAAGACCGTATTTGTCTGAAGTGAATTGAAAAATACTATTTCTTTTGTTTATCATTTTTACAGTGCAAATATTTATAATAAAAAACAATATACACTTTGATTTAAATTACAACATATAATATAATATATATGAAAATGTAGAAAAACATCCAAAATATTTAATAAATTTCAATTGGTATTCTATTGTTTAACAGTGAGATTAAAATTGCGATTAATCATGATTAATTTTTTGTTAATTGCGTGAGTTAACTGCGATTAATCGACAGCCCTAGTTCCAATATTAGTGTGCCACAAAAATATATAATATGACGGAGTACGTGGCGGGATAGCGATAGTGGTGAGGAGTATTTAAAATAAACAATTTCAATATTATATGATTAGAAACAAAGAATATTTTAAAAACTGTCTTTAATTTTACACTTTGCTTAAAATTTTGATTTGATTCTGAAAAAAATTAAAAATGACATCACGAGATTTCGTGTTTATTGTGTAATTACTTCTACATAGAATTTACAACTTTACAATTTGTTTACAAGTAAACTTCTCCCACACCCCAACTGTTAGGTCTGCAAACTGCAGCCCCAGTTCAGGAAAAGTACTTAAGAATGTGCTTAATGCAAGCAGTGGACAAAGCAGGCGGCTGCCAAACAATGTTATAAGGGAGCACTGCGCAACTTTACAAGAGCATGTTCCCTAATTGATCAGCAACGTAACAATGAAACAACGTTAACCGTGACGACTTTAAGTGAGGAGTTACTGTATCATGGTTCAGTTTCCTGACATATTTTATAGACCTTTCATAGCAAAAGTATTTGAAATATAGTGGGTCATCATGTCAATATAAGTATATTAATGTTGTAACATTACATTATTTGCTACAAAAAACTGACAGGGCATGGATTTTGTCTAATGGAAAGAAGTTGAACCTTTGAAGTAAATGGTTCTGAAAATGTTGTCCGTTTCATCAAATCAGAACAAAATCTTTTAATTTTGAAACTTGGAATTCAGGCAACTCCATTATTCCTGTAAGTTTTTTCCAAAAACTGGGTCCAAATTCATAGATTTTTTTAAGGCCAGAAGGGACCCTTTTGATCATCTATTCCAATCTGACTTCCTACATAACAAAGGCCATAGAATTTCATCCAGTAATGTCTGCATCAAGATCATATCTTGTGGCTAAACTACAGTATATTTTTTAGAAAGATATCCAATATTCATTGGAGTAATGCAGATTCCACCACATCCAGAGGTGAAAGTAAGCCAGTCCAGTCTGGTGTACCGGCAAGAGCTGGTGCGCCGTAACAGACTGGCTTCCCCAGGCCGGCGATTTAAAGGGCCTGGGGCTCCCAGCAGCGGCCAGAGCCCCAGGCCCTTCAAATTGCCACTAGAGCCCCGCTGCTGGAGCCCCTGGGTAGCGGAGGCGGCCGGGAGCCCCAGGACTCGGGCAGTGATTTAAAGTGCCTGGGGCTCCATTGAGGTAGTGGTGGCCGGGAGCCCCGGGCCCTTTAAATCACCACCTAAGCCCCGCTGCCAGAGCCCTGAGGTAGCAGTGGTGGGGCTCCGGTGGTGATTTAAAGGGCCAGGGGCTCCCAGCTGCCGCTACCGCAGTGGAGACCCAGGTCCTTTAAATCTCCGCCAGAGCCCTGAGGTAGCAGCAGCAGCCAGGAGCCCCTGGGGCTCTGTTGGCGATTTAAAGGGCCCAGCGCTCCGCTGCAGTAGCGGTGGCTTGGAGCCCCGGGCCCTTTAAATCGCCACCGGAGCCCCGGGGTGCCACCGCTACCCCAGGGGCTCCGACAGCGGGGTTCGGGCAGCGATTTAAAGGGCCCGGGGCTCTGGCTGCTGCAGGGAGCCCTGGGCCCTTTAAATCACTGCCCGAGCCCCAGGGCTCCCAGCCACCTCTTCAGCTGGTAGCTCCGGGCGTGATTTAAAGGCCCCGCCTCTTGCAGTTGAGGCCACACTCCTTCCGGTTTAGGCCCCGCCCCTGCTCAGGACTCAGGTGTACTGGTAAGTCCTTTAAGGTACTTTCACCCCTGACCACATTCCTTGGTAAATTGTTCCAGTGGTTAATTACCCTTATAGTTAGAGATTTGCATTTTATGGCAAGAATGGCTCAAACATAAAATCTCAATATAAAATTTCCCATTCACAGATACATGGCATTGATTGTAATTCCATGAGATTTACATGTATCCAAACACACTTGTTATGGTTCCAAACAACCTCAATCTGTAAAGTTATCAGACAGTGCAATTTAAATTCTGCAGTCAACCTTATTAATCAAGAAAAAAAATTGATCTCTGTTGATGCAGTTGAATATGAAATCAGATTACTCATGCTGTTTCCTGGATTTTAACATGCTCTCACAGTGGATGATAACATTTACTCCTGTCCAGAGGGGCAGCACATGGGGTATGTACCACCAAAGTCCTACTTAAGCCCTTAAAATAGTTTAAAATGAGATTTAAAATATAGGACTTAAATGGAGCTGGCCATCTGCATAAAGATCCATTTCATCGTTTGAGAATAATGTGTTATTGGGACAAAGAAAGCAGCCATGCACATAAGGAATATTCACTTTTCCATTTCAAAAATATCAGAAGGATACAACACATCTTTAAGCAAAAGTTCATTTGAATGCGCAGGCTGACCAATTACTTGAACCCCAAATAATAAGCTATTAGTTTTCATAGTCCATCTTATTGGGTGGATCTGCTTAGGAGGTAAACTATTATGCTTGTATGTACTTCATGAAGACTGATTTAAGTCTACATAGAGATACAAGGTGGGGTAGGTAATATCTTTTATTGGACCAACTTCTGTTGGTGAGCGAGACAAACTTTCGAGCCATATAGAGCTCTTCTGTGTGTTTCAAAAGCTTCTCTCTTTCACCAACAGTTGGTCCAATAAAAGATACTACCTCATCCACCTTGTCTCTCTAATACCCTGAGACCAACATGGCTACAATGACACTTAAGTCTACATAGGTATTAAGGGCCTTATCCTTTACTATGCTAAGCACACTCAGATCCTACTGATGTCAGTGGGAGATGTGGACACTCCACTCCACAAGGCCCTAAGAGAAAAAACAGGGGTAAAATGGGAAAACACTAACAATTTATAGACTAGGCTAACTAGTGAGCATAGAAGCACTTGCTTTCAACTATCATTCCTATTTCTTTGAACCATGCAACTTGACTTCCGGTTCTTCCTCCCTCCCCCCAACAGAATTGCTTAAGGAAAACAGAAGTGTTTTCTCTTTTCAAAACCATCTTTTCTTTCACTCATTAAAGATTTGCTAGACTTCAATTTGCATTGCTATAAACATTTGCCTGAAACCTTTCAATAAGTATTCTGTCACATCAATAGCATTATCTGACCTTTTCATTCAATTGTACTCCAAGCAACTTTAATCACATGCATCTCCAAGACCAGGGGTTCTCAACCTTTTTCTTCCTGAGGCCCCCCGCAACATGCTATAAAAACTCCACGGCCCACCTGTGTCACAATCACAGGTTTTCTGCACATAAAAGTCAGGGCCAGCATTAGGGGATAGCAAGCAGGGCATCGCCTGGGGCCTGATGCCACAGGAGCCCCCGCAAAGCTACATTGCTCAGGCTTCGGCTTCAGCCTCGGGTGGCGGGGCTCAGGGTCTGGGCTTCAAACCCATGCGGCAGGGCTTCAGCTTTCTGCCCTGGGCCCTGCGGGGCAGCCCCCTAGGGGGCCTCGGACCCCTGGTTGAGAACCACAGTCCAAGACCACATATGGTTGTAAGGTTTTTGTATCAAATGTTTGGGAAAGTCAGGAGAATCTCTCTACAGAGTATTTGCAGATTGCAATATTTCTTTATATCAGTGCAGCAACTACCTTTGAAACGCTTTAGGCTAATAATAAAAGCAGTTAAATAGTATAGTATTATCATTCTAGTCACCCTTAGGCAATAGGGGTTTATTTTTTTAAACAAATATTTTCTATTTACATTTTAACATATTTTGTGTTCCATCACAGATATTGATCAAGTTCTGTAAGATGAAATTGTGCTGGAATCAGTTATTGGTCAAAGCCATCATGAAGAACAAACAGCTACAATAAGTGTTTGCTATTGTTATTTATATTCCCATCATCAAGTGAAATGGCCTCCACAACATTCTACTAGGGCTTTTGTGGACAACAGTATGTTGGACAGCTCTGAAGTTAAGTGTCAACTACAGAGCATAGGATGGCAGTCTATAGAGATCTTTAGAAATGTAAAGAAATTTAGAATTGGAAATTCTAATCTCCAATAAAAAAGATAAAACACAGCCATACTTGCTAGCATATGTGTAAGTTCTAGAGCCAGAGTAAACGCTTAAAAAATGGTAACTACAAAATAATGTAGCTGAATAAAATATTTTAAAAAAGCATCCAAGTGACTTGTAAACCTAAGTCTCATTGAAAAATCAGGCTCCTAAATTTCTTAGAGAGTAAAATATTCAGTAGTATTAATGTACAAGCTGATACAGATTTTAGTAAATCACCAATACAAGGTTTTTGTGGAAAAACAGGTCTCAAATGGATTAATGATAAGAATGTTCTTTTACAGTGTCAAAATTTTACCCAACTAATTGATCTCTAATAATCCAGGTGATAATTCTGAGAAAACCTGTCATGATGAGTATCAAGCAGACTGCAAATTATCACTCTTGTGGTAATGCAAGAGGAAATGCAATTATCTAACGAGATTATGTTTTCTAGTGAGGAAAAACCTCAGAGCAGACTTATACAAGTCAAACACACAAGGCACTGTGAAATAAATAGATTTGGTGCTGCTGTATTTTTTTTCCAGTTAATTAAGTAAATCCCACCTTTCTACATTAAAACCTGTCTTCTATTCCTCTCTTTACATAGAAAGTAGCTTAGAGGTTTGGGATTCCCCTTGGCCTCAAAGAGAAGAAACATACTATACTTCAACAATTTAACCTCACAGGCAATTTCTTCTCTTATTTACTGCACACTATTAACTGTCACAGGTGTAAAATACTGTCAACAAAACAGACAAAACCAGAGCACTGAACAACCTGATGCATAATTAGAAATTTATCTTTAAAACAAAGATTTTTTTCCACTAAGGTTTGTTTGAACATATATACATGGAGCAATGTAATTTTTGTTGGTCAATCCAATTGCAAACACAACCCTCCCTTACTACACCCCCAAAAAAGAGGCATTTCTTATTTCTGGGGTTTTCCCATGTTGGGTAAGTAAATTGGATCAAAGAAAATAATAGCAACTTATTTTTTTTAAAGTTATTGGGGATCTTTTTTTAGTCTTAAGACCCTCAAATTTACACTAAGGAGCAAATCTTGCTCTTCCTGAAGTCAGAGGGAACTGTGGGAGCTCAGTAACTGAACGTCAGGCTCTAGGTCATAAGTTAGGCACCCAAAAATTGAGGCTTTCAAAATTAGTAGATACTTGAAAATTCTGGACTAAAGGGATGTCTACACAGAAAAGAAAGACCTGCGGCTTGCCCAGGCCAGCCAACTCAGGCTGAGGGGGCTTGGGTTGCAGAGGTGCTTCAGTGCTTTGTAGACTTCCGGGCTTGGGCTGGAGTCCGAGCTCTGGGACCCTCCCACAACGCAGGACCCTAGAGCCCAGGCTCCACCCCATGCCTGGAAGTCTACAAAGCAATGAAACAGCCCCACAGCCCAAGTCTCACAAGCCCGAGTCAGCTAGTATGGGCCAGCCGCAGGTGTCTAGCTGCTGTGAAGACATACTCTAAGTGACTTAACTCACTGTATCACCCTGGGTTATAGGAAAACCAGGAATAGAACCCAGAACTCAGTTTTTAAGCTTTAAGCATTAAACCAAATTCCCATTATCCAAATATTAGTTTGCTCTACTGATTATAAATAATATAATAAAGAACTGATCAATATAGTTTTAGACTTTATAATAAAGAATACAAGACTTTTCATTTTAAAATTTAGACCACATTTTATAACCCAAATTCACATGTATATTTGTAAGTTGTACAGAAAATTACACATTTAAAAATAAACATTTCCATCCACAGTGAAGGTTAATAGAATACACAGCCACCATCCTAAAGGGGCAAAAAAATACTTAAAAGCAATATTCAGTGCTTTGCAATGAAATGTTGATGGTTAGGAGGTAACTGGAGCCACTTTTTATAGAAACAATATATATTCCTATTCCCTAACCAGATCACCTCAAATACACTGGATAATTTACTCCACAGAGAATACTCAATGCTATGAAATTGATGTTGTTTATGGTAAGAGACAATTGCATTATTGCTAAATCAGATTTCAGTTCCCCTGTATAAGTCTCTGTACAGTTTGTTCATTTCCTTCCCTATATTAAAAAAATCCATAAAAGATGCATATATCTTAACTAGTGTAAATTTTTTCCTATTTCAATTCACTAAAATAATTAGCTTAAAGATCCTGCCTGACATGGCTGGAGTTAAATTTAGGATACATATTGGCGGTATCAGTATTTTATATTGTCACTATTGAAAAAGTGCACCATAATTTAGATGCATTTTTATATAACTTCATATTACCCTCTTACTTGTGTGTCAAAAAATCTCTAGGTTTATGCTGTGTATGTACTGCTTTAAAATAGGAAACTGAAGCCTATGATCTGAGCTAAGCCTATTTATGACTGGGGGCCATGCGCTTTTAATGTGCTTAGTCTCTTGTTACAGGAAAACGGAGAAGGAACTACTGTAGCAGCATACCATAGCTAAGAGTCAACAGCTGCTAGCAGATCAGAACCACATAAGTAAAGTGTATGAGCTCTTGACAAGCCACTCAACCCCTCTCACAGTTATCCGGAAAACTAATTTGAGAAGAAAGCGTATTTTACCTTCATAACCTGCTTCAAACTCCATTATATTTGGGCAGTTTTTAAATAAAATTAAGGGGCTTCCCAAAGTGTAGGAATTTAAGAGGCAAGTCTGATAACTCTCAATAGGAACAACAGGCAAACTCAACAGTATCACAATCACTACAAACCCTCGTGACAGAGACCATTCTCATCTACAAACCTCACACAAAACTAGTGAAACTAAAGAACAAAAGGTTCAGCCATACATGTTTTATTTCTTTATTTTACAAGAGAGTGAACGAGGAGGAATATTTTGTTCCCCAAAAGGTGCTAGATCAGGGGTGAGCAAACTACGGACCGTGGGCCAGAACCAGCCCCTCATGGCTTTGGATCCGGGCCACAGGATTGCCACCCCCGTGGCGCCACTCCCGGAAGTGGCCAGCACCACGTCCCTGTGGCCCCTGGGGGATGGGGGGGAGAACAAAGGGCTCCGCACGCTGCCCTCTGCCCCAGGGGCCACAGGGACATAGTGACAGCCGCTTCCAGGAGCGGCGGCGCAGGGCAATGGCAGGCAGCGAGCCTGCCTTAGCAGTGTGGCGCTGCTTCCACCCCGGAGTCGCTCCAGGTAAGTGGCGCCAGGCCGGAGCCCACACCCCGAACCCTTCCTGCACCCCTCACCCCAACCCCCTGCACTGAGCCCCCTGCTGCACCCCTCCTGCACCCCAACCCCCTACCCTGATGCCCTCCTGCACCCCAACCTCCTGCCCTGAGCCCCCTCCCGCACTCTGCACCTCCTCCTGCACCCCAACCCCCTACCCTGATCCCCCTTTCTGCACCCCAACCCCCTGCCCTGAGCCCCCAACCCCCACTCAGGCCCCTCCTGCACTCCGCACCTCTCCTTGCACCCCAACCCCTTGCCCTGAGCCCCTTCCGGCACACCGCACCCCCTACACACACACACACACACACACACACACACACTACCTCCCCTCCCGCACTCCAACCCCTTGCCTCAGCCCTGTGTGCAATTTCGCCACCCAGATGTGGCCCTCAGGCCAAAAAGTTTGCCCACCCCTGTGCTAGATAGATAAGCCCTGGACACAACTCAGATTCTCTATCTATTCACAGAACAGATACACCATGAGCAGAAGCAGCATAAGTTTCTTCAGCTACCCTAACAATGTGCCTCAACTATGTTCTAGAAGGATCACCTTTAGGACTGAAAAATGCAGTTCATTCTCTAAGCACAGTCGGTGCTTGACCTCTCTGCAGAGTCTATCAACAAGGGTGTCACACAATAACAAACTTAATAACTATTTATTTTGTGATGGCATTTCAACCATAACACCTAAATTCCCCAATTCTCTCTTTTTAATTCAGACAAGTTAAAATGCATCTTTTCCATGTCAACTTCATCTCTCTCTCCCTTCTCAAATATTGCTTACAATATTTTTATTCACATTTTAAACATTTTGAAAAGAAGTAGCATAGACATTGTCCTAATTACAATTCTAAGGCAACATTTTAGCATCGTAATCCTAAAAGAGTCTTAGAGACAATTCCATTTTATCAGATATACTTCTAATTTATATATTATACTATTGACAACTTTAAAAGCCCACAAAGGCACATCCTTGCCAGGTTTAAAAGGGATGTATTTAATCACATTGGCAAGTGTTTTACTACTTTATTATATTATTACTTAATGGCCTCTCAGTTTGTAGGAGGAAGTACAATCTACATTTACATGAAAATGTTACAATGTACTATAAAATTAAGCACCACAAAGTCAAAGATGTACTGACACATATATATTTATTTTAGGTGACAATAGCAAGAGTTGGATTGGAAAGGACAAAGTGTAAAATGGCTTATGTTACACTGACGTATAAGCGGTCTCCCTTCCAGATGACCATAAAGTTGTCAGCATGCACAAAAGCACTCAGGAAACTTGCCTTCATCATCACATAACAAGCAGTGGCACATTTGAGATGGTTTACAGGAAATAAAATAAATGGTATGTTCTCAATCTCTTGTACCAAGTATGGCTTGTTTGATAAAACAGATTGATAGTCTTGTCAAATCACAGTAGGCAAACAGTGACAATTTTTATTTAATATGTACATACCAAGTGTACCATTTCATTTTATTACCTGAAATGGCCAAGCCCTAGAGTGGAAAAGGGGGACATTTTCTGACAGCAGATTTAAAGTGTTTTAAATGAGACTTAAGACCTTTCTCAGTTTAATCATCTATGAAGTACCAATTTTTAAATGTGTTTAAAATGAATAGAGGTGAAAGGGGCATGGTTCATTCTGCAATTTGACATAAAAGCGAAATCCACACAACTATGAGGGTACAGATCATTTTTACTTTGAAACAAAAGTCCATCATTGTTAACTATGAGGGATGGATATTGTGAGGTGCATAGCACCATCAACTCCCATAGACTCCAGTGAGATACAAGATTGAATAGTAAATCATAGCATCAGGTCCTAAAATTAACAGGGTTGAAAAATACCTATATTTGGCCCATGATTCTATAGTCCTTTCCAAAACAATCACTAAGCATGTGCATACCTAGTCATTTCTTTGTAGAATAAAACAAATTAATAATAAAAGATTAGGAACATGACTGTTGTATGAAGTTAAAGACATTTGATTAAGAAATTTCTTATGCACATGTATTTTTTACCTTAAGCTACAAATTTTATTATTTAAAGATTTGGTAGGAAGAAAAATGTGTATTATGCAAATGTTGGGAAGACGGAAAGTCAGTTTAATTATGGAATAATGCATTTGTTAAAGAAAAAAAAATCACAAAAATTTGCTAATATGCACACAATTATTCTGCTTCATTAAAGGAGTATAGTACATGAATTTCTACAAGCAATGGAAGTAATTCATTCAGTTATACAGAAAATAAAATGTAGTAGTTTCCACACAGTTTAAGTCTCAATGCCCTAGCATATTGCTGTGGGAAAGCAGGGTTGCTGCAGCAGAACAACTTCTAATATAGCGTTCTCTAACCACATTAGGAAAAAAGCCCCTAATATTCCTCAAAAGTGGAGTGCATTGTTATAACAATCACAAATTATGATTTTGGACACTGCCCAGTACATTTTGTACATATGCTGCCAGCTCATGAATGCTTGTTTGTATTTTCGAGTCTTAGAGAATGTAATGGGACAAATTCTGTCCTAATTACAAGCATGCAATACCACTAATGGCTAAGGACATTTATTTTATTGCCCTTTCCTTCCCACCTTCAAAAACCAGGAAATGTGGAAAGAAGATGACATTGGCATTGAGGGTAGGAAGAAAATGGTGCAGACTCTGCCCTTTTCTTCCCCACCACTCCCCCCTTTTCAAAATACAAACGGGGCCACGTTACAGTTAAAGGTGAGGTAGGAAACAGTGTTACTTCTCTCGGTCAGTTTCTCCCATTGCTCATTGCTGAATGCCTCCATCTTTCAATCTGCTTTTTGCATCCTTTCCTCCACAGCTCTTACCTTATTAATCTTTCCCTGTCTCTGCAATATTTATTCACTCTCTCCTTATGCGCTGTCAGCTGCTTGTCTTCCCTCCACACCAGGTGCCCTTCCCCAGTCTATTCTTTACTGGTGCAAGGGAGATAGGAAGAAGAGTTCATGGTGGCCTAGGATATGACTACAACCACAAGCAAATGGCTGCAGTACAGCTGATCTTTCTGTAGACATGTCACTCACAGCACTGCCTGGAGTAAGAGTGAGACAGCGACTCCATGTGGATTGGACTCTAATGCAATGGAGGAGTAGCCCAAGGACTTATGAAGGATTGCATACCCATGGTTCCACTATGTAACAGAACTAGTGGGGATAGTGGTGGGATACCTGTTCAGCCAGTCTGATGTTAATTGCACCAGCTTCAGTGGTTAAAATTTGCAAGTGTTTACAAAAACCATGACAAAACATGTTTTTTGTAAAAAGCAACAGGGACTCTGATAAGCCCTGAGAACAAAGACAGTTCCACTTTTCAGGGACACTGTATGTTCTCTTCCTTTCCCAAGCACAGCATCAGTAGCCTTGCATGCATGCATGCATGCATGCAAGTAAGGGCAACATTCTGTCCTATGTAAATAAAGGGATTAGTTTGTTTTAGGGTATGACCTGAGCAGGAGGTTCGAGATACTTTGATTTAAAAAGTGGTGATGAAACAATGTAGGAATTTATATTGGTTGATGGGCAGAGAGTTTAAAGAGAAAAACGAGGGACAGGCAGGCATTAGAGGCAGACAACATGGCATAGACCAATATAATATTTAACAAAAGGTGTGAATTAAAATCAATTTAATTATTTCAGTGCAAGTTTGAGCCCATGAAGGGGAGAATAAAGGCTTGTCTACACTCAGAATTCCACTAGTTTTAGCTAAAGGTGCAATTTTAACTGACATAGCTAAACCAGTGCACAAAAGGCTGTGTGGACACACTCAGTTTAAGCCAGATTTATTTCAGTTTCACTTAAGTCTACTAGGAACAGGTTGAAGCTAAAAAGTAGTAAGGCACTCTTTAACAACAATAATTATACCTAGCTCTTATATACAAGGCTGCTCAGAGGGGGGGTCAAGTGGGGCAATTTGCCCCAGGCCCTGGGCCCCACAGGGGCCCCCAGGAGTATGTCAGAGGCTCCCCTCCGCCCCCGCCTTCCCACAACCCCCGGCGTCTCAGCTGGTAAGGGGGCGGGGCTGTGAGCTGCAGCTGAGCGGCGGGAGCTCAGGCCCCGCTGGAAACACCACGCCGCTGCAGCGCTGGACGTGGCGCACTCAGGCTCCAGGAGAGGGGGTAAGCGGCATGGTAAGGGGCCGGGGCCGGGCACCCCCCCGACCCCATCCCCCCACAGCCCTGACACCCAGCTCTGAGCCCAGCCCCTCTGAGCCGGAGGCCCCCCGACCCCATCTCCCCACAGTCCTGACCCCCAGTCCGAGCCCAGCCCCTCTGAGCCGGACACCCCCCTGACCCCATCTCCCCACAGTCCTGAGTCCAGCCCCTGTGAGCCGGGCACCCCCCAACCCAGAGCCCAGCTCCCCACCCAGCCCTGGCAACAGCAGCAGCACCCATCCCCATCACCCAGCAACAGCCCATTATGTAATTGCAAGTGTATACATACCATTAAAGCATTTAATGTTTTTAAATAATGTATTTAGTGTATTTTCAAATTATTACAAATTAATTTTTGAATGTATTTCATTAGTTATTTTTTACATTTCCAAATATGTTACTATAGTATTGCAACTTTTTTTTAAATGGAAGGGGCCCCCAAAATTGCTTTGCCCCAGGCCCCCTGAATCCTCTGGGCGGCCCCGCTTATATAGCACTTTTCATTAAGCTTATAAATGTTCATAAATGGAAATAAGAGTGTCCACACAGGGGGTTGCACTGATTTAATTAAACCAGTGCGTGTTTGTGAATAGATTAGGGTAGGTCAGCCTTGTTATCAAGCATTAACTTTTCATCCACAAGACCCTCATATTTCCCATGGATAATGTGATTAAATTGTTTCCTGTTTTTTCCTTATAATTTTAGAAGCAAGAAACCAACTACTGAATTGGTGTTAATTGCCTTTTAATGATGTGAAAGAAAAAACAGGATTCTCCCCTAAGTGACTACAATATTTTCCTTGAAGGGTCATCTGCTCCATTTATTCAAAAATGCCATACCTGTTGAAGTTAATGTCTGGATAACTAGAATACTCAGACTTCATCTTGGCATTGCGTCGTGGAAAAGTGCAGAAAAAAGCATTGGCTAGAAAACTAGCGATCTGCTCCTGTGACATTGTGATGGAGTGATTCATCTTTTGTTTCAGTAAAGGTATTGGCTACCAGAAGGGAATGAAGAAAAAAAAAAAAAGAGAGAGAAAAAAAAAAAAAAAATTTAAAAAAAAAAAAAAAAAAAAAAAACAGGAGCACAAAATTACATTTGCTAAATTAGAACAAGAGTAATTTAGAGCCATTGGTTGGTCCTTAAATCAGCAGCACCATTAAAGTCAAGGGTTGTTCAACTAAGATGATTGGGAACAAGCTTGTTTGACAAATAGCAGATTTCTAATCAGCAACAATAAGGCCAACAAAGCACAACTTATCAGAGAAAAAACAGGCTCCAGAGGTGGAAACAGACGGAATGTAGTAATAACCAGGCAATCTTAAAATCAAGTAAGATATATTATATTTTATTTATTCCAGCAGCTGGATTCTAAAGTTATTCTTGTGGGTAGTTCACTACTGTCTCAGCAACTCTTGTCAGGCCTGACATACTCTCTTTACCCCACACATTGGTGTCATGATCTGTATCTAAAAGGTGTTACGTAAGATATCTATACAAACTGGTAACATACTTGTCCCAAAATCATTGCATGGTGTATGTAAGAGGTGTATACAAAGGGTAATAAATATGTTCCAGAATTATGTTCTTAAAATGTATTTGGCAAGCAATGTTTAAGCTACAACTGTTCCAAAGAAATACAATTCTGATTGCTTGAATGTCTCCCCGCTGAAAAGTAGGCAAGATGTGACCAAAGACAAAGAAAAGCACATTGACGTGCAAGATAAACAAAGCCATCAGGAGAGCAAGTGGAGAGAGAGAACCATTTAACAATCTCAATGGGGGATGAAGACTGCACCCCAGGAAGTCTGCCTATCTCTTGAAGCAGAGTCAATGAACTTTGGAAAGATATAAACAGAGAGAAAAGGCCATTTTGGCATCTTTCACCTGAAGGGACAAAGGAACTGAGCAGTTTGAGATCTATGAAGGGTCCTGGCCAGAGAGTCTGGTCAGCCATGCTGGAGAAGAGACTTGAGAAACACTTCTTTGAACAAGAAAGTCTAGTTTGTTGAATCAGGTTTTAGTCTTAGAAGTGTATTTTTACTTTTGTTTGTTTGTTTGTAACCTTTCATCCTTATTCCTTATACTTAGCATCATTCAATCCTCTGCCCTTTTTGTTAAATAAATTTGCTCTGCTTTTACTATAAAACAATTCAGTGCACTGTTTGAAGGGAAAGAGGTGTTAAACCCACTTAAGCTAACAGGCTGCAGTATACTGTCTCCTTAAAGGAGCAACAAATTTAACTTCTGTTTGTTCACTAAGGAGACTGAATATTACAGGGAGATGTCTCTGGGGAAGTTTGTTACCTGCAAGGCAAGATTTGGACTGACAGAGTCCTGAAGTTTACTGGGAAGGCTGACAAGCTGGTGTGTCAGGGAGTTGTCACACTTCTTAGCAATAGCAAAACTCTCACCTGCTGAGGCTGAGAGGGTTAACACTAACTCTCAATTCTGGGAACCCCAGCATATTGTCACAATGCTGTCGCACAATTTAAAGAAAATGTATGATTACAGCAATCACCCATTTACAGCTGTAAAATGAGGGGACAAATGTCACCTTAACTATAAAAGATTTAATTACTCGACAATTTATTTTGACTCCCTCGTCCAATTTTGTGTTTTAGATAACTAGAAAAGACTCAAATATAATTTGAATTAAAGAACAAACACAACAAGCACCATTATTATTATATATTTATTTTATTACTGGCTTATCAATTTGAAAGCTCTCTTTCTGTCTCCCCATCCTATAAAATATGTGCAGTATATAAACTAGAATTTGTCTCTTTATGATATGCCTGAGGAGGAAGATGTTGGAGGGAGTGGAGGAGTTGGAAGGAACTTAGTTCACCATTTTCGCTGTGAGGAATCACTGTTCAAATCTTATTTGATCACAAGTGGAAACCAATTTGGAGAATCTCATTCTAAATGGGCATCTGTCCACAGCACAAAAAGCAGTCCATGATATAAAAAGGACCACACTTGGCAATACATTTACAGGACAAGACTAAAGTAAATTAGCAGAGCTGTGAATAGGCCTGGGATGAGATCAGGAATGACATGCACTGGCAAGAATGAATCGAGAAGGTTGTACAGAGCCTACTTACAAACTATCCACATTTGTAACTTGTGTGAGTAAACCTTCATTGACACCATTTGTTACCACTTATATTCAATCCACCTTAATCTCACAATTCCATGCTACGTCCTCAGGTTGAAGATGCCTCTCTCCAAAGAATTTACAAGTCCACATAATGAATGTTATGAAGACCAGGACACCATAATTAAAGATTTAATACTTTAAGGGAAGTATAATTAGCCAGAGTGGAATAGTAACTTTTTTTTTTATTATTAAAATACCCCTAATGAAGACCAAAACAAAAAAGTTTGGGGGCCAGAAAATGAAAAGAAATACTGAAAATATGAGCCACCAACTTTCAAAGTTATCCATGAAAAACCAGAAAGTCTTAAATAAAGACTAATAAAGAACAGTGTCTTACAAAGAATATTTCCCCCCCTCCCTAGCTATAAGCTCATATCAAGCAAAACTAGCCTTTGGGGTTGTCCACTACAGTGGCAAAGCTGCACCACGGTAGCACGTCAGTGTAGACACTACCTACTCCGACAGGAAGGGTTCTTCTATCACTGTAGGTAATCCACCTCCCTGAGACGCAGTAGCAAGGTTGACAGAAGAATTCTTCTGTTGATGTAGTGCTGTCTATATGGGGACTTAGGTCATCTTAACAACGCCACTCAGGAGTGTGGATTTTTCACACCCCAGCCTACGTAGTTAAATCAACCTAATTTTCTAGTGTTCACCGGGTCTTTGAGTCCGCTCACTATTCTGACAAGGCACTTGCTCATTAGTAATGAAACATCTGTGGCCACTGAAGATGGTCCCTCCTTATCTGAACACCAAACATGGCTTTTAAACTCATGGGAGTAATGTTAACAGATGCACTAAGCATATTCTGCAAGTTTTCCCCTCCACAAAATGTTCTATAGTGAACAGGAGAGAGCCTCATGGATGTCAACTAAAGAAGAGACTAAAAAGGGGCTATAGCCCAAAGCAGACTCTCCTTGCTGGCAGCTCCATTTGGGTGTTCTGCCAACAAATTAACAGGGGTCATACACTACAAAGAATCTTCAGTATTTGGTTTTATAATCATCATGAGCTGCATCTATGAGTTCTCTACAAGATCTGGAGAGGGGAGCAGGTTTCTGCCCCTTTATAGAAATGCTACCCTGCCCCAGACAGCAGCTACAGATTTAGGGTATGTCTATACTGCAGTCACAGGGTGTGACTGCAATTTCAGTAGACACATACTATATTAAAGCTAGCTTGGGTCCTGGAGCAATGAAGACATGACAGCACATGTTTCAGCATGAGCTGTATGAGCCCAAGAACCTGAAGTGCACACTGTTGTGGCTTCACTACTTTAGGACCCAAGCTAACTAGATTAAAGTTAGCACAGGTATGTCTACTTGAACTGCCACCACACCTTGTGGCTGCAATACACACACACTTAATGGAAGCATCTCTGAAAGGGTATCTTCTTTCCCTACTCCCTGCAAGCAACACACCTACAGTGAGAGGGAGATAGCTGGGAGTGTGAGGGGTGGTAAGTGCCGGAAGCTGGTCTTCATCCCAGCTGGCAGCTAGGTGGGACAGCCATTTTACTGGGAGGGCTGTAGGAATTCCAGAAGGCTTGAGTGGGTAAAAGGAGAGAACCAGGGTAAGCATATTGGAGCCACTGCAGAGACTGAAGGACAGAGAGATATATATAACAGCTTCCCTCTCCCTAAATTATTTGGCAATATGGAGCTGCAGTAAGTGGGAAGTGGGTGTTTTTATTTGTTTGGTGGGGGGAGGGTTGAGGGAGGTTGTCTCCTTTTGATAAGTAAACCTACTGCAAAATGAGCATCCAGTTTGCACAGTGCAATTAGAAGTTTACACAAAGCTCAAAGGTGGACTATAACATTTATATAAAAACTAAGCTTTTAGTTATTACTGTTCATTATTTTATCATTAAATTCCACACCATTCAGTGAAAAAAAATGCTTTCCATTAGAACCACACCCATTTTTGCTTTGTGTTACTTCCTCCTCTATTTTCCTGTTTTTCTCCCTCCTTCTGTCTTTCCTCTTTTCTTCAATGCACATTTCTCTCCTTGTGTTAATTTCCAGTTCTCATCTCCCACGAGCTTCACTCCCAAACTCTTCCCCATTCAGGCCATGAAAATGATCAGCAATTAAGTAGTTAATGCTCACATTTAAAGCATCATCACTAGGTGTTAGAGTTAACCAATCAATTAGATGAATGGGGGTGATGCTTAAACCTCTCTAACGCATCATCAGTGATCTACAACCCATCCTGGAATGATCCCTCACTTTCACAGACCTTGGGAGGCAGGCCAGTCCTCGCCCACAGACAACCCGCCAACCTTAAGCATATTCTCACCAGCAACCACGCACCGCACCATAACAACTCTAACTCAGGAACCAACCCATGCAACAAACCTCGATGCCAACTCTGCCCACATATCTACACCAGCAACACCATCACAGGACCTAACCAGATCAGCTACAACATCACCGGCTCATTCACCTGCACGTCCACCAATGTTATATATGCCATCATGTGCCAGCAATGCCCCTCTGCTATGTACATTGGCCAAACTGGACAGTCACTACGCAAGAGGATAAATGGACACAAGTCAGATATCAGGAACGGCAATATACAAAAACCTGTAGGAGAACACTTCAACCTCCCTGGCCACACAATAGCAGATGTAAAGGTAGCCATCTTACAGCAAAAAAACTTCAGGACCAGACTCCAAAGAGAAACTGCTGAGCTCTAGTTCATTTGCAAATTTGACACCATCAGATCAGGATTAAACAAAGACTGTGAATGGCTATCCAACTACAGAAGCAGTTTCTCCTCCCTTGGTGTTCACACCTCAACTGCTAGCAGAGCACCTCACCCTCCCTGACTGAACTAACCTCGTTATCTCCATACTGATTTATACCTGCCTCTGGAGATTTCCATTACTTGCCTCTGAAGAAGTGAGGTTCTTACCCACGAAAGCTTATGCTCCCAATACTTCTGTTAGTCTTAAAGGTGCCACAGGACCCTCTGTTGCTTTTTACAGATTCAGACTAACACGGCTACCCCTCTGATACTTGAAAAGTTTTATTAAAGAGGAGAAACTGTGTATTGGCAGAATAGAATGTGTTAGAATAAAAAGTATCAGAGATGTATCACTTTAGACAACACAAGAGAAAGCAAACCCTCAGATGTATGCAGCATTTTCACTAATGTATTAGCAGATCAATAATCTCTGCATTAAGTCCTTTGCTATCATTCTTAGTTTCTAAGGAGACCTCCAAAAAGGGGCACAGATTCCCATTCATCTCTAGTAAATTGACCATTTTGTATTTTTACTAATCTATTGGCATGTCTACTATAATATTAGGAAACTAAATTGGCCCTCATCTACCATTTTGGTTTGGTAACTTGACTTCAGGAGATGCAGATTTTGCAAAGCCACATTTTCATACGAGCAAAAGCAATTACATATCTGAAAATCAGGATGAAATTAATGCTCTTAAATTTTAGAAACTGAAATCAAACTAGCAGACCCTGCTATACTTTAATCATAGTTGGCAGCATGAAAAATTTAACTGTGCATTAAAAGAAGTCTGAAAAATTTCCTTGATTGAGTTTTTCCCATAACACTCAAGGGATTTTATTTTAAGAACCACTTTTATATCTGATACAATATTACAAAATAAGTTAAAATTATTTAAGTAATGGGCTAGTAGCTATTGTAATAGTCATTTAAAAAAATGAAAATACATTTCTTCATCCCTTCTTCTAGCTCCTCCCTCCCAATTAAACAACTGCCATCTTTGCTTCTGGTTCTCCGCAAATGCAACAAGAACAGCTTCAGTGGAGCTGGGTCATTATATTTTAGCACTAGCTGTGAAGATAAATTTCCTGTGTGAACAGTGCAATACGTAAAATTATTGGACATACAACTCTAAGAGACATGTAGTAAATGAAATCTTCATTAAGAATGTTTTGATATATTTTTATAAAATGTGAAGTTATTAAATTTATAATCACTTAATTTAGATATCTCTTTTGGCCACAGGTTTTTCTTTCTCCATATATTCATCTGTCAATCTATATTAGGGCTTTGTAAGACTGGGTTACGATATCACAGAAGAAAAAATGGAAGAAAAAGATTGAAAAATCCTGTTTAACAGAATTCAGTTTATTTAGCTAAACTATACCGCTGTTGTAGATTAAGTCATTTCGGTGTATAAAACAGATTTCAGTACTGCATCTTAAGTTCAGCTACATCTAAACTCAAAGAGTGACCTAGAGATAGTATACAACGGTCAATAACTCATCTCTCAAATAGAAACATTTCAAGGCAGTAAAACTCCTTTAAAATATGCATAATTTAATCATCTTGGTGTCCTGTGCATGCTGTACTCACTTTTAAAAGCTTTGTAGCTGTCAGAAAAGTTCTTCCAGCCAACTGACTGGTAAAAAGATCAGAAAATATTTCAATTTTCTGCAATTGTGTCCTCTGTAAACATCCTCTTTAGCATAACTAAGCAGGGCAATGCTTTTCTATTCCAATACAACCCCCTTACTTTTGAAAAAAACTATTTAAAAAGTTGAGACAGTCGTGCTTACAAATCAGAGGCTCTATCCTGCAAATGCTTGCTCATCTAAATAGTCTTTACTCACATGAACAGTCCTATTGAGTTTGAGGTGATTATTCCCAGCAGTAAGCATTATACCAACTAAGAAGTACCTGCAGGATTTGGCCCTATTACAATAAAGTAAAACATTCATGATCATTATTGAGAACAGTATATTCACAGATACTGTGGAGGTGTAAATATAATCATGTATTTTTATAAGTAAAAGAAGCAAGCCTTATCAAAAGCATTATTCACATATGATTAAAATAGCTTTAAAAGTAGTTTCAAAGCCAAAAGGGTATAAATCCACTAAAATATTCTGAACGGGGGAATTAATTCAAAGTTTAAAAATTTCATGGTCATTTCATTAGAAAGAACAACAAGACATTCCAGTATATATAGAATTTTGATTGATGGCTTAAATTAAGGTTCAGAAATGGGACAGTGAGTTTTTAATGTTCTTTTGTACCATTATGGATATGTATTGTCCTCCCTGTTCCCTAGGCCTCAGCTAAATGTGACAGAACCACCACAGCGTTCAATAAGAAACATAACATGGCTATGTCATTTTGACCCCAGCGATTAGTTATAGTTTATATGAAATTAATCTGCCCTGGGGGTGTACCTATCTGAGCTTACTTACCTGAGTGCAGATACTAGGAAGACAAAGTGCTAGCTTCACCATATCAGGCAAGATGGACTGGAACAAATGCTGAGACTCTGCATCTTCGAGCACCTACAAAAAGAAAGATTTCTTTTGCACCAAAAATATGATTGATATTAACAAGATAAAGACTGCACAGGTCCACTTTTCACATTGGAAAATAGTTAACATTAGGCAAATTAATCTTAAAAACTATTTTGTTTAATAATTTCTGCATTCCTATAGCATCTGTCATCCAAAGTTTTCAATTAACTTTACAAACTAATTATCTTTCTCAATAATCTGTAAGGTACAGAGTAGGTAACCATTATCCACCCACTTATATGTATGATGAGAGAAGAGGTTAAGTGACTTGTCCAAGACAAAATAAGAAGTCAATGACAAGGTGAACATAGAATCCAGTTAGCCACTAATTGCTCTCTAATGTAATAAAAGACAAGAAAATGGTTATCCAAAGACACTTTATAGAGTTAAATAATAAAGTTACTAAGAAATAAGAGCCAAAGGATAGAGAGACCTAAGATGTATAGGCAAGGGAGAAGAGATGTTTCTAGCTGTAATTTAAAATGAAATGAAGAATTGCTGATGGAACATCCTTCCTGTTTCTCTCTCTCCAAGACCTCCCAACTGTCCTGGGTTTAGCTGGACGGTCCTGCTTTGATCCCAAAAACCCTCTGTCCTGGTTGAAGTGAACATTTCCTCCATTCAAGGCTGCCCAGGGGATGGAGTTTGCCCTGGACCCCCCTTTGAGAGGGGCCCCAAACCTAGTGGTGGTGGTGTGACCTGGCACACAGGGTCTCACAGCACCACTCACATTTGGTCTGTCTGCTTCTCCATCTCCGCTTCTCCACTAAATGTGATTGGTGTTGCAACCCCATGTGCTAGGTTGCAACATCAATCAAATCTTGCCAGTCTGCCCTTCCATCTCTATGTGGATGGACCAAAACCTGAATGGTGCTGCATCCCGCTTTAGCCACTTGAAATGTTGGGAGGTATATGTTCCAGAGGGAAAAACCTTCAGCAGAGAAAAACTAACACTGGCTAGACTGTGTGGAAGCTTAAAAGGGGGGGGGGCAGGGAAATCCCAGGAACTTTTCACTCAAGATTACCAGTTTCTACCAACTGGGGAATTGGTTAAGCTCAACTGAAGTCAATAGAGCTACACTAATTTACAGCAGCTGAGGATGTGGCCTACAATCTTTGAGGGGAAGAGGCAGGTCTGAATACATCTGGTAGTTATTCTCTGCTTTTTTTTGCTCAGCCACTCCATCCATGTACATTTTTATTCTAGTTTAACACAAGGCGCTGAAGGAATCTGAGAGCAAGATGGTTGGGTCCCTCCAATGAGCAATTAAGATCATTACCTTCACCAACAACAATCCCCAAAATCTGGAGATCTAGTATTCTATAGTTTTGAAGCCAAACTGTCAATTTATAACATCCAGAATTGCTTTCTAAATATTTTATATATTGTATACACCAAAAATATGTATAGTAGATAGTGGACTTAATATGAAAAACACTGATGAGTGTTATTTACTTTAGACATGCATAAGAGTTCAAAGATTAAATAATCAAAAGTTACAAAGAAAATATTTCTTTTTAGTCATATATTCAGTGCTTTTCCTGCTTCAAGTGTTCATTATATGATTTCACTACAGTCTCTTTGAAACTTTGCCGATAGATTTCTTGCAAAGGAGACACTTTAGCTTCCACTGTTCCACAATATACTGCTTCAGTTCTTCACCTTTGTGGCTTGTTTTTCCCCTTAATTTGGAGAAAACTGAAGGCGGAAGTTTTATTTCTACAGCAACTCTTATTTTAGAGTCTCCCTCACTCCTTCATGTACAGAAGATATGAAGGAATGAATATAAGTGCTTGGGAAGTTAAAGGAACTTATGGAACAAACTGAATATATGAAAGAAAGGAGGATAACCTTAACATACATAGTGTGGTTCTAGTTTATTATTTATAACTAGGTGAAAGTCCGTGCTGTCATTCAGGTGTAAATTTGTAAAGTGTAAAAAAGCCAAAAATGGCTGAAAACTTAAA
This sequence comes from Terrapene triunguis, assembly GCF_002925995.2. Classification (NCBI taxonomy): domain Eukaryota; kingdom Metazoa; phylum Chordata; order Testudines; family Emydidae; genus Terrapene; species Terrapene triunguis. The sequence continues at coordinate 716,254 of NW_020664497.1, read as the reverse complement.
AATTGGACATAAAAGTCCATGAATTCCAGTAATGATTGAGCCTGATAATATTCTAGACAAAAAGAGCGCTCAACCATCCTTGAAGCTTTTTCCTTTGCTTTGCACTGACTCAGACACTCTAGGCTTCAGAGTGAGACACAGACAGAATGAAAATCCTGGAATCTTATAATAAGATGTTCATGGGGAAAAAAAAAAAAAAAGACTATGATGTAGAGTTTTAAATTTCCATTTAACACTCTGAATTAAAGCTCTTGTTTTGCAAAGAAAGTAGCAAGTCTGAGAAATCTGAAGGAAATTTGGCTGCAGTGGAGCAACTGAGTCCAAGCTATACATCATAATCTATTAACAATACAGTATATTTTCAGAAATGGGACATTTACGAATAAAAATTGAATAAGGCACTTATTTCTCTGCTGTGGCTGGCTGTTGGCTGCATGTACATTTGCATTTTTGTGCAGTAAAAAACCTGGATATCAAAGATAACATCTAAAATCTAGTACCCTTCTATTTTACCAGGAAACTTTAAAGATGTTGGCTTGTTCTCCCACAGCACAAACACCCCCAAGTAATGAGATAAACAAAAAAAGTGTTGCAAGCCTGGAATTTCAGACTTGAACCCATAAAATAAAATGAATACATATATAAATTAAATCTATTCAAAAGAAGACATTTAACCTTAAGTGTCTACCAGGCTGTCAAATTCTGATATTCGCTCTCCTTTGGGTAACACTTCCTGTCTTTTAAAACTGACACATGAATAGTGGCCGCCATGCTTTGCTGACTGCCACAAACTATACAGTATCAGTTATCGGGTGACACACTATGGTACTGAACTTTGTCATAGCTGTCAACATTTCAACCTTTTGTTTATGCTCCTTTGCAAAAAAATGTAATGATAGTATGACACATATCCTTTCTGAAACAGAACCAAGGCCAGCAACTTCACAAGTCTGATGGCAAATGCATAATTAAATGAATATAAGTGCACATTTTAAACTTTGAAATTCTGCTTTCCTTTCTCCCTTTCTTTTCCCTCCTTATGCCCCTACAAGAGTATCTTCCTCCATCTCTCTTACCTACCTATAAGTTTGATTAGGAATCCTCCTTGTACAAATCGTGGGGCGAAGTACAGACATTTATGCGCAGGAGTACTTTCACTGGGACTACTCACGTGCATGAAGTTAAGCATGGAATAAATGTTACCAGCATCAGGACCTAAAGGCCTAATCCTGCAGCACCTACACAGGTGAATAATTCCACTGATTATTTTAATGGAACTCATTTATCTGAGTAAGGGCTACAAGGCTGGGTGCTAAATCCACAAGCATACCAAGGATCTCCCACCTTTTTCTCTAGGTATCATCATTGCTTTCAACCCTCTCCTTTTTACAAGGCAGAGTTCCCTAAATAGTTTTCATTATGGATGCACCGTGTTTTTTACCTAGAAAAGGGATGGGGGGGGGTGATGAAGGGGGTACTTCCCCTTTTTCCCCAGCCCACACTAGATCTTCTCAATAATATTTCTTAACTAAACCATCAAGTTTTCAGGAGGAAATAAAACACGCTAATGGGACTGTTGCAGGATACAGACCAAGAGCACACCCCCTTATGGCCTGCCAAGGCATTGCAAATACTGTGACGCAGTTTCTCTCCTAGTTTTACCAATAATTCTCTTGGCCATCAGCACAATTCCACTGCTGAGGTGACTTAAACCTCTGGCCAAGTCACAAGAACCCCTTCTGGGCTCTCAAAGTCCAAATACACATAAAAATCTTCCACCTTGGTCCCTAGGCATAGCCATTCCTTCCCGAGGGTCTGTCTTCTCGTCACCTTAATTCCAGCCCTTCCTTCCCAGGCTCAGCAACAAGACATCCAGGGCTCTATTCAGTCCAGTCTTCCCACTTATATAAAGGGGACACTGGAGGGTGGGAGAGTGCAAACAGAGTGGCACTACAAGTGGAACTGACACCCACCCTCTATGGGTTCCTGGCCCGGGGAACACTAAATAATTGGACTGACTGTCCCCCATAACCACTACCTGTCTTGCTTCTCTTTCCCAGGGTTTCTTCTATACTACCAGCCTTCCTGACTGCCCTCCTAATTTTTTATAGAGCACAGACTCCCAAGATTCCTCTCCCTGGAATTCCTCTCTACTTGGCTCTCTTCTCCTCTCACTGAGATACTGCCTTTATATCTCCCAGTGCACCTAGCTCCTAGTCATCTGATTGTCACATGACTTTATTCATTTCTTCCACCTGGGGACATGGGGTAGGGCGGGCTCAGGTGTAGATGAACTCTAACCTCCTTACAGATCCACTCACTCTGTGACAGTGGCAATGAGAAAAAGTGATACAATACTTCAATTATAATAATATTGTGATCAGATTCAAATGATGAAAATCTATTCTTCTTGAGTGCAGATGCCCAAATTTTGGAACATTAAGCCATGCTCATTTGTGGATACATTTACATTATTTCCTCTTTTTGTAACTTAAGGTACAGAAGCATAAAAATTGTTGACAACATTTTTCTTGATAGAGGGAAATAAAGAACATTAGCAATAAAAACCTATAGTTGACCAGTTAGGTCCTTACTTTTTAAATATGTACTTACCCTTTGTGGCATCTTTTGGGCAACTGGATTTGAAACTAAGTTATATAACTGAAAGAAATCTACAGTATATTTTACCTATCAAAAATTTTGAAGGAATATTTAAAACTTTAAGATCTTTTTAGGAGGGTTTCATTTCCCAGGAAAGCTTCAGGGATTATTATTTACAAAACATCGGCTGCTATTTGCCAAATATAATTTGGTAATTTCATCAAGGTTTGTACCTGAGCGGTTGACTAAATGACTATGACTTAGTGATGCAAATGGTTCAATGAGTTGTAGCAGAGGTAAGAGATCCTGGCCAAGCATACTTGACTTGCAATTTAGCAAAATGAACATTTATACTGCAGCAAAAGAAGCTTGACTAAACACTGCCATAAGTAATGACTGCTTGTCAATATAAACTGGTCCTCCAAATATAACGAACAAATGTGCCTGACAGGCCAAATGAGAAGAGGCTGAGGTAGCATGTGGTGGTAGTGATGGTACGAAGTTTAAAATCTAAATCTGACAGCCCATCAAACCAAACAAACGAAACATACGAAACATGCACTTAGACAACTCTATCCATCACATAAGAAGGCCCAAAAGGCAAAAACAACATGCAGAGACAGCAATAGCTTAACATTTTCTACTCGGTTGTTTTCTCTTTCCCATATTAACTTGCTGTGACAGGATGCTGACTGACTGAACAACACTTCAGTAACAAAATGAATGCTTCCTTTAGACCTGATGAAATCTGTTTCCCAACTGTAATGTATTTTGGCCATTTTATTCTTTTCTGCTCCTCAAACTGCAGTGGTATTGTTTGCAAAAAAACATTTTTCCTGTTTTAAAACATATTTTTTCATATTTGGAATCACTTTCCACAATAGTAGTTACTGTCATGACCTGCCTTTCCAGCTAAGCAGTTTCCCTATCTATTGTAACAGTAGATGCAATATAGATGGAGGTGGTAACCACCCTACAGCTGAAAAAAATTATTGTGGATTTTATGTGACATTTTAATATTATGTCTACTGCATTCAACTTAAGGAGTTTTATGTTTAAATTTAGCAGACTATAATATTTCCCCCTAAACAAAATGCCCCCAATATTCCTAGTGCCTAATAAAAATCAATATAATATTAATTTCTGGATTTTACGTCTCTCTAAATAAATAAAATAAATAAAAGCGCACACTCAGTAGCCACACATACATTCTGAAGCCAGCATCAGAGAGATTTTGAATCAATAATGTAGTTCCAAGAATGAACAAAAAATATGAATGAAGCAGATTTTATTCTTGTATTTACAAAGTAAAAGACTGAAATTCTGGGTTAAAGAAGTTTAATATGAATTTTACCCCCATAAGAGAAAGTGCAGAGAGGTCATTTGAATATTAAGTCACATTCATAAAATTCAGTCCCTTTTTGTGTATCAAAGGGATAAGGGCATGGAAAATAAAATAAAGCAGAGCAATAATAATTCAAAGTAATAAACATCTTTCCCATTTGTGGAAGGGGCAATAAGCATTTAATTTGTCACAATCTTGTCCTGCTTATATCCATTCAAAATGCTGCTGCAAAGCTCATTTTCTTAGCTCATCGCTTCAACCATGTCACTCCTCTTTGCATCCCTTCACGAGTTCCCCTTTCTCCATCAGCTAAAATATAAGCTGCTCGTCTTAATTTTCAAGCCCTATTCCCAAAGTTACCTAATCATGTCTCATACATTACTGAGATGCTGACTCTCGCCTCCCTTCAGCCAATGATGCCAAACTTCAACATGCACTTGTTAAGCTTCCAAAAGAGTACCTTTCTTGTGCTTCGGAAGAGTTCCTTGTATACATCTGTAAAGCTACCTCATTGTCCTCCTTCAAATACCTCCTTAAAACTATCCTTTGCAATGAAGCCTACAAAAAAAACTTGAAAATGGTTACGCAGCTGGAGTCCTATGAGAACTGCCTATCACATTAACCAATACTGTCTCCTTGTTTTCTTGTGCTTCGCCTATCTGTTGTCTTTTGTCTTATACTTCAGGCCCTACTTAACTTTCGATATAGTAGAAATTGCAGATTCACAATATTAGACTTCCACAATTTTGACAGTGGGAGCCCCCGCTCTCAGACCCAAGAGGCTGACAATGGGAGCCCCAGGCAGCCAACAGTGCAAAATCGAGGAAAAGTAATAATGGACTTTTCCGCAATTTTCCATGGCTTGTCCACAACTCAGCTGCAATTGTTTGACAATCATCCTGCAGTTCAAGTTGGGCCTTACTTAGACTGTAATCCCTTTGGGGGCATCGACTATCTTTTTGTTGTGTGTTTGTACAGCACCTAACATAGTTGGGTCCAGTCCATGACTGAGAGTCCTAGGTGCTACCACAAAATAAACAAAACAACAATTTTCTATCATATATAAATATTTTACCAGAAAGAATAACCACCTCATCAATAACCATTCAGGACTCCCCAAGAGGCAGATGATAAATGCTAAAACAGAAGTGATTCAAAACACTGGGGATTCCTAAAAGTACTTGTGCCTATGAGTTTATTTGTAAGAACTAAAAAACATCAGCCAAACTCTTCTAAGTAAATTTTTATAAACTACATATTAATCTAATCTGTTCCTGGTTTGACTGAGAAGAGATCCTTAAGACACTTTATAAACAGTGATTTAACTCAAACTGCTATCAGTATCACATAACCCTGGCTTCTTGATTGGGAGATGATTATGATTCCACTTTGACTGCATTGTACCAGCACACACCTACACATTTTATCAATGGTTTGTGTCAGAGACTGATGCACAGATATGAGGGTGCAGTTCTCTAATAAGTATAGATATATATCCTTGTATCATGTAAAACAAACTATTAATCATTGTCTTTACCCAAAACACTGTAGAAAGCATGACAAGAAAGCCTACAGCCTGGCAACAAAAATACAGTAAGTGTTCAACAACACTTAAAGTAAGAATAAAAATAAAAGCCTAATGAACTTCCAACACTATAGGAAAACAAAACAAAAAACAGCCAAACAAATGAACTCTCTCCTCTCCCTTTTTAAGTTATCACATGAAACTAATTAAGTAGGAAACACACTCAGCTGTCAAATTCATCCCATTACTCAGATACTTTTCTGATGAGAAACCATAGGAAGGACAAAGTAATCTTTGGAGGGATGAGAAAAAAATCACAGCACAGGATTATACAGAGAATTTTATTTGAGAAAAAGAAATGTTTCTGACATTTATCAAAACCACAAACTGACACTTTGAAAAGAGAAAGGAAGACAGGTTACAAGAGAAGTTAATTCATTTTTGTTTAATTTTTTTGAAGGCTCATATGTGTCTCCTGCCAACTGAACCCTGAAATGCTCTCTCAGGTGTATCGACCTTGACAACTGCAGCCTCATTTTTACAGTTTTTCAAATTTTTAAATAAAGTCTAAATGGTTAATGAGAAATAATTATAAAAAGTACTAAATTTATTTTTAGGACTCATTTTAATGTCCTTTAAAAAAAAAAAACAGTTTATATTTCACCACAGTACTGGAAAGATACCATTTCCCTCATAGGTATGGACAGGATTATCATCATCAATCTGGGTGTGGGGAATGACATACTATACTTTTTACATCTCAGTAACTGGTCTACGTCAGTAATGATTGAAAGTCATTGACATCTGAAGGTCACTTCTGTTAAACGACCAGCCATCTTTCTAGCTATGAAGGATTGTTCACATCAGTACTTTCCTTTGTCCAAGTGATGGGGCTTCCAATACTTACTTTGAGACTAGTCAAAAGCCTAACAGATTTCATCATCAGGCACTCTGATATTCAATCTATATTCCCCCCCCCCCACTGATTTTGGTTCCATTATCCTTAAAATGTTTAATGACTTCTTTCTTTAATATATGGCCCATGAGTGGATACTAAATTTACTCAAGAAGCTTTTCTGTCATCATGAAATTGCGAGAGTAGAACTCAATCATTTTATGAGCACCAGCAGAGCCCTATGAGTGAAGCCCAAGTAATTATGTACTACATTTGAAAGATACTGGATTGAAATCATGGAGTCCGAAGTCATTATCCGAAATGAGTTGCAGCATGGGTAGCAGCAACAACGCAAGCTTCCCAACATTGACCATCCAATGTGCTCCAACCCTCACCAGAGCAGATCTCTAGAAGTCAGCTTCCATTTCTACTCAAATATTTGACACGTGTACGACTGAAACTGCCAAGAAAGCTGGGATACATCCTCTCCCACTGGCAGGAATAGTAGGTTCAACCTATTACCCTTTTGACTGTAGAATCTCAGCAATAATATTGGCTACCAGACAAGCGTGGGCCAGTTTCGCTAGAAATGTTAAATTCTATTTCTTCTCACACATTCATGCTGTACTTGGGTCAATCGTTGTTAAAACTGACAAGAAACCATTAATGGGTAGAGTGGATGGGTAAGGGGACAATTTGGGTGTCTCAGTTGATCGCAGAGATCAGTTTCTCCTATTCGAAGAACTCCAACACTGCAATCTATTTGGTCCAGCTGCATGACATTACCTGCAACTTATGCATCTCTTTAAGGACATTTGACCCTGATGTGCTTGGAAGGACCAGAGACTTCAGAATTGTTGTTGATGTGGTGAGAGCTTAGTAAGTTCACCCAACCAACTGGAGTCCATTATGTATTTAATACTTAGTCCTGCCTTGAGTGCAGGGGACTGGACTAGATGACCTCTCGAGGTCCCTTCCAGTTCTATGATTCTATAACTTACAGGCCCTAAGGACCTTCCCTAATTTAAATTGCCTGCACCATGCCAGGAACAAAGATTTGTGTATATCCTTGAACACTAGCCAATGGGGAAGTCCCTTGCAAAACATTAAAAACTCTATCCAGCAGAGAATTAGATTTCATTGATACTGGTCCCCATATAGGTTACTGTGGATAGGCCTTGCCAAAACAGACTCCGGCTGGAAATGTGGGTTTCAAAAGTTTTGCAACTGATACAATTCTTTTGGCTAGAAGTAAGTAGGAAGATTAATATGATAATAGATATCTCCTTAAAAATTAACTTCCCAGCACCGTGTTTAGTAATTTATCCCTTCATCTTGGAAAATCTCCATCTCACAGAAAGCTTGGTTTTCCAGAGCAGTGCTTGAAACCAAACAACTACCTCACACCTGAGATACATTTGAAAAGATTTGCTCTAACTTTTTAGAATCTTTGATTAATCTCTACAAAATAGAAACCTATGTCACTTTTTTGCTTCCCCTCCTCCCTTTCTTTAACTGCTTTGCTCTTTTGTCTTTATTCTCTGTTCTTCTCTCATGGGGGTGGGTGGAACCCAATAAAATAAATTTTTTTGAAAGGGTGTTAGAAAGCATTGTAATGGTGTAGTTTTTCAGAAGTCTACCAAGAACAGGCTTGACACCACAAACTTGATTTGTGGATGCCACGAAAAAGGCAATCTATATTAACAAATTTCATTCACTATTGACATGGTCCATTTTTGAATCAGTGTTCCCAGCTGCCAGCACTGGACACCTAACATGACAGAGAGCCCTCCTTGAACAATATCTCCAGTAATAAAGATGGCATGTGCCTAATCAGAACCTCTAACACCTGGTGCAAACTCACTGCCTTCAGTAAGTAGACAGCTCTTGGTAAGCAATTCTGATGAGGATACTATAAGGAATAGAATCCAACTCACTTTCTAAGATGAAACAGCAGGAGTAAAAAAGCAATTAAAAACCTTCAGTTACAAGACTAAGCAGATAGGACTTTGAAGACAGACTGAAATATCTGTAAACGGCACGGCCATTTTCCCCACAGCCACTTTTCAAGGTAGCACTGCACTTCAAAGTTTTGAAAGATTTTACCTTTCAAAGTTTTTCAGTGGGACAACTACTCCTGACACCTATTATCTGGAGACACTATGAAATAAAGCAAGAAGAGGAATGTTCTGATGAAAGAGCATGTAGCTCACTCATTTGTGACAAGGAATTGCTGTGGATAATGGCATAGTTTTCATACAACCTAATGATTACAGTAAAATCTGCCTAAAGCAACCACTCAAAAGAGCTGACAAAAATCTGACTGATGAGCAGAGGTGGCTTTCAAATGAAGGTTGCATATATAGGTACCTTCAAATTAATTAGATATCTAATAGAAGCAGTATCTTGCATAGTTTCACTGCATTTTAAAAATCTAAAATACACCTTTCCGTATGGCTCAATGCATATGTACAAACTTTATGCACACACAACATAATTATAACTCCACATCTGTTACAAGTGAATAGCCTAATTTCCTCCACACTCCACCTAAGGCAAATCTATTTCTATGCCAGGCTCATCATCATGGTGCCTACATATGCCATTTTTACATGGAAAAATCACCTATATGCCTGTAATTCAATCCTTATTGCTATTGTCTAAAATGTTTAGCCTCTACATTTTAAATCTGTACATTTCAGATAAATGCACTTCAATATTTGAGGTAACTTTTCTCAGTTCTTCACATATTAGAGATGTTTATATTTTGTTCAGTATGAGGAAAAATTCATTTCTGCTACTCTGAACAGAAAACCCTCCACTGCACATTCACAAAACCATTTCAGTTTAGATTACTCTTTTTTAATCTGATGTAATGAAATTTTTTCAAAACATCTGGACTAAAATGAAATCCAGACTGGAGCAATGGATAGGTTATTTCAGGCCTTAGGACATGTTGTTTCTTGCTTAAAAAGCTTACATTTGTAGTGCTGACCTCTCTCAACAATGCTTACTTCTGTTAGCACTGTCCAGCCAATTATGAAGATAACTTATCAAAAACCCAGTCATCAGTACAACAAGCCTGTACTTCAGATTTTCCTTTATTCTGGTTTCATTGATTACAGCACTCATTTATTCAAGCAGTCGGTTCAAACAAAAAACATATCAAGGACTATTCCAGTCTTCCCTATGTGAAGGCCTGTAGTTATACAGAAAAGTAACAGCATGAACTCTCTCTCTCTACACACACACACACACACACACACACACACACACACACACAGAAGTAAACAGACACTTAACTAATATTCGGTACATTTATCTTGCAAGAATGATTTGTGTGTTCTTAAGACGTACATCTTTCAAAACTAGAGTATAGTCTAGAAAATAGGACTGCTGTCAGAAGTTCTAGGTTCTAACTAGACTCTGGTACTGAATGACCATGTGACCTTTAGGCTTGTTGTTTAACTTGAGTCTCCATTTCATCATGTGTAAAGTGAGGAATTTAACACTTGTATAAGGATAAATGAGATGGGGGAGGTGGGAGAATTAATTATTTAAGGTTTGTGAAGCTCTTGGTAATCTTCCAGTGAAAGACTATAGAAGTATTCAGTATCAGGGGGTTGCCGTGTTAGTCTGTATCCACAAAAACAACAAGGAGTCCGGTGGCACCTTAAAGACTAACAGATTTATGCCCAAATAAATCTCAAATAGTCTTTAAGGTGCCACCAGACTCCTTGTTGTTTTTATAGAAGTATTGTTATTACCTGGACAGGACTGTATTAATTTCATCCATATAAAGGAGGAAGCAGCTCACCGATATTTTTGACCAGACCATTCCTCTAACAGAAGAGCCATGCTAATTTGACCTTTGCTAGTCTGCATACCATCATCATTTGCACACAAGATTTGCTCCTTACTTCTAAAAGAGTTGATGGAGTGATGGCTACTAGTTGTTTAAAATATTACTACTTAAACATCAGCACTTCTACAAAATATACTGTCATATGTACTAGTACATTATGTAGCAGTATAAATCAAATGAAACTATCCTTTATCAAATACATGAACAAAGTAAATTTAGTAATGCATTATCTTGGATTGTGTGTGTTTTTTCGTCACTAAATTAGCCAACTCAGTAACAGGTTTCCCAGAAAGTGTGAATTCGCAAAGATCTACCCTCAATAAAATTATGCCATATTTTACATTTGTAAATAATTCTGGAGTGCAAAATATTGAATAATGGAATCAGAGGCTCATTGCAGTGGGTTCCACCACAATGAACTTGAACTTACATGGAGTCTACACAGAAAACTAAAAGAAATCTTTCTACAAGCTTGTTGTAAACAAGTACTTTGTGCACATATCTGCATAAGTATTGCAAAGCCAAAATTTAGATATTGAGATCTGTGTAAATGCAAAACGTTTGCTAGTATGATACAACATATGCTATAATTAAAACTGCTAATAATGAAGAACAAATATTAATGAAGAAAAACATGTACAGTATTTGCAATAAAGCAATTAATTGTAATTCTTGAAAATAGGATGTATGCAATGATGTTCTAGTGAAAATTCACAGACACAGATCTGCATGTAGAGAAAGAAAACAAGGAACATTACACCATGACAGATCCATACTTTTCATAAAGATCCAGTCGCCAGAACTAAAAGATGAGCAGGTGAGGATTAAAAGAAAAAAGAACGAATTCTTTCTTCAATCTGAACGACCAACAGGACAGGTCATTTGCTTCTGCTGCTATAGCTACTTAAAGATTTACCTATTTCCATTAACCTTTGACAAATTATGCCATATTGTTTTAGTCTGACAGCTGACACACAGTTTTCTATAGATTTTACCAGAAATTATATAATGGTGCAGCCCTTGACTGATCCTAAAAATAAATTAATAAGAACAGTAGATTTTAGCATCTTAAAGCCATAAAAAAGTACATCCGAGCTGCACAGGGTCAGGAAAAAGGGAGGATTGGTTTTATGGCATGATCCTCCTTTCCCTTGACTCCAAAGATTGAGCTCTGCAGCTGGGAAGGGATGGGCCAGAAGGTTAGCCCATATCTGGGGCAATGTCACTGTCCCCAGCCTCATAAGGAATACCCAAGTAAGTGATGAATGAGTCAACATTCATTTATGCAGCTTCCCCCCACACAAAAAAGGGAAACCCTATCAAAGAGGAGGATTGGGAGCCATAGAGTCCCTCCTAAAGGAACTGTGTTTAAATGGAAACTGAGAGCAAGAATAGAAGCACCTGGTCTTGAACAAATTTCAAGAGACTCTAGGCATCAGGCACAGAAATCCTCCCTTCCTAATCTGCATAACCAAATCCAGGGCTTGGAAACAGCTGGTATGTGCCCATACACCATATTGGCATCTCTCTGAAAAACCATGAGTAGCAGCAAAATCTCTTTTTTTTTTTTTAAAAGGTTTCTAGCTTTTATAGTTGCTAAGAAAGCCTTAAAAATTTGAACTGAGTATAGCAGATGTGAGCTGTAGAGAGCCTGGAACAAGAGAGGTCTGAGCTGCCCACTCATCTCAACTCAGATGCCCGGTGATAGTAAACCATGTTGACATTTAAATTATTTCATTCCTCATAAGAAAGGAGAGGGTAGATCACAGGTCTTCTCCGTTTTTTGAGTGACATCATTTTGGTTCTAAAAGGGGCATTGGAGTGAACCCACCACTTCCCTTCTGAAACATCAAGAAGGAGCCCACCAAAACATGTACAAGCCCCACCAAGGGGAGCCAAGCTCAAGGAGTCTGAGCTACACTCATTTTGATTACTCACACAGGAGAAGTTTCATTTTTGTGGATGTGCTTAGAATAGTATCACCACCACTTCCACTCCCCACCTCAGTCTGACTGCTGGCCAGTTCCCACTTCTCATCTCTTTTCTCCTCAGAAAATCAGTCAGGAACTTCATGAGTCCAGACTTTCTATTTACAACCCCCTATGTAGGAATAACCTACAAAGGTTTCAATTTGTTCTTTAATGGCATGTTTAAATATGAACGTTTAACCCTTTTTTTTAACTGAATGATGTAACACAAACATCAATCCATTAAGTGTGCTTACTCAGTGCAACTAGACCAGGGGTAGGCAACCTATGGCACGCGTGCCAAAGGTGGCACACAAGCTGATTTTCAATGGCACTCACACTGCCCGGGTCCTGGCCACCAGTCCGGGGGGCTCTGCATTTTAATTTAATTTTAAATGAAGCTTCTTAAACATTTTAAAAACCTTATTTACTTTACATACAACAATAGTTTACTTATATATTATAGACTTATAGAAAGAGACCTTCTAAAAACGTTACAATGTATTACTGGCACATGAAACCTTAAATTAGAGTGAATAAATGAAGACTCGGCACACCACTTCTGAAAGGTTGCCGATCCCTGAACTACACATTTGGCGGGTCCTGAAGTACATATACTCATTGCCTGCATGTCTAGAATGACAAGACCACAGCAGACAACTGGTGTTTCACACTTCGCCCCACTCTGCAGTAGGTGATAAAGCAAGATATGATCACTGGGTCTTTTGGTTTTGATTCCTTCCTTTCATTTAAGTATAATAGGCAAGTACATTACTTATATTACTTAGCAGTTGATTTAGTCTGCAGCAAACTTTAGCAGTGGTGACACTTATTTTCTACTACTAAAAATCAAAATTAAAACCTGTAGACTTCCTTCTCAAGGAAGGAAGCCGATTCTGACTCCAGTGCTGAGCTGTTTCACTGGCGGCTTTACTGTTAGTTTAAATACTGCTGCTATGGTTGCTCAGTTTTATGCAGAGGCCAGAAGCCTCTGAGCTTGACAACTCCCCTGCACAATCAGTGTAACGAGAACTTACAACAAACTCTGTGCCAACTCTTCTGCTGGTTACTCTGGGAGAGTTCCAATGATTTTACTGAAGACTGGGTTCTGAAGCTGGAGAAAGCCTCCAATTTGTGAAATCAATGGAGCGCCAATTTGGTCCTCCTCCTTTAAATCTCTGCTACGTTCTATAGAACCAAAACTAAATTTGCAAGCTGGATTTTGTTTTTGCACTGGTCACTCCAACAGTTTGTACAATGGTGCCATGTCTATTTAAAATTCAAAAGTTTCTCCAACTCTTCAAAGAACAGCGCAGCCACAGGCAACAAAAGAGCAATTCACAAAGCAGCATCAGTAGTATGCTTAAGCTCAAAAAGTTTAAAAATTGTAGGAAGTAACAAAGGATGTCTTTAGAAGATATAACCCTCTTTGTCCTTTGAATTAACTTCCTGAGACAAAGCAGAAGCAATTGGAGGTGGAGCCTTTCACAGATCTTGGGATTTGGCTCAGACAATCCCTTGCCCACTCGGAGAATGACAATTTGAAGTGGGATGGTAAATATACACCAAAGGAAAGGAAAAAAAAGTTACAAAAAATAAACAGAGCACTGTTTATAGGGGACCATTAAATAAAACCCACTGATCTGTTGTCATATAGTCAAGCCCCACCACCATTAGGTTATCATCTCACTGTGGACTGCAACAGCCCCAACCCCAACCCCAGCAACGTCCCCCCTTTCCACCACCTACTCTTCACCCTTACTTTCATTGCCTACTTTTTCCTATCACTTCGGAACTTTTCCATTTCTGTTCCTTGCCATCTGATTAGAGCCCAGCATGATTTTCAAGCAGCAAGAATTTCATGATCTAGATGACAATATTAGCAATGACATGCAAACAAATCACACACGAAGTTATCAGCCACTGTTAGAAAACAAAAGAAAACAGTGTGTCAATTCCATACACGTCAACAGAATTGTCCACCTACCAGATATCGATCCCAGGTAGCATCCATTAGGGACAAGTGAGCCATCTTGACTTAGCAGGAATTCTGTGCAATACTACTTACTTATGTTTAAAAAACTTAACTTTTCATTGTAACTTAGTTTCTTACAAAATGTTTTAAGATAATGTTCCTTATTTCTGGAATGTGAGTTTTGCATTCACATATTAAATTGCATCCTGAAAGAGACTATTTCTAAAACAGTGTATGAGCTCCCTCTTGTGTTGGAAAAAACACTCAAGCTACTTGGAACATTTTGTCAAAAACAAAATGTTTCAAGGAGACTTGAGACACTAGGTGGATGAGGGAATATCTTTTATTGGACCAATTTTTGTTGGTGAGAGAGACAAGCGTTCGAGCTTACACAGAACTCTTCTTCAGGTCACATTACCTCACACACTTTGTCTCTCTAATATCCTGGTACCGACACGGCTACAACAATCACAGAGACTTATCAGTTTCAACAAAATTTTTGTCAGGAAAGCTGAGAGAGGGAGGCTGACAGCTATAGCCTGGTGGGTAGGGGACTGGCTTGAGACTTGGGAGACCCCAGAGTGATCTGGAATAAAAAATTCTGCTCTGAAGCAGGCAAATCAGTAAAACTTGAATCTGAGTCTCCCACGTCCCAGGCCAGTTCCCTAATCATCAATCCTCTCTTCCCCACTCACTTCCAAATCCAAAAGCTCATGTTTCAAGCCAAAAGTGGAAAATTCAACACAACTCTATTTTGGGGGGGGGGGGGGGACGACATTCAAAAGATTTCTTTTGATGTGGAACAAAATCAAATGTCAAAGCCTTGAAAGTTGCCACAAAATGGAATAACCATCCGCTGGCCAGCTCTAAAAACAAACAAACAAAAAACAGTCTCATTCTCAACACCTGCAGACACTCAATATGCAATTTATTTGGATTTAAACCACTTTTTCTTAGCCAGTGATATGGCAAAAAACACAAGTTAAGAACATAAGAATGGGCCTACTGGGTCAGACCAAAGGTCCATCTAGCCCAGTATCCTGTCTTCCAACAGTGGCCAGTGCCCCAGAGGGAATGAACAGAACAGATAATCATCAAGTGATTCATCCCCTGTCACTAATTCCCAGCTTCTGGCAAACAGAGGCTAGGGACTCCATTCCTGCCCATCCTGGCTAATAGCCATTGATGGACCTAATCTCCATGAATTTATCTAGTTCTTTTTTGAACCGTTATTGGTTGGCCTTCACAACATCCTCTGGCAAGGAGTTTCACAGGTTGACTGTGCATTGTGTGAAGAAATACTTCCTTTTATTTGTTTTAAGCCTGCTGCCTATTAATTTCATTTGGTGACCCCTAGTTCTTGTGTTATGAGAAGTAGTAAACAACACTTCCTTATCTACTTTCTCTACACCAGTCATGATTTTATAGACCTCAATCATATCTTCCCTTAGCCGTCTCTTTTCCAAGCTGAAAAGTCCCAGTCTTATTAATCTCTCCTCATACGGAAGCCGTTCTATACCCCTAATAATTTTTGTTGCCCTTTTCTGAACCTTTTCCAATTCCAATATATCTTTTTTGAGATGGGGCGACCACATCTGCACATAGTATTCAAGATGTGGGCATACCATGGATTTATAGAGAGGCAACATGATATTTTCTGTCCTATTATCTATCCCTTTCTTAATGATTCCCAGCATTCTGTTCGCTTTTTTTGACTGCCGCTGCACATTGAGTGGATGTTTTCAGAGAACTATCCACAATGACTCCAAGATCTCTTTCGTGAGTGGTAACAGCTAATTTAGACCCCATCATTTTATATATATAGTTGGGATTATGCTTTCCAATGCATTACTTTGCATTTATCAACATTAAATTTCATCTGCCATTTTGTTGCCCAGTCACCCAGTTTTGAGAGATCCTTTTGTGGCTCTTCATAGTCTGCCTGGGTCTTGACTATCTTTAGGAATTTTGTATCATCTGCAAATTTTGCCACCTCACTATTTACCCCTTTTCCCAGATCATTTATGAATATGTTGAATAGGACTGGTCCCAGGACAGACCCCTAGGAGACACCACTATTTACCTCTCTCCATTCTGAAAACTGACCATTTATAACCTTTGTTTCCTATCTTTTAACCAGTTACCAATCCATGAGAGCACCTTCCTTCTTATCCAATGGCAGCTTACTTTGCGTAAGAGCCTTTGGTGAGGGACCTTGTCAAGGGCTTTCTGAAAATCTAAGTACACTATATCCACTGGATCCCCTTGGTCCACATGCTTGTTGACCCCCTCAAATAATTCTAGTAGATTGATGAGGTATGATTTCCCTTTACTAAAACCATGTTGACTCTTCCTCAACAAATTATGTTCATCTATATGTCTGACAATATTGTTCTTTATTATAGTTTCAACCAGTTTGCCCGGTACTGAAGTCAGGCTTACAGGCCTTACAGTTATGCCCCTGAAACCACAATTTAAGAGCTGTACATGACAAAACTGAATTAACTGCATATAATATCCCATCTCCTAGAACTGGAAGGGACCTTGAAAGGTCATCGAGTCCAGCCCCCTGCCTTCACTAGCAGGACCAAGTACTGATTTTGCCCCAGATCCCCAAGTGGCCCCCTCAAGGATTGAACTCACAACCCTGGGTTTAGTAGGCCAATGCTCAAACCACTGAGCTATCCCTCCAGTCAGTCAATTAATGACTTTTTACTTTCTGGGTGGCTAGAAACTACAAAATATTCATCTTTGTTTTTGTCTTAGATGTAGTTCAAAGCTGCTGTAGGAGGTTAAAAAATTTAAACTCTAAGGATCAAGTTCGTAAATAGTGTCATCAATATGACAAAGCAAAATAGTTTGTACTATATAAACCTAATGAAACATGCTCAGTGTGTATTAAAGCATGGCAATATATCAAAACGAGACAGTGAATAAGCTGCCAAGAAAGGCTGTGGAATTACTATCACTGGGGATAATCAAAACTAGACTGTACACTACCCATCCATCAGAGTAGTTAAGGGATAATTAAATTGATCCTGCCAGGATGCAGGGGAATAATTCTAGGAGAAATGGCTAACACAAATTGTTTGATGTGCATATGGATGTGTTTAATTAATATTATGGAAAAGGGGTGTTTGTTTCTTCTAGTGGATATATTTTCCAGTTGAATGCTATGGGTTCAGTGACAGAGTTCACAAGTAGGGGCTGGTCTGGGCTAGTGGAGTACTGTCCAATATGTTAAAACTCGTACTTCTAAAGTTCTGTATTTGAACAGTTCAAATGAAACACACCACTGGGCAGACGGTACATACATGTACGGCCCTCCACACAGCAAAAGTCTTTTGATACATAGGCAAGAGAAAGTGGTATTTGGGAGGAGGTGGGTACAACAACACAGACTTGACTCTATGCTGGCTCAAAACAGACTAACATGGCATTGAGCAATCAGGAGTAAGCCACAGAAAGAGGTCACTACACTGCATTTTTGAGGAGTCAGTGGCTGTAAGACCCTGGATTTCTAACACAGGAATATGGAAAGGCAACAATTGCTATTCCAGCCTCCAGGCTGGAGCAGAACAGCCACAGAGATAGTTTCTAGGTTGCCCCCCGCCCAAAAAATAAAATAATCCAATGCTGCTTAGTCCTCCCACAAAGCCAGCAGGCTTTGTGCAAAAGAGGGAAGGGGGAAAGCACTAAATCTCCCCCTTTGTAAACAGTAACTCCCTTCAAAGCAAATATGAATTACACAGATGCATTGAAAGCGCAACCTATATCTGTACTTAACCTATGAAACAGTGCATGTCCAAAGAAGACACATACACCATCATGCAGCTCCATGGGCGCCGCCTGCCTTAAAAAGCGTGGCACTCAAGGAGTGAAGATCCAAGGAATCAAAAGGTACCAAGAGCACTTAAATATCAAGTTGTCACTTCTTCAGCTTATATCACAGTTCAGATTTCTTAGACTAGTACAAGTAATATATAGCAGTCTCAAATAAAATGCCTCAACTGTTTTAATAAAACACACACAAAATGTAAATGTCATGCTTCGTTAGGTCTAGCTCATCTTATCTAATGGCTCTGATTAGCTCCCTTGTGGTTTAAACAGTCCTTTTTAATTAAATTAGACTGAGCTGTAAAATAATGCAGGCTGTACTGATTAAAAAACCCTATGATTCATGCTGGGAAGGAGTCCAGAAAGAGTGAGAATTTCCATTAAATTTTAAATCTGAGATTCTAAAGCACGAAGAGAAAACAAACATCAGGTGGAATCTTGTAAAAGTATGTAATATATTTGCAGTACTGACTACATTCAAAATATCTGGTTTGCAGTCATGCCTGAGGCTGTAATAAGTTTAAGAGACCACAAAACTTGCAGAATACACACCCGAAAAAGCACATTTCGATACACACACACAAAAAAAAAATCATCAAGCTTAAGCATGATAAGTCATACAAGACTGATATTTGATAACTTGCTTCCACAGCTTTACTCGCAAACAATATAAACAGCGCCCCAAGCATACATGTAAAATTCCAGTCTTTTTATTAGCATGTCTGTACTGTATATCAGTTAATTGTCACACACATATATAATGCATAAAATAGTATTCTGTAGCCCCAATCCTGCTATTCTATAGTCCCAGTCAGTCCATTAAAGGCACCAGGATTCTTCCCACACTAGCACTTGCAGAACCTTCTCCAGGATTAGGGGCTCACAATGTTGTACAGGCTTTTTGTCAATGTGTGCTGATTGACTGATCTGCATTACTTGTCTTAGGCTTTGGTGACATGCATTTCATCCTGATAGTTGAGAAAATAGTCTTTCAAAGAAAAACACCACCACTTTTTGTACTTAAAACTATTAATCAAATAAAGAACCTTAAGAGAAAATTAAACGCAAGTTTTAATGACAATAATTAGCTCTTATATTATGCACTTAAAATGTACAGACGTGCCAGGCAAACATTACTTACACCTGTCTTTTTGTGAAAGTGAAATAACTTAAACAGTTAATAGGTCAGTTTTCCTCTGAGCATGAAATCCAAGTCTCAGCTAAGTTTATTTAAATTTATAAATGCCCTCACAGGAGCCTATTGCATAAGTATACAGAACACCAATAAAATAATAATAATGGACTGATCATCCCACCTTAACAGAAATTGGGATAATAAAATAAATCCAATCCTTCGCCCACTCAAACACTGGATGGGAGAAAAAAAGACGGACTTTGCAGCATGCCCAGAAGCTTCATATATTTGGAATGGCTCCAGAGAGTGGAAGACTGCTAGAGCAAGGTCCAAGGGCCTTCCTGAAGAGTCCCCAGATAGAATCCCCCTCCCATTTACAATAAGGAAGCTGTACTGCTATCACTGGTTTCAACTGTGATAGTATAGTACAGGAAGAGAAGCATCAAACAGGACCTTAGGCATGAAATGTTCAAGTAGTCATCACAAGAGACACAATAAGGATATTTATCTAAGCAAAAATACTGAAACAGTGAATAGGTATGTCAAAATATTGCATGGATTAATTATATAGTGAACTTTTTATGCTTGAAAGATATTACCACACTTTAATTATCTAAAGTCAACTATGAGGTTTATAAGTAGCTTGATCACACATTCATTATCTTATAAACAATAGCACCTAGGTGCTGCTAAATGATTGCTTTAAAAACAAAACAAAAACACAAATTTGATGTCCAGTTTATTAAAAGAAAAAATAAAATAATTCACCTGAGCTAGAACACCCAACAAAACAGAAACAGATATTAAGGAAACAGATGTCCCAATGGATTTACCTGGGGAAAATAAACATTGGATCCCCCAGTGACACATGAAAGGCAGCACTAAGTATCTCCTTCCAGTGCACATAGGTGAATTCAACAGTACATTGTTCCCCTTGCTAGTCCTACTCACTGTCAAGAGATATGTGCAAAAGTATATGCATATGCAAACGTATTTTTGTTTCTGCTATCAAATCAGTGTTTCTCAGAGCTTTACGTACGGCTACAAATTGTAATTAAGTGTTAACTCTTACTCTGTGGGTCATCTGCCATTAAGAGAAATAAATATGCTAGAAATATTCAGGAATTCATACCACACAAGCATCTTTGTGTGTCTTTTAAAATTAGCCAGGGCTTTTATAAAATAATCTGAAAATAAAGTACAAAAATGAAGGCACCTTTATTCTTGATGAGTTGGAAAAACATCTTACTACACACTTTTCCAGATGGTCATATAATGCCAGCCATAACATAACAGATGTTTTATGCTTCAGTCCAAAATAATTAAAAAGAAACAAATCTACATAACTTCTGAGGTTAGTATCTCAGCCTTTCATGTGCAATTAGTGCTGTGCCTCTCAAAAGCATTTTTGACTTCTTACAAAAAACATGAGTAAAAAAATCATTCTAATTTCACCTTCAACATTTCACTATTTATGACTTGCTTTCTATCTTTCATTGTCTTTTTTTCTTTGCCCCTCACTCTACTGCTCCTTTTAGCTGTACGATACTGCAAACAATTCCATTAGACAGGAGCATCCCTTGTGGATCAGTCAGGACATAGAGGAAATGTAATTCCTACCAAACCACTTCCTCCCCAGACCAAATATATACTTTAACATGGGTTCAACTTTCCCTCACCTCAAACCACAAAAATTTATTTTAGAACTGCAGCTTCCCAAAAAGAATCCAATACATAGATTAGGAAAAGTGTGTTATGCTCAAGATTTGTTTTAAAGGTTTTAAAGATAAATCCAAAACACATTACATTTTTTCTTAGAAATCCAAATAAGGTAAATCCAGGAACGCTGTGAGGAAGAAAATCCTCTATTTGGAATCAGACAGTGTTAATTCAGGTTAACTGTTTTTTAGAAGCTGTCTGATCTAGAGCATTATTTCAACAATGTAAATTTCACTTTCAAATGTACTAGGCATGCAATAAGTGGTAAAATCAAAAGGACTGTCTTAAAACACAAGCTTCCAAAAGCACCCTGAATGCATTAGCACAGGCGACCTTCATTCTGTAATGTATTGTCACATATTCCTGTGAAAAATTGCCACATTAAGCATATTGATTCATTGAGAATATAAGTTATTAGGCAAGTGTTTTAGATTTAATTTAGTGGAACGCTACACAGGAGAGCCATAAAACAAAGCATATTAGTTTCTGCTGTTTTCAGCAGCTGGCAGAGAGGAAGACCAACATTAGCACTTAAAATGCAAAAAACACTAAATATTGCCACTTCAGCTCAGCACCATTTTCAATTTTCTAATCCTAGACAGAATGATAAATTGCAGTTAATATGTTCACCTTTACTTTATTCTGATAGAAATATGATTAAATCTATTACAACACACAGTTATCATTGTTTTAGCTAGATAAATACTTCCTCCCTAATCCCTTTTCACTTTCTAACACCACATGAAACTGCTGAAGATTTCAACCTATAGCACTTTAGAGAGTTTGGAAGGCTGGAGGGCAGTATTTTTATTTTTTAAATTCATCCACCCCTCCCTAAAAGACATCTGTATTTATAATATTAAACTAACTATCAGGATCAGATAATAAGCCTACTATACTGATCCTACACCACAGACAGGGATACAAAACAGCTCAGCTGACATACAAGCCAGAATGAACCACAAAGAAAACTGCTGCTTATGTAGAATAAAATAGATATTTTACATCCTCAAGACTTATTTATGTCTCTAAGGAGATAACTTTGGGAGTTACCTAACTGCATGCCACTAGTTCTACTTATAGGAGGCTTACTTCCTACAAATTTCCTTGTTTTTCTACATTTAAGCAAGTTCCTCTTAGCGCTGGTTGCCAGGATTCTTAAATAATGTAGATATAAGAATACTTATATTTTTTGTTATTGGTTTTACAACTGTGTAACGAATGTTGAGAGTATAAGACACTCCCTATCTTGAAGAATTTAAATTATACTTTAAGTCAAATCCCACAAGTATAAATGAGGAAGTATGAGGGTTAACTGCAATATCTAGTCTATGTAAACATGTATTCCTACATCCAAAAACTATATAATCTCAAGTTTTTTGCTTTAAAAAAAATTAATACTTAGTAATACTCTAACACCTTTTAAGAAAAATCCTTCTATCCAAACAGATGTGAGCAAAAGAATACTAGAGATTCAAAAAAGAAAAGGGATTAAAAGACTAGGTGAATATGGCAGAAGACACACTACCACTGTCAAAGATTGATTCAATAGAAAAAAATAAAACCCACCATATTCCCTAGTATGAAAGATTTAAAAAAAAAAAAATAAAAAAAGTTCTCTCTCTGTGTTAAACCTTACTAACCAGCAAAATATGTTTAGGAATGCCAGGCTAATAAACAACACATCCCTGCATTGGCCTTTCAGGACATCAGTTGTCAATGGCCTTAATCCCAGAACAAAGGTTGCCTGTGCAAACTTAAACTACCTCCATTGTATGTATGTATATATGTATTATAAACTCAAATTATAATCTGTTTTACAGGGCCCCTGAGTCATTCAGTGTGCAGAATGGACAATGAATGAGGCAGAAAGTTTCAAGTAGAGAAAAAAGATGTTCTCTTGTGTTTAAAGCACTCGACTGGGACACAGCTGAGCTGGGACTCTGCTACTTCTGTCAGACTTTCAATATGATGTTGGCCCAGTCTATGAAAAAATACACACTATGGGGCCAATTTAAGGTTGCACAAGGAACTTAAGTTCTGCCATTTCTTAACTTTCAAGTGCTTGACTTTGCAACCTTAACATTCTTATAAATGTATTTTATATATTCTCAGTGAAGGCACACACATATCTCGCAGAATCTTATCCATCTGCTTAGGGCCACCAAGTCGTAAGCTCTTGCTCCTGTCCAAGGCCCACAACTAGACTGCATAATTTAGCCCTATAATCAGGTAAGAGACCAAGAATAGTCAATTCAAAAATACTTGGGTATTTTTTGAGGGCACCACCAAACCACATAGATCTGATCACTTAAACACATTTCAGGCTACATATTGTACCCCCATGCACTTTTCTACAAAGTAACCATCATCCCCATCTTTTACTGTTATTTAACTGCAACAAATGATCTCCAAAAATTAAGTAGCTGTATACAGGTTGAGCTGACAGAATTATAAAATGTCAGTGGACCACCTGTGCATTATCATTCTGATAGCCAACAGGGGAAGTCCCTTTAGACCTTGCCCTCCTTATATCACTCAGCCTTTGACATTAGCAACACTTTTGGCAAACTAGAGCTTTGAAATTTTCCCACACAAGAATGATGAGACACTGGGCCACATACAGGAATCTGTTTCTAAACCAGTTTAAAAAGCCAAAAGGTCTTTAATATTTAAAAACACTTATCCAAAGGTTTAATAACGGTCTTAATAAGTATTGTTGTTACAAGGAAAATTAATTTGGATTTTACATTTAAAAATTTAAAGAATTACCCTGTATTTTGACTATACAACTCAATTAAGAAAATCACAAGCAGATGCACAAGACAAGGATATATATATATATATATATATGAAACAAACTAGTGGGTGAGGTGCACTGAGCACATACAAGATGCATCGGGAGATTGCAATGCCAACATTCTTTGGAATAATATTGTTAAATAATTTGTTATATACAGATATGGTCTAAAAGTTACACCCAGATACAAAAACGGGCCCCAATGTGCCATTACAACAGACAGGACTATCCAGAAGACAATAGTGGAATACAGTTAGAATTGTGGAGGCTCAGCTCTTCTGCAAATCAGACTGTACATGACTTGGTTAAAAACACACAGAAAGTAAGCAGTGGCTGTGAATGAAAACAAAGGTTCTTGTCTCAGTCTCCAGCTCTAACAACAAAATCACTATTTTATACTTTTTTGTGACCACTGTTCAGCAAATTATTTCCTCTTCTTAGTCAAGTGACTCGCCACCCTCTGGACTTTTATTATTACAGCTAGTTTTGCTTTCATCCCATCCTCTCAAATGGACTTAGTAAATAGGAGAAAGCATCAGTCATCAGTAAAACTGTAAGTGCTAGCTCCCAAAGTCCATAGGTTCAAACTCTGCACTTCACTCCAGCTGGCATGTTTAGGTCAACCTGCAATCATCTCCACTGAGTGCCCACAGAAGCTCAGCTTTTCATTCAATAGCTCATATGTTCTGGTACTGCAAAGTAAGCAAAAGAAGAGGTTTTGATAATTTATGGAACCTTTCAAAGTTTTCATGTTCCTTATTCCAAAACTGATTTAAAATAATTTCTCTATCTAAAATATATAGTTTTTTTTTTGTTTGCAGTGTTGTTGTAGCTGTTTTGGTCCCCGGATATTAGAGAGACAAGGTGGATGAGGTAATATAATTTACTGGACCAACCTCTCATAGTAAAAGAGACAAGCTTTTGAGCTTACTCAGAGTTCTTCTTCAGACTTGTAAGCTCAAAAGCTTGAATCTTTAACCACAAGAAGTTGGTCCAATAAACTATATTACCTCACTCACCTATGTTTGGGGGGGAATTCAACATTTTAACATATATGAATACATGCATTTCCATGAAGTGATTTAGTTATTAAAGGAATGGGAAAGTTAGAAAGTTTGGAGAGAGAAATTTCCCTGTTCCCTAGCTCTAGACATTTAATTTCTGAACCAGGGTATAGATTTATTCCCTTCTTGTACAATGTGATTTTCATTATTTCTTTGTTTAATATACCAACACACACTATTCAAGCCTGGTCTGCAGCTCAGACTTTGGTACAGCTTTCCTCAATTTCTCTGGGAATCTCACAAATAAATCACTGTTACTGTGTGACAAACTGCCTTCCGACCTTTGGACGGATTAATGCCCACTGTAGTTTATTCCCCTATTGTTCCTATCTTCTCTAGTAGCAGCTTACTGTCTCTGGCTGAGGATCTCTCAGTCTGATCATCCACAGTTTTTTGTTGTTTTTTTTAAACCTCCCACAGCATCACTTGCATGCATTATGACAAGCTCAGAAACAATTGTAGCTGTGCAGTATCAGTTTCAAACATTCAAGTGTATTCTTCAATAGTACTTTTGATAAAAAACATTGGGGATTGAAACAGGGTGATGCTGGCCCTTTAAGAGGGAAGAGGCCAGATCATCTGTGACTGGTCAGTTGACCCCAGTTGGGCTTAAAGGAAGGCACGTGGGCCATATACTTGGGTAGAGACAAAGACAGTGAAGGAGTCAGTCAGAAAAAGGGCAGCTGAGAGCTGCCAGAGACCAGGAGACTGCAGGAATTCCCTAAAGGAAACTATAGGTTTCTGGGGGAAGGCTGTCAGGAGAGACGTAAGAGGGGTTTGATGACTGACCACTTAGGATGGAGAGCTAGGGCTAATGGCTGAGAGCAAGAGAGGGAGTTGCCTGCTGACTTGAAAGCGGGGCAGCCATGGCCAGAAAAGGATGAATGCAAGAAAGCAGTAAAAGGGTTTGCCAGCTGACCTCCCCAAGCCAGACAGCCAGGGCCAAAGAGCTGGAGAGGGATGAAGACAAGAAACATAGCAGAGGAAGTTGCCGGCTGACTCCCAAGCTGGAGTTGAAGGCCAAAGAGGGATGATGGGAAATAAGCAGCAGAGGAGCTTACTTGATGGCCTGTCTGAAATGAGAGGTTAATGGAACAGGGGAAGTCATGGATGCTTCCTGGATAAGGATGAATTTCCAGCAGAGAGGCTTTGTAGGGGGGAGAAGGGTGTGTGTTCTCCACTGGGAAGAACAGGGTTACATTCCTGCTGGAAGGGCTGGGATAGCTGTCCTGGCAGCACGTCAGTAGAAGACTAATGAAAGACCCAGGAGTGGTAGAACACACTGGAGTGTGGTATGTGCCAAATCAATGGACTAGAAGTCATGGAATTTTTAAAGAACTATATACACCATGGGCAAGTAATAGATGATGTTTTAAGCCTTTTGTTATGGACTAAATTGCACTAGATTTGATAATAAACTGGCCCCAATGAGGATATTAGTGAGTAAAGAAAGCTTGTACGGAGTTGCAGGTCACTAAAGGAGGGAAACTGAGGCCAGCAGGGTTGTCCTATGTCAGGGGTTTTCCCACCCCTTTTTTATAAGTTGTTATATTTGTTGAAATATTATATTGTTTGACAATATTATAGGGAGCATCTTCAACAGACCAGATTAATTTCTGGTGGTGCAGCCAAGGTTGCAAGCCCTGAGTGGTGGAAAGCCCACCAGGAGCAAGAATGCAAAAAAAATACCCACAACAACTGCTAAGCTAGTGGCGTGAAAGCTAGCCAATGCAGCCCCAAAAGCAGATGAACTAGGACTAGGAGGGGGCAGCTCCAGAGAGACCTGAAGACAGACTGATTCAGCACCTCTTCCAGACAAACTTGACAAGGAGGGCTCCCTATGAAACCATAAGCAGTTTTTATAGCTGCCCTCCTGCAGCAGTGCCACCGCCATGTTGTCCCAGAACCAAATTCCACTCCAATCCAGTTGTCCCTATGAGCATAAGAGAGGTATTACAAAGAACAGCCTGCTTTCCCACACGGATCAAGTTGACCACACGTTTTTACACACATGTACTGTATGAGCTTACAAAAAAGCAAACACATGAACTATGAAGAAAACTACTAAACACCAATTGTTTAAATCCACAGCTACTTTTGTATACTTACTGTTTCTCCTATGAAATTTTTGCTTGTGCACATGTAAAAATTGGTCAACAAAAGAAAATACATTTTCTTCTATATTTTATAGTAAAGCAGGCATATTTCAAATTTTCTGGTATATCTTTGTAATGACTACCAAAACCTTCCCAACAAATCCATACCGGGGGGGTGGGGGGAGGGAGGGAGAGAGCTCAGTGATTAGAGCATTGGCCTACTAAACCCAGGGTTGAGAGTTCAACCCTTAAGGGGGCCATTTAGGGATCTGGGGCAAAAATCTGTCTGGGCATTAGTCCTGCTTGGAGCAGGAGGTTGGACTAGATGACCTCCTAAGGTCCCTTCCAACCCTGATATTCTATGATTCTATATTAAAAATTCTTCTTTATAAAACTTTTATTTTTATTATAACATTCAATACAAATCAAATTCAATTTCAACCATACCTGAATTACCTACTGGAGACCCATGCATTATTTTTATCACCAAAACAAAGGTAGTCTTGTGTATTTTCTAAATACATTTCTTCCTCTCTTTCTAACTCAGAACCTGTCTTTTGTGGAGCTCTTAAACTCAAGATACAAACCCTTTCTTTGTAGTCTATTTAAGTTCTTGTACTGCCTTCATCAACATGGCATCTGAGCACTTTGCAGAAGTGCATTAAGCAATGTTACTAGCATCTGTCACCTGTAGCTCTTTCCCCCGCATCCTCTTGCCAGGGGGAAAGTCTGAAGATAGAGCAATTGCCCCAGCTTCACAAGGGTTTGTCTAAAGTTTAAAAATCAAGACCTCCCATACCTTAAAAGAAAAATATACTGCTAGACTTATAACCAGTCTATGTGTCAGGGAATGACACTGGGGAGAAACATAAAAATAACGAGTTTCTTTTTAATATAATGTTTCTTTACAAAAACACAATAGAGTTTACTAACAAATCTGGCAGCATAGCAGGACGATCACAGGTTTTTTCCTGGAAGTAAAAGGTTCAGGAATGCTCTAAAACTTCTGAGCTAGTCATGCAAAATCTAGAATGAAGCAAAAGCCTAGTATGCACTAACCACTGTAGCTACCATTGCCAACCAAAGTATTACATTAGGGCCTCTTATAGATATGGGCAGCTCATGATTCTTGATAGAAGGGAAAATGAAACAAAAAAAGTGACACAAGATATATAGTAAATATAGCCAGAATTCATTGAATTATCTTTTATATTTTCGGTTTTGAAGTAAACTTTCTTTACCTTATCACAGAAGTCAGTAAGAGCAGTAAAGTCCCACTTCTTGGCATAAGCAACATTATATCTCAATATAGCCTCCTATGGAAGAAAAACACACATACTGGAATAATAAATACAGATCCTTGGTTGGCATACGACAATTCACTGAAGTTTATCTTTTTGAAGAAACAGCACCATCTACTGGCAGAAAAGTATCTTAATACACAACAAACTTGCTATCTTGGGGCCTCACCTGCAGGCTTTATATAGGCAAAAAACGCCCCTTGTAATTGACAGGAGCTTTTGCCTGTATAAGGGACTAGAGAATCAGAAGCATAGCAAAGTTAAGCAGAACAATTAAAAACACAGAAACAAGGACCAGGCCTAAACATAATCTTACCAAAAATAATTCCAAGGAAAACTGGCTTAGTTCTTAATTTACAATATTCTCTCTCTCTCTCTGTGTATCTGACTTTAAGACCTCTTTTTGTCTAATCTAACTTTTTTTTTTATAACAAAGAACCATGTTTTAAAATATCAATTTTACACTGCTTCAAGAAATTGGTCAGCCTCAAAACACACGCTAGGAATTGTTGACAAAAAAATAATTTAATAGTTGCTATGTCATTCATGCAACACAAAAATTGAGCATTTTCTTTAGTCATCACAGGGCATAGAGGCTTTTTTTTAAAAGTTGTTTTTAAAAAAAGGTTTAAAGCCTTCCCAGCCGCCTGAATTTTTGTGAAATAGAAATAGAAGCAGGAATTCCTGACAGCCCTGAGCTCCAACAGATTAATGTGGAGATTGGTTTTCTGAGCTGTCCATTTTCCCTGAGGCATAAGAGCATTGAGATGAGTTCCCCATCCCAACAGCGATGCATATGTTGTTTAAGTCAGTGATCTAATTGGGCAACAGAAGAGAATGCCCATGCAGATGTTGAATTGATCTTTCCACCAACCCAGGGAGTTCCTCACTTATAGAGGAACAGTCACCTGTCTGTCCAAAGGTGTTTCTGACTTGAGGCATAGCCTTACATAATTAGTCACAAAAGTGCAAGCTGTTATGTATCGCAGGAGCTGAAGACAGTTCCTTATAGAGGTTCAAGGATTCCCCTGAATTGTCCATATCAAATCTGACAAGGTTATGAACTTGTCTAAGGGAGGGTAGGCCCTGGCTGTTGACAAATCCACAGAAGCCCCTATAAACAATCTTCCTTGTGGGGATTAACAGGGATTTCCTTACTTTTAGCTAAAGACCCAACTCTTGGAACAGAGCAAGGGCCAGGAGGCTGGAAGACAGCACTACTTCATAGGAATGGCCCTTGGAAGACCAGGATTGCCTCTGTCAGAGGTCAACAGCCACTACCACCACGACCTTGGAGAACACCCTTGGGGCAGAGGAGATACTGAAGGGAAGTACTTTGGAAATGATCCTGGTCTATAGTGATTCATAAATATTTCCTGTGCGAAGGGTGTATCGTTATATGGAAATAGGCATCTTGTAGGTCGAGGGCTGAAAACCAATTTCCCTTCTCCAGTGAAGTAATTATAGCTGCCAGAATCGCCATCCTGAACTTCTGAGGCTTTACAAACTTGTTTAGAAGTCTTAGATCAAAGATCAGTCTCTGCCCTCCATCCTTCTTTTGTATGAGGAAATACTTAAGAGTAAAACCTCTTGCCCCTCTGAGGGGCAAGGACTGGCTCTATTGCTCCTAAACAGAGGGGTTCACCTTCCATCTTAATAAAAGCTCATGAAAGGGGTCCCTAAAGAGGAATGGGGAAGGGGAATTGAAAGGAGGGTGTGATGTACAATGGATGATCTAGTGTGATGTTGTGACCTCTATAACCCACTTGTCTGTAGTAATTTGCCTCCAGGCATGCTGGAAATCAGAAAGGCAGTCCCCAAAGAGAGGGTGGAGGGCAAAGAGTTGCAACTGTAAAACCAGAGATGCAGGAGGATACCAACCCTCAACCAGCCTTTCAAAATTGCTGCTTAGGAGATGGTTGAGTGGTCATGGAGGGCAGGTGGGCTGTCCTTTTTCTCTGAAACTTATGTCTTTTCCTGCGGGGTTCGGTGGACCTATGGAATCCAGAGAACTGATCAGGACGTGATCTCCAGGCAGTTTGTGACCTACTAAACTATCTCTTATTAGTAGGTGTATATATGCCCAAGGAATATGGCTCCAGAGTCCTTCAGTGTATGCAAGGACTCATCTGTGGTCCCCAAGAAAAGCCTACAATCATTGAAAGGGAGGGCCGCAACCGTTTTCAGTACTTCTCCTGGAAATCCCAAGAGCTGGAGCCATCATGCCCTGTGCATAACTACCACCATGGACATGGACCTGGCAGCAGTGTTCACAGCAACTAAGGATGTTCGAAGAGCAGTTCTGGCCAATAATTGCCCCTTTGAAATAGACTGGAATTGCTCCCTATGTTCCTATGCCATGTGTTAAATAAAAGCCATCAATTTATTATAGTTTCTGAAACGGACTGCCTGATAGTTCATGATCCTGAACTGCAGGATTGCTGATGAATAGGACTTCTGTCTAAAAAGATCAAGTCTCTTATGGTCCTTGTCATGTGTAATAGACATGGAGAAGTGCTGCCTGCCCTACTTGTTTACTGCATCCACTACTAGGGAGTTTGGTGGAGGGTGGGAGAAAAAGAAATCAGAGTCCTTAGGGGGAATATTATATTTTTTGTCTGTCCTTTTACACATGGGTGAAATAGTAGGTGTTTGCCATACAGTCTTAGCAGGATCCAGGAGTGCCTCACTGATAGGTAATGCCACCTGGAGGGTGTTGTTGACAGTAGAATATCTAACATCTTATGATGTGTTGTGAATCCCTGACCTCGTCAAGTGGAATTTGAAGAGTGTCAGCTTTATGAGGTCTTCAAGTTGCCAAAAATCAGTAGCCATGGAAGACGGTGGAGGCAAAACTGCTTTGCCTGGAGAAGAGGATGAAATTGGTGTTTGAGGGTGATTTCTGTATCTGCCCTCGACTCCTGTTCCTAAAAAGTGTCTCTTCCTGGGGTGGGGAGGTGGCTGGTTGAGGAGGAGGACAGGACTGAACAACCCTACTCTCCCTTTGAGACGGCAGTTGTGGTCTGGAGAATTGCTGTCAGTAAGCAGACCAGGGATCCTAGTATGCCCATTGAGGGGGCCCATACAGGAGTGGGGGTGGGATACAGGGTTAGTTTCACCACCCTCGATGACGGTTGCACTCTTCCCTATGACTGTCAAAGAATGGGTTCCTGACAGTCTATGTTGGGGAACCCTGGATTCAAATAGAAGAGACCAACCAGAAGTCCCCTTCATCCTCCTCAACACTGTCCGATGGAGGAGCATAGAAAAGGATGGCAAATCCTGCGGTATCAAGGGACAACAACAGTCTGGAGACGGAGGTCTCAGTACTGAGAGACACTCAGTATCCACGAGGAACTGGGATTTCAGCTCATATGTTATGGATAGGGCTCTACCAAATTCACGGTCCACTTTGGTCAATTTCATGGTCATAGGATTTTAAAAATCGTAAATTTCACAATTTCAGCTATTTAAATCTGAAATTTCACGGTGTTGTAATTGTAGGGATCCTGACCCAAAAAGGTGTTGGGGGGGGGTCCCAAGGTTATTGTAGGGGGGGTTGTGGTACTGCTACCCTTACTCCCCATTTCTGCAGGTGGCGGCACTGCCCAGCTTTGAAGGCAGAACCACTGCCTGCAGAAGCGGGGAAGTAAAGATGGCATGGCATAGTATTGCCACACTTACTTCTGTGCTGCTGCCTGCGGAGCTGGGCCCTCAGTCAGCAGCCGCCACTCTCCGGCCGCCCAGCTCTGAAGGCAGCAGCGCAGAAGCAAGGGTGGCATGGTATGGTATTGCCACACTTACTTCTGTGCTGCTGCTGGCAGGGCGCTGCCTTCAGAGCTGGGCACCTGGCCAACAGCCACCACTCTGGCCGCCCAGCTCTGAAGGTAGCACAGAAGTAAGGTGGCAATACCATGACCCCCCTAAAATAACCTTGCGACCCCCCTGCAACTTCCTTTTGGGCCAGGACCCCCAATTTGAGAAACACTGGTCTCCCCCATGAAATCTGTATAGTACAGGGTAAAAGCACACAAAAGACCAGATACCATGGTGGGAGACCAGATTTCACGGTCCGTGACGCATTTTTCATGGCCATGAATTTGGTAGGGCCCTAGTCATGGGCAAGTCCCTCACATATCTGAACTCTTGTGGTACCGATTAGGGAACTTGTACCAATGTGGTAGCCATGGACATGGTAGCCAAGGCTGACAGTATCATCGATGGCAGGCATACCAACGTAGACACTGATGGAGTCTGGCACCATTTCTTGCTCAGTACCGAGGGTGCCAAATGGGTAGGTGCCAACATGGGTCTGGACCTAACAGTACCGGACCATGGTGTTTATGCTTGCCGTCCTTCTCCATGGTAGAAGGTACCAAAGCCCTGTCAGAGCCATGTCTCTCCCTCGAGCTCCAGGGCTTTCTGACTCTACCGGTACCGGATGAGGAGTCTTTCAACTCAATGGTACCGAGCCAAGAGATCAAGGCTTTGGAGACTGTAGCTCTTCAAAGGGGACTGGGATTTTCTGGAGCAGGCTCTTTCAGATGAGAGTCCACACTCCTTTTTTTAGAAGCCCTTTCAGAAGCCTTCAACAACATCCACTTCTTAAGGGGAGCCTGTGCGAAGGTGAAAGGGGCCCTGGATCTGTCTGGACACAGATGTACGGGGGGGGGAGATCTCCTGACCTGACTCAGACACTGAAGTGAGCACTAAACCATTAACAGTCTGAGCTTAATCTTCTTGTTCTTCATTATCCTCAACTTGAGGAATAGGCAGAAATTGCACCCCCCCAAACAATGGACACGCTTAGAGTGGCTATTGCTCACAGGTATTGCTCTCGGCAGGAAAGGCAACATTTGAAGCCTGGAGAGCCAGGCATGTCCTGCCAGAAAGACAAGACTCCCGAAGGAAAAAGAGAAAAGGGGGGGAAAAACCCATCCCCTCACTACTAACACTTACTAAGTAACTAACTAATACTAACAACGACCTACGCTCACAAAACTTAAGCTATAAATAGAATTTGAAATAACCGAGGCAAGCTGAAGGAGTGCATGCTAGACCTCCACCTGAGGTAAAAAAGGAAACGAGGGCGGTTTTTCCACACATCCATCTATAGCTTCAGTGTCTGGCACAAGGAGGCATATGGTGTACATGAAGGCTGAACGAGTATTGCTACTGGAAAAATCTCCAATCAAGGGCTTGAGAAGCAAATGTGCAAGGAGGAACGTTTGGGGAAGTTACAGTGCAGCTTGCTGAGGAAAAGGCACAAGAGAAAATATTTATGAGAATTTAGAAGAAAACCACTTAAGTCTCTTACTCATTTTCAGTATCTCCATTTGCATCTGCAAACTCTTACACAAGGCCTGCTACTAGTGAGTGAAAAGCAATTCAGAGTGTTAAAAATGCCATGCTGCTCACTGAGGACTCAGAGTGGAATCTGCTCTCTGCTTGGTCCAAAATAGCCCAAATTTGGGGACCATCTTGGTACTCTGCATGTGTCCTCTGTTGACTGGGGTTTTGGAGAGGGCTGAAGACGTGCTTCCTACAACAATGAAGGGGAAGAAAGGAATTTTTGTAGGTAGCTGATGACATGTTGAAATTATTATTTAACACTGCTGGTATTTTATTGTGTTATGGCATCTAGAGACTTGATTTTGGCATCTAGAGACTTTATTGTGTTATGGCATCTAGCGTCTTTATTATGATTTAAATAAATACAAATAACCGCATTAAAAAGAGAAACTGCCTGATCTGTGTTGTGGACCTACCTCATACAAAACAAACCAGAAAATGAAGGAAGGCGCACACACACAAGCTAAATCTGACCTAAATACTAATTTTTCCAGCTCTCTTTCATGTTCGAATGGTCTAGCCTACTAAAACAATTAGATGGTAGGTTAAGATTCTGTATTCAAATTTCAAACCCATGGGCAGGTAGGATTGTTTCTTTTTAAATTGCTAAATCAAAAGTTCCTTTAAAAAGGAAAAACAAAACAAAAAACAAAAAGTGACTTAAGGATAATGCTGTTAGGCATTTATCGTGTTTAACCGGGTAGTGAGGAAAACAGCTCTGCTACTACACTACATAAAGGGACACCGTCATTTAAAAAAAAAAAAAAAATTATCACATTCCTGCCTGCTATGTTTCTTTACACTAATGTTATCAAACACACCTAAGGGAACAAAGTGATTAGAGAAAAATATCTATTTTTCCAGGATCTTTACTTGGTGAATTTGACAGCACATTTTGCAGAATGAGTTTCACATTTCCCCCTGTATGGTCACTTTCTGCAGTTGTTTATGTGGGTCCATCCCTCAGCAGAGGAAAAAAAAAGAAAGAAAGAAAACCGGGATTGGCAAGGGCACTCCTAGACAGATATAGGACCTGAAACTACTTATAACTCATTTTTAAATTGACTTTATTTTAGATTGCCGGCCTTACCTTCAAATCATGTGAGCTGGTGAACTTGTTAAGTAGTGCAGTCTGGATTAGCTCCCATCGGCTTCCAGCAGTCCTATCACCATTCTTTAAAAAATAAAATGAAAACACGAACAAAGCAAAGAAATCTGAAAACACTTCAGCTAATAAAATTGTATTCGATCCCCCCAAGTCAAAAAGCATGTCGCAGTAAAATATTCAGTGTCATTGACTGTATACCACAGTACAATTGTAGAGGGGAGAAAAGGAAAAGAGGTTCTCTATTTGCCTACTTTTAGAAAGAACTTATGCTTGGAGCACTTGTGTAATTTGCTAATTAATGTCTCAAATCACACTGCATTTTACTTTAAAGAGGTTTTTTTTTTAAATTAGGACATTTGTTAAATGATATATAAAGTGCTCTCCTTCATACTAACCACACTCTTTCCTATACTACCCCATCAGCCATAAATAATGCATTAATGGTCCTTAATGCAGGAAATGGTTGACCAAAACATTATTAAAGGAGACCACTGTTGGAGGAAGTGAGCTTAATAGCTGAAGACCCTCCACCAGAAACAGTCTGCCTCTAGACCCAAAGGTTGCACATCCATGAACAGTAGGCAAAAGTGCCTCATATGCTCTCAACCACCAAAATGGTAAAGTGGCAAAGAGAAAGTCCCTAAATGAGCCAAGTCCCAAACCATGTAGGGCTTTACAGATTACAAACACCACCGTCAATCACACTCAGAATCAGAGGGGAAGCCAATAAAATTCACAAAAACAGAGGTATTCTATGCTCATTATACTAGGCAAGGAAAGGTGGTATGATCAAAGCAGTAGGAGACAAAATTGTTTGCGAAGATCTGGACCATATTGAAACGGAGGTGAGAAATGGGAGAGTTATAATTAGCAAGGAGAGAGAGATGACCAAGACTTGAACAAAGGTTTCTGCAGTAAGGATAAAGTGGATATTTGATTATGACATAATATAACTAGAGTTATAAAATCCCCCCAAAATCTCCTTTCACACTCAGAATATTAATTCAACAATTCATAGGGGGATTAAGGTACAGAAAGTCTGACTCATTCTTCCACATACTCAAATTAAGGCCATATGCCTAAAGAGAGAAAAAGATATTGGGAAAAACTCCAATGCTTACTCGGTGGAAACAGGCAATTTTCATGAGACTGGTATGAGAGGGCTGAACAAGATAGTTTACCTCTTCAGAGTCATGCTAATGCTCTTGTCTAACTGGCGCCATAGGGTTTTCATGAATCCTTTTCCTATGAAGCACCAATTCATCAGTTATTAATTTTTCAGCTGCAGCAAAAATACCACAGCTGAGAAAGTCAAAACGCCTTTAGGCTATAAAGGTGCGCACCAGCTGTCAAGAGGCAATACAATTTGGTCTCCACACAGGTAAATCTCCAAAAATGTGTTTACCTATAACTAAGGGATCTCAATCACAAGTCTCCCAAGTGGCAACATGATACTCGTATCAAAAAATCTTTAACCTAGCAAGACTAGGCCATTTATGGTTTAGCCAGTAACATAATAAAGAAGGAAAAGAAGATACACTTGAAACCTTTGAAGACTGAATACATGCACACTGAGTGACAAACTATAACTGAACCAATCATTCTGCAAGGTGTAATGATCATCCCCAATAGGACCAGGGGGGAAAAAATGTCTCTCCTTTTTTCCACGCCCAACCTGCCCCTCTTTTTCCTTACCATGTATAGTATTCATCACACAGATTGCTAAATGAATTATTGGCTGGCAGAAGAGTTCTCTTCTTCCGTCTGAAGTTTAGCTACCAGACCAGATAGACCAGTGTTCTAATTCAGTATGGCAAACTGAACATCTAAAACTATAGCAGAAGGCAGGGTCACAACTCCTTATTGTATCTGTCTCAGTTTTATTGCCCAAACTTTCATTCATATTTGTAAGGAAATTTTTTTTGTCTTACCTCATCCTCTACAGGGTATAAGTTTTGTTCTGAACAGGGCATTTTAACATGTTTATTATCCCACAAATCTTTATAATGAGTTGGAAAAGGTTTTGGCACCTCTCCTTCCCTCAATAGATCTACCTGCAACAGAGAATAGAAAGAAAATTCATGCTATGCAAAGTGCTTGTGAAACCTACATAAACAATAAGAAACAGAAATCCTCATAAAAAGTGAATGCACAGCCAAATTTTGGCCACAAATCCTTTTCCACACGTTCCATCAAGTTTAACAGCAACTATACCCAAACATCTCAGAGTAGGCAATGGCCCATATTATATAGTCTTAGACTAACTCTTACCGCAGTAGTGTACACATAGCCAGTCAACCTAAGTTACGCAACTCCAGCTAGTGAATAACGACGTAGTGGAGTCGACGTAGCTTAGGTCGACTTACTGTGGTGTCGACTCCGTGCTGGGTCGATGGGAGACACTCTTCCATCGACTTACCTTACTCTTCTTGTTCCCAGTGGAGTACCAGGGTCGACTGGAGAGTGCTCTGCCGTCAATTTAGCAGGTCCTTCAACAGACCTGTTAAATCGACCCCCGGTGCATCAATCCAGCAGGAGTGTAGACACAGCCTCAGATACTCACATGCTTGTGTAACACTGCTCCTGCCTGGGCTGTCTGTGAGGATTGAACCCAGGACCTCTGGATCTAAAACAGAGTGCAGCTACTGCTTGAGCTAAAGCACCTGGTCAACTAGGTCAGCAGTAGACGACTCGAACTTCTCTAGTCTAGCCACCAGAAGGGGACAAAAAGCCACACTGTGCTGATGTGGGTTATACTTGTTTTCAGTCTAAGAC
The DNA here is from genome assembly GCF_002925995.2 of Terrapene triunguis. Classification (NCBI taxonomy): domain Eukaryota; kingdom Metazoa; phylum Chordata; order Testudines; family Emydidae; genus Terrapene; species Terrapene triunguis. The sequence continues at coordinate 678,894 of NW_020664497.1, read as the reverse complement.
ACTAGGATATTAGAGTAACAAAACAATCATTTTGGTGGAGAAGACACTTTCATTACAAGATGATCATTTTCAGGTATTTATATAACATTTTCTGAAATTATTTCTTTTTGGGCTGTAAGAGCATACTTCCCCCTTTAAGAGGCAGGCTTGAGCCTACAACCAAGACAGCCTGGGTGTAATAAAGGAGGCCCCTGCCCACCTTAGGGCTTGGTAATCTAAACAGGAACAGAAAACTGAGCAGGAGGAAGGGGTCTAGAAGCCATCCAGGCTGCAAAGGATAGTAGTCTCTCCCTCACTCTCCAGAGGGCTAGCCTAATCCAGCCAGAGGATTTCTTTGTGGACTTTTAGTTTGGAAATTCTGAAACAGGGTCATCCGGTAAGGGCCTACGAACTTCTGTTACAAATGCTCCCTCCCCAAGACCTTATTAAAGGGGATATACGTATGCTGTTTCAGCTTACCCTTGTCTGGATTCTTTACAGTGGATTTACTGATGGATACAGTTGGAAACATTAAGGCAGGGTCTATCTGCTGTACATACCCAGTCACAAGGGGCACATAGGGGAAGCACACACCGTTTACAGGTGAAAAGCTACTCATTTTTATACACAGCCCAAGAGTGGATTTTTTTTTTTTTTTTTAAATTGTACAATTTAGTTTGGCTTTTTTTAAGCCATTAAAACTCAGAAAATTATTTTTTTCGTGCTTTTACAAAATGTATTATATACCGTTCTGCTTTCTAATAACTCAAACATGGATATATTTAAAAAACTCCAGGCATAGCACATTTGTAATTCTCCATGCTGATATTACTGGGAGAGCTTCTATGGCCTGTGTTATTCAGGAGGTCAGACTATATGATCATAATGGTTCCTTCTAGCCTAACATTCTAAAATATAAAAATAAATATAAAATAAAGTGTCATCAATTTAACTTTTACTGCACTTTGAAATAAATGTAATATATGCAATCATTCCAATGTCTGATCACCTGCTAGGGATTTTTTTCCTCTAAAAATAAAAAATACTAAAAGCTATTCTAAGCCAATATGGCTGGAAATTTACAAACACAAAAGTCACACAATTATGGTTCCAAATGTAGCCATATTTATGTGCATGAATAACACACTATTATTGCACATGGTGATAACTAGTTGTGGATACAGTGGGAACCATATTTAAAATTCCTGACTTTTCTGATAGTAAATTCTATTCATAACATTGCATTAACAGTTGAACACCTTATAGACCACATGCCTTTTAAGCAACACGTAAGTCAAATAAATGTCAGTTTATTGAGAATGAATGTGATTTTCTTTAGCTGTGCTTTTGTGACATGCTGCCAGTTTATCATATATTTCACTTTAACAATTATTTTACTGTACATTATTTCAAAGAGAGCGAGAGACACAGACACACACATATATGTGCCAGGTTAGTATGGGATGCAAGGCTAAGATTCCTTTAGACTCCTCTTCACTCATTCACTTTTATCTTTTATACTTTGAGTCCAAAATGGAGAAATTTTGAAAACAGAAAACATTGACCAATTCTGGCTACAGATATACATGCTGCAGCTCCCAAACCTTGAAGTCAAATGGTGAGGCACAAACCTATCTAAAAGAAAGGTTTGTCCCATAAGGGCCAGAATCAAAATCTTAATCATATTTCTGAAGTCCTACTCAACCAAATTATAAGACCGCTGTATCACAGAAGGCAAGTCATCTTTAAGCGTATTAGATACTCTAGCTAGCTTCCTGAGAAGTCAAAAGTTTCCACAATCATGTAAAGCTGCAAAACTGATAAATGGCAGGATATCAGTCTTATGCCATCAATTTAATAAGAAGGTTGTGTTTTCAAATATTATTTTGAATCATCATACTCTGACGGTCACTGTGTGATTAGTTGATGGTCTCAGATGAGGAAGACGAGCCCCACACATAGGCATTCTCCTCATCTCTTCAATAGGTGTCCCAAACCATTTCTTATTAGTTGGAAGCGAAGGTGGGATATATTTAGGAATCTTCCTTCCTGGCCTTTGGTGTTTGAATTCACAAGGTTCTTTCCTGCTGTTAAAATAAAAGGAATACATTGAAGCACATCTTATTTACAGTGGAATACTCTACAGCTAAATGTATGTATTAACATTAGATTTCAAACTAAATTTGTGTCACTTAAGCAGTTTCTTTTCTAAAATCCTTTTTAACTGCATCCAAAACACAGCAAAAGCTGAATCCAGAAACACCTTGTTTTCAGCAACATGCAGTTTTCCATAGTGTTCAACAGCAGAAAAGCCATCCTCAAAACTGCTCCAAATATTGTAAACTTTATGGAATGGAACACAATCCTTAGCCAGAGGCTTTGGTCCCATTATGGTCCCCATTAACAGGAGTCTCTAAGTATCAGTTTAATCATTAACTGTACATGTTCAATGCAATATTCTATTTATACATAATGAAAAGTGCTTTTACCATATGAACCCATCAGGACACTGTAGCGGATAACAGCTTTCTCAAGATGACGTTTACCCGTACCACCAGCTCCCCAGACACTACCGGGGGAATGGAACATATTGACTTCTAAGTCAGTAGTTTGAACAGCCTTTATATTTGTCCTCAAACAGCAGCAAAACAGTTCCAGTGTATTCCATCTGTATAGTATGGCTTAAGCAGACATTGTAGAGACCTGGTACAAATCACCAGTTGTAGAACTTCAGAGTGATTATAGATCTCAGTATAACATACAAGCAATATCCTATCTGAATACAAAAAAAGGTATCAAAGTGGAGGCACAGACTTCAATCAGAAGTAGAGATGGATATTCAGAAGTGTTTGAGCATTCACAGCTGACATTAAAATTAATGGGAGCAGCAAATGCTCTTTCAAAATCCAGCTTTGCCTTTTTCCTGATGTAAGCAGAGTCAGGATGAGCTCTACCCTGACATCTGGTGGTGAATTATGGCGAGTGTGGAAAAGAACTCCAGGGGCTGATCTTGTTTGCATAGGCACACCCACTGGCCTGGCATGAAACACAACAACTGAAAATGGTTACTTTGGCTGGTGTGGGATCCCCAGTTTCTCTATTATTGGGGCGGGAAGAATAAAGTTTTGTTACCCTGATTCTGTGAATCAAGGCCAGTGGAACTGTTGTATGACAGAAGGACTGAGTGAGTCCCTCACCATTACCTAAGTAGCACTTGCTTGACAAGGGGCATGGGTTACAAAACCCAGTGAATTGAGAGAGGATGGGGACAGGTATTTGTACCTGATGGTATGGGCCCCCTCTGAGGGTTTGAAACACCAATTGCACCGCCTCCTCTCTCCACTGTTGAATGTCAGAGCTAACTTTGATTCCCTTAGGAGTCTAGTTACAGGCTGTGGAGCTGAATTCACTTTGGGCCAATGGTGCACCAGCACTGGGGCTCCCCTACTATTACTATGAGCTGAAATCACTAAGAGCTGAAATCACAAAAGAGCCGATGTTATTAAGAGCTGAAATCACAAAAGAGCTGACGTTATTAAGAGCTGAAATCACTGAGTGCTGTGTTAACTAGTGGGGGAGCCTGAAGCTATATTGCTCAGCAGCTGGCGGAGCAATTTGTGGGGACGACTGGAGGAGCGGCGTGGAGCCTTGCGGGGCCGGTTGGAGTGGCCTAAGGAACGGCGAGCGGAGCTGTTTGCGGGGACGGCTGGAATGGCTCACAGGTCGGTGAGCGGAGCGGAGCAGCTTGTACAGCGGAGCAGTTTGTGGGATGGCAGGAAAGTGGACTGGCTCGTGGTAAAGGCTGCGGCGGAACCCCCACGGAGAAACAGACGGCTGGCCAGCCTCGGATCACGTAAGGTGCCCCTTAACACCCTGCGTGCCCCCCCCCTTTTACTCTGGGACTGTACTGACCAGGGACAGAGACTTTGGGGGTTGTTGGACTTTTGGGACTTTGGGTGGTTGCTGGACCCAAGAGACTTTGGGGGTGTCGGACTTTGGGGACTCTGGGTGATTTTTGGGTTGCTGGATTCAAGAACCAAAGGGAAAGGACACAGCCCAATTTGCTGGGGTGGGTTTTGCTCATGGTTTGTGTTGTGAATCCTGTTTGTGGTGTTTTTTCCAATTTTATGCTGATGTCGTTTACCTCATGTTATTAAACATTTTCTGCTACACTCAGACTCCGTGCTTGCGAGAGGGGAAGTATTGCCTCTTAGAGGTACCCAGGGGGGGTGGTATGTAATTGTCCCAGGTCACTGGGTGGGGGCTCGAGCCGGTTTTGCATTGTGTTATTGAAACTGAACCCCTAGATACAGAACCCGGCCCTTGTTGCTGCCAACTAGATGGGCAGAAGGGTTACACTTATATAGTCATTTACAGGTAATGATTTACACCCATTTTGCATGTGCGTAAGTAACTAGACAAGCTGTAGGGCAATAGTGAATTGGGCCTAACACACAAGGAAAGATTATAGAAACAAGCCCAAATTTTGTTCTCTGTTATACTGGCATTACTTCAGACTTACACAGGTAATTTAGAACAATAATTTAACTCCATTTCTTGAAGCTGGCAGGAGCTAAACTAACCAAAGAGTCTCCACAAACAAGACTGATTTTGTTGAACACTTCATTATTTATTAACTCAGTGCCCAGAAGTCTGCTCAGTGCCCAACAGATACAAGAGATAGTGTCCTGAAGCTCTGTTTGAATCTAGATTTACTAACTATAATAAATTATATATAATATATACATTAACTTGTGAGGAAATTCCCCCTGTGCAAGACTTATTTGTTACGGCAAGGTGAGCATCTCTACCAGACTATACACTGAAATATAGACTATCCAGAGGTTTCTATGCTAACCTATTTCATATAAAATCAACAGTTGTAATGGATGGATGGCCATTTATTCCATGTTCTCATTAAAATCTGGTGTACTCATTCATTATCAGCCACTGAGGCAAAAAAAATAAAATCCCAGTTTGAACTTTCTTCAGAAGTCAAAAGATCAGCATAACAATTTTGACAAACTATATTACTAATTTCTTCTGTTAGATCAGACCTCCAAGAAATTAACTAGTTAGGTTTATCAGATTTTAGCCAAGGAAATTGTTACAAATAAGCAAATACTACCCGAAGAATGGATTTCTATATCTAGTAACTTGAATCAAAGACTAAGTACAGAAAATTTCAGAAGTTTGAGAAAGTCCTGAAAAGTAAGGGCATGTCTACACTGAGAGGTAGAGTAAAATAGAAACCAGGACTCAACCTTAAGTACAATGTGTACCATGAAGTATTGACACTATAATAAAAGTGTGCACACAGTTGTTCGATACATACTGAAGAGCCAAGCCAGAAAGCAAAATCTTGAATTACACCTCTACCCCGATATAACGCTGTCCTCGGGAGCCAAAAAATCTTACCGCGTTATAGGTGAATCCTCATTATATCGAACTTGCTTTGAGCCGCCAGAGTGCGCAGCCCTGCCCCCCCACCCCCCGGAGCGCTGCTTTACCACGTTATATTTGAATTCCTGTTATATTGGGTCGCGTTATATCAGGGTAGAGGTGCATATTGTTACTCAGTAAAAAAGTCAGAAGATGCCAAGTATTCTGTTTCCACAGAATAGGCATAGTATAAAATACTCTAGTGAAGCAAGGTTACTGCTTCTTAAAAAATTAAGAGCTACTTCATTAAAAACTTACATTTCTAGTTGCACAAGTGATTTTTACCAATTGCTGCTCTTTGCTATTGAGAACAGATGCAGTGCCACTGGCAAAGATGTAGCTTAATATCTAGCTATAACAGAATATGTCATATAGTCAAGCAAAAAACACTTCTCGGAACACAAATTGATAGTTTGTCCACTTTGTTACTCAGAATTTACACTGGTGAAACTGAAATCAGAATCTGGCCCAAATTCATTCACTGTCCTCTCTGATCTAATTTCAACACAATGTACAAAATCTTTTGGTTAAAGGGATCTGTTCTTCCCTCAACTCCATTAATGCCAATGGGAGTTACCTGCACTTGTTAAGGAGAAACAGACTCTTTTGAAAATACTGAATTTCTATCACATCCTGTCTTTCATGTCTGTTGTCAGTGCAAGGTACACATTGGAATTAATAGCACATTTATGACACAACCCTGCAGAATGCAAATTCACAGACCAAATGTTTACTTTGTTTTCCATTTCCTTCTTACTTTTTAAATTCTACAAGTAATAAAAAATTAGATCCATATGATGAAATGATTATGGCAATACACCATCAGCTCTGTACTGTAAGTTTTCAGCATTCGTTTGCACATCTTGAGGATAGCTAAAAACCCAATTACTACAGACCTGAGCAATAAATGGGCATGCTACTAATACAGCTTTTTAAAAAAAATTATAGAACTGTGGAAATAACATTTACTTTGGGAACATATGAAAGTACAATTCATTGTTTGAAGTAGAGACCAGAGTTATTAAGAAGGATATGCTGCAATTCCACTTAGCCAGAATTGTTGAACAGCAAACTCAACAAGTCTCTCTCTATAATTTACTAACACAGTTCAGTAACCCTAAAGGTTTGAAAAATAGCTATACAAATAGCCACTTCTCCAACCTCTTTGTGTCTGCATGAGATCCATTCACCTTCACAACCTACTACTTCTCCAAATGTTACTTTATGAACAAGAGAATTTCAAGTGGGCAGCTATTTCTGAAGAAATTGATTTATGGCCAGAATACCCACGACTCTCATATTCAGTTTCTTTTTTTAATAGAAAAAAATATTGATTAAAGGTCATTTTAGAAAACATTGTTCAAGATTTCAGCTCTCCTATATTTTTAGCCACAGCATAACACCGGAATGCTGCATTCTGCAAGTACTCTTCTAAAATAACAGAGAATATGTCCCCACATAAAGTGAAGAGTTTGCAACCTATATGCCTTATCAGGGACCAAAGTCTGCACAATGAACACCCTCAACTCACACTGATTTCAATAAGGAGGCACAGATGCCCACTACTTCTTCAACTCAGACCCCACTACCATGAGAAATAAAGACAGAGCCAGCAGTCTTTGAATTTCAATTTTCGTAACTTTGGATCTGAAACTCAAATACTTTTTTTAAAAATGTAGTTCTTTCATCCTTAGTAGTAACTGGATGACTAGCAAAGAACATCATTGTAAATAGGGAAGGAGCGGAGGCTAAAATGGGGGGGAGGGAGAAATAAGTTAAGAATTACTTAGGGCTTGTCTACACTTACAGCGCTGCACCAGTGCAGCTGCGCTGTTGTAGCACTTAGTGGATTTTCCATACCCCTCAGCAACACAGTTATATCAACATAAGTTTGCAGTGTAGCCCAGGGCTTAGAAAAGTTAGATGTCTTCAAGTTGGCTGGGCCTGATGTAATACATCCTAGAATACTTAGGAATTGGCTGAAGAGATCTCTCAGCCATTAGTTATCTTTGAGAATTCATGGAAGAGAGGAGAGAGATGAGAGAACTGGAAAAGGGCAAGTACAGTATCTATAAAAAGGGGAATAAGGACAACCCAGGGAATTATAGACCAGTCAGCTTAACTTGGTTGTCCAGAAAGATAATGGAGCAAACAATCAATTTGTAAGCACCTAGAACAAAATAAGGTAGTAAGTAACAGTCAACATGGATTTGTCAAGAACAATTCACGTCAAACCAACCTAATAGTCTTCTTACTGGATAAGCAGCCTTGTGGATGGGGGTGGGGAGAAGCACTAGATGTCATACATCTTGACTTTAAAAAGGCTTTTGATATTGTCTCACATGACCTCCTCAAAAACAAACTAGAGAAATATAACCTAGACAAATCTATTATAAAGCGTGTACACTTCTTTGGGGCAGCTTGTGTTTTTGCTGTATTTTTATAGCACCTAGCACAATGAGGTCTTGATCCATGACTAGGACTTCTATGCTTTATGGTAATACAAACAAAAAACCAGTAAGCACCATCATCACTACATTTCCCAATTATGAATATCTTTCTCAATGTTTTCTGGAATGAAATTTTCCATATTGGTTTCAACCCAAAGGTGGATATTTTGGTAAGTTTGAGCAAAACTAAGTTAGGTTTGTTTGTTTTTTAGCTGAGAAATGTAAGCACTGAAAAAAACAAATAAAAAAAACAAAAACAAAAACAAAAACAAAAACAAAAACAAAAACAACAAAAACAAAAACAAAAACAACAAAAACAAAAACAAAAACAAAAGCTCCCTTCCCCCATGTATTCTGATTGAATTTTGTAGCTTCTGCCTTCTTTGCATTAGACGAATGCACATACAAAAATCTAACATCTTTTTTTAATATTGATCATTGACAAAGGAACAATTGAAGTTTGAAGGAAATCTTCTTGATCTGTGGCTTACATTCTTTACCCAAAAACACCTCAAAAATAGATTCTCAGTGTATTTAAGGATTGGTCCCCTGGATCTCTTTAAAAGCAGATAAGAGCTACTAAATTGTATTAGATTGTGTTATAGCTCAGTAGGCCAGATTCATCCTTTCTATAAATCTATTGACTTCAATGGAATTTAGAAATTAGGAATTTAATTTGGTCCTATGATCATACTAATTCTTTAGAAAGAAAAATTTCACTTGTATTCAAGCTCATATATGTAACATTCAGAAGTCATTCCACAATTCACAGTACTCGTTTGCTAAGATATATCAAAAGAAAATATGTACCACCTCTTTATTTTAGAAGAGCCCTGCTATTACAATTTACTAAACAATGAATAGTAAAGCTATTCTTTGTCAAAGATGTCCTGTGCCATCATGTGTTTCCATGTATTAAAATCTAATTATTCTAAACAATTTCTTGACAAGATATACAGAGAAGCACTTTGCATTACTCTGGCTTTAGAAGGTCAGTATTAATTCCTGACCTTGATATTTCTTCTGTGTTCTAGAAATGGCACAAGACAAGCTGTTATTGTGTAACCTTGAAATAAGGTTATATAAATATTTTTGAAATTATCTGCTGTTTTTATAGCAATGGTTTCTTCACTTTTAAGTAAATTTTGCAAATCTGCTTAGAGGATAATAAAACAACTACTGTGTTATTACTGAAGAGAAATATATTTAAAAGGGAAAGAAGGAAGAGGACAAACAAAGGTTACCTTTTCTCCTCTGTTCTGGGTAGCCTCATGAAATGGGCAGTGATTTTCGAGTCCTTCTTCCCACAGTGTTTTGCACCTTTGCATTCTGATGAAAGAGTGGGAGAGATCCCATATGACTTTGTATGCAATTCATCCTCTTTGACAGAGTCATCCGTCCCCTCAAAATGGAGGTTATATCGAGCACCTTCACAACATTTGGAAGAAAACGGTGACCGTCTCAACTCTGGGTCAGCATTCCCTCGCTGAAACCTGTAAGATTTGCTTGGAGCTTTTGATGTGTCAACATCCTCTTGCTCATCAAGAAATTGACTTGTTTCTTCATCAGCTTCTGAGCCCTGGCAGCTATTCTTGGAATTATCTACATCCATTGGTGACTCCGGTTCACTTTCTTTCTCAAAAGCATGCGAATCTCCTGAACTACTTTGATATTTGTTCAGTTTTCCTGGACCTCTGATATCAGATACACAAGTATCACTGCAAACATCTGAAAGTGGGCTTTCTGGAACTACATCCACCTCATCTTGCTCACTAGTCACACAGACTACATGGACAGGATTGCAGCTCTTTAGCTGCTGTGGATTACATGAAGTTACTTTTCCTTCTGTTTCACTGTCTTTTGATGGATGTTTTGTATTTGCCATCTTCACAGACCTGCCTGATGATAATTTCCTGTGAGTCCAATTGTCACTATTTTCTTCACTACCTCTGTGAACCTGCTTGCCAGTTTTGTGCATGTGATCAATATTGGCATTTTTAAACTGATCTCCAGACCGGGTCCCTTTAACAGGCTCTATGTCTGATGACTGATCTCTGCATGGCCCCTCTGCCTCCCATTTACACAGGTTGCCAGTCTGAGGCAGATTTACAAGTTTCGTACTCATTTCCACAGATTTTGTTGGATAGCTTTGTGGACAAATATTCTCTAGCTTTTTAACATCATGCTCACACAAGTTATCCTTTTTAACAGAAGTCATCTTGGGATCTGCTCCCGTGCTATTAGTTTTGCTCTGCAAACTGTGGAAGAAAAGATTTGAAAAGCTGGGTTTAACTGTTTCTTGCAAAATGAAATTCTTATTTGTAGATTTAAAGGCCAGAGGGACTACAACAACCATGTAAGACAAACCACAGAATTTTACCCCAGTAACATCAGCAGTAAAGTCCAATAACTTACAGCTAAACTAGAGTATATCTTTTAAAAAGATAACATGTCTCCCTTTAAAGGTTCAAAGTGAGATGATGAATTAGTTACTTCTCTCAGTCATCTGTTCCAGTGGTTGATTATCCTCACAGTTAAAATGTCACATCTTACTTCCAATTAAATTTTTCTATCTTCACTTTCCAGCCACTGAATCTTGTTATGCCTTTTCTGCCATCTTAAAGACCCTCCTAAATAAGGTCTCTTTTCTGTCAATATAGGTCATTCGAGGCCATGATCAACTCATCTCTTAACCGTGTTTTTGATAATCTAAATACAATATGATTTAACTAGCTCAATTGAAGCTATGTTTCCCAGACCTCAAATCATTTTTGTAGCTTCTCGCTGAACATTCAGCAATTTTGCTACACACGTTTAAAAGTATGGACACCAGAACTGGACATAATAATTTAGTTACTTTCTCGCCAGTGTCATATATACCTCTACTCCTACTTCACATACATCCAGTTTATACATTTATGCATAATAATTCTTGGATGTAGCAGTCCTAAACAGTCTGCAGTTTAATAAAAAGTGATATTTACTAAATGTGTTGTTATTTTACAGCTAAGTTAGTTCTAGACTAAATATTACACTAAGAGTGAACAGAGACATGATCTGCTGATTAAATATCAGGTCTGTGATTCAAAAGATTTAGTTTATATTCCCAGCATGCACCCAAGCAGCAATGAGCAAGTCACTTCACCTTTCTGTGCCTACATGTACTCATCTGTAAATCTGTATAAAAATACATATCTATAGCAGACGTTGTAAAACTAAACAAATGTTTATACAGAACTTTAAGATCTTCATATAGAAGGTTCTATTATAGAATTGTCTATAAGTAACATAGATCAAATGTTAGACAGTAGTTTGTTAGGTTTTTCCTTAATCTTTCATCATCTAAAAGATAAAAAAGGGAAATTACTGATTGTTACAGTTTATAAACTCTTTGACTAAACTCATTTTGATAAGCTACTGAAAGTCAGCAGCCCCCTCAATAAATGATAATATTCTGCTGTTCTTAGAAGATACTATGGATGAATAAATGGATTACTTGTTGTGTACTATGAACTAAGCAATCCAAATAAACAGGATAAATGGGCCACTGCTAAAGACCTGACACTGAAAGCGCAGAAGCTACAAGAACACTAGTTACAACTAAAAAGAGTTTGGTGGCTTTCATCTTACAATATTCACATCTACGTCCATTAATCTGTATACCTACATCAGTTTCTCTACTCATTGAGCACTGCTTTACCGCGTTATATCCGAATTCGTGTTATATCGGGGTAGAGGTGTATTTGTAATAGTGATACTGTCACACCAGCCTATGAATAAGTTTATGAAAGCAAGATTGGGCATTCATACTCAGCAAGGAGAGTATGCTCCAAACTAAACCCAGATGTGAGCAGCTACAACTTGATCACAGTCAATGGAGATGCACCACCTTATATCAGAACTGAATATGATCCTAAAAGCTGTAGGAACAGCAAAACTATTTGCTGAAAACAAGATTACACCAAGAGCTTTGATTTATTAATGCTCTATGTCAGGGGTCAGCAACCGGCGGCACGCGAGCCGATTTTTAGTGGCACTCTGCTGCCAGCCAGGGTCCCAGCCGCCGGCCCCACTCAGCCCGCTGCCGGCCTGGATGAACGGAACCCCAGGCCGGCAGCAGGCTGAGCAGGGCCGGCAGCTGAGACCCCGTCTGGCAGGAGCCGGCAGAAAGAAGGGGTCCCGGCCTCTGGCCCCGTTCAGCCCGCTGCAAGTCTGGGGTCCTGGCCACCGGCCCCCTGCCAGCTGGCTGCCAGCCTGGGATACCAGCTGCCAGCCCCACTCACCTCACTGCACTATTATTTACTTTACATACAATAGTTTAGTTATATAATATAGACTCATAGAGAGAGACCTTCTAAAAACGTTAAAATGTATTACTGGCATGTGAAACCTTAAATTACAGTGAATAAATGAAGTCTTGGCACCCCACTTCTGAAAGGTTGCCAACCCCTGCTCTATGTTATACCAAAATGAAAGCAGAGCCGTATCTACAATAGTCCTACTTCTATTCCGGAATAAAATGATTATGTTAGTAAGTTATAATAAATCTTCTGACACAAATCCTCTTTAGAGACCGTTAAAAGAATTGTTCCATTAATTAAAAAAAAAAAAAAAAAATCTTTCAAGCAGTTTATAGTATAGCTTTTACCTCTTTAACTCAGTTGTCTTGGGTCCTTTATTCTCCATCCAAGTGGTAATTGTCCTTTGTTTGTAAACTGAAAAACCATAATATGTATATTAGGACACAAATTGCAATATTACCAAAAACTACGAAGTTTACATTTTGTATCAGCTACAAGTAAAACATCTAAATTAAGTTTTCATTACCATAACTGCTTCAGGCATCATCCAGACTAACGATGCAATATTACATCATATATAGATTTCACATCTATAATTAGTTCTTGTATTCCCTATAAACTCCTGTTTTGCTTTTAGGATACAGTCACAGGTTTCTTTCCTCCCCTTCCTCCCCATCCCAGGATTATCTGCAAAGCAGGGTAAGTGCATTGGCTACTTAGTATTCACAATGAATACAAAGTAATTGGCTGGACTCAATGGAATGGGTTGGAAAATTACCTTACCCATGCTGCGGCTCTTGATGTATTCACTTCTCAGACATGAAAATTAGATGCTTCTGTATCTTTAGCTATTGATGCCAACATACGCCTTTAGTATATGGGGAAAAAGACACGCTCTGGATCCTTACATAGCAAAATGAAGATAGTCAGTCTTGCTTCTCTTCTGCCACCACTGCTCCAAATAAAACTGTATTGATCAGTGGCTAGGATTAGTCTACTCTTGAAAATTATATTGGCATAGCTCTATCAGGGGTATAAAAAACCACATAGCTATGGCGTAGAAAATTACATAGCTATACCGACATAATCCCCAAAGCAGACGCAGCTACATTGAGAGAAGAGAGTTTCTGACAACTCAGCTAACATTTTGAGGGAGGCCTACCCCAACAGGAAAACCTCTTCTGTCAGTGCAGGCTGCGTCTACTGTATGGGGCTATGCTGACGCAGTCTATGTCGTGCACACATACCCATAAGCAGTGAACACTGACAGACACATTCTAGCCACTGAACTTTCAGAATGTGTGGGGCAGGGAGAGAAGTCAAGAAGGGGTGGAACAAGATCCTCAACACCCCCACTAAGTTGAACTTCCCTTGCTCTACTAAAATTGTATGATCATATTATACTTGACTGATAAAGCCAATTTGTAAACATTGTACAATGAAACTTGGGCCTTGTAATACTGAGAGTATTAAAAATGAGCTGGAGCAGCTTTAGTTTATGCACTCAGTCATTCCAAAGTTCAAAATAGAGAATGCATGTAACTTGCTCATTTCTTTTTTCCTTTGTGAATGTGCAACCCATGCATCCTTTCATACCAGAAAATTTCTTGAAATGTATGTCCAGTTTTAGGAGGGACAGAATTTAAAATTTGTATTTTCAAGTGTATGTAACTGAATGCTACCATTTTTATTGTTATTTTATATTTTAGTATTATACAGGTAAGATAGCACATAAGGAAAGGTAGAAGAGAATCTGTTTTATTAACCAAAATCTTCCAACAAAAATCAGATTTCTAAATCTGAAGTAGAATTTTAAGTTCAAAATATATTAAGGTAATTGACAATCTATATATTTGTCATAACTGGATTGCTGCTGAAAAGCCCCAAATATGATGGTACAAACCAGCAAGACTTAAATCTTCACCTTGATACAATCCACTGCATAAAGCATTTAGTTGAAGCCTTTTAACTAACTGGGCTACTCCAGTAAACAATCTGAAGTTCTGGAGGAATAAAAACCTGCAGAGCAGCCAAGAAACTCAGCAAGTTGCAAGTCACAAAGTTCTTAATTTGTTGGGGTGTAGTACTTTCCCTCCTCTGGCTTCATTTCTACTCTGTCTGTATCCCTGTCTTTTTCTTTTCATTCACCTCTACAACAACCAAATCTCATCACTGCAATGGCCTCCAATGTTTAAGTCTCACAGTCATTACTTCCTGTAATCCCCATGGATGAACATGATTTGGATGATCAGATCTGGATGAACATGAGAAACTTTTGGCTATTTAAACAGATGAATTCCTTATAATTTAACATAAGCATTGCTCTCCATTAAATTCATCACGCAGATAGCACTTTAAATATTTGAAAAGTGGTCAGTTTTCTAACTAGGTTAACTGATGCTCTCAATGTACATCCAGCAAAACTATTTTATGAAAGATTATAAAAAGAATCAAATCTTAACAAGTCTAACTCCACGAAAAAAGGGGGAAAATTAACTGTTTCTATAGGCAAGATGGTGACAAGTAGGGAGTAGTAGTGAAGACACCATTTGCCCTGTTTATTTAAAGTACACTGTTACCTCGATATAACGTGACCCGATATAACACGAATTCGGATATAACGAGGTAAAGCAGTGCTCCGGGGAGGGGCTGCGCACTCCAGTGGATCAAAGCAAGTTCAATATAACGCAGTTTCACCTATAACGCGGTAAGATTTTTTAGTTCCTGAGGACAGCGTTATATCGAGGTAGAGGTGTACATGAAAGCAAACAAAACAATCAGAAGACTGAACAACATACTTGTCTCTGTGCACTTAGTACAATCTTGGCTTCTCCGATGGACATGGGGGTGGGGGAAATCACAGTTACACACACATACAGGGAAAGGCTTCTCCCCCCACACCAAGTCAAACAGGAGACGAAAAACAACCACAGAAAGAGATACACAGAAGAAGGTTAAAAGGAGGCGGGTGGCACAAACCTTTGTTCCCCACCGTGGCTGCCAAGCTTTGGCTACTACCGCTGCTTCTGGGCCCTCGTTCCCGGGGGAGAGGGGGAGGAGGCGGAGGCTGCAGTGTCCCTTTTCTGTCCAAGGAAGGGGGCTGCTCTTCCTCCGAGCCGCGGCTGGGGGAAGCGGGGGGGCCCAACCTGACTCTCTTCCTGGGGGTTTCACACTCAGCCCCTGCACTCATGCTTAGGAGACCCCCCCCGCTCCGCGCACCCCAAACGCGCTGCGGCGCTGGGCTCACCAGGGAGGAGAGGCAGCCCCCAAAGGAGAGACGGCAGGGGTCCTTCCCCTCCACATCCTCCTGCTGCCGAAGGCGCGTGGGGGGGCGGGAGCAGCTCGCCCGGCTCTCCCGCACCCCAAACCTTCCGGGAGCAGTGAGCGGACAAGGAACAGGGACCCACACGGGGGCTGGACTCAGGCCAATGGGGGAGCAGGGGCCGCGGCCACACACCTCAAAATGTCTCCCCCTCTCCCCATAGCAACAGTTCCTCCGTCGCCCCGCCTCCTTGGACCGTAAAGCAACATGTCCCGGTCCGTCGTAAAGCGGAACAGGAGACGTGAAAGCTGCGGCGCTAAGTACTCGCTTTACGGCAGCAGTAGCAGCGGGCGAGGGAGGGGGCGCCGGGGAGGTTGTTCGTTGACTCGGTCAGGGCCAGGCCCTGTCCAAAGGCGGCTACATGGAGGGCGGCGGTGGCAACTCGAAGGGCTCAGGCCTCGGCAGCCTGTTCGGTGCTGGAGGAGCCGGGGGCCCGGGCTATTCCCACGCGGACCTGGCCGGGGTGCCGTGTGAGTATCCGCCGGCCGGGCCCGGCCTCCTGCCCTTCCCGCCACGCTCGGCCGGGGGCTCCCGCAGCCCGTGCGCCCAGCGGAGCTCCCCCTCCCCCCGCTCTTATATCCCCGGGGACGGGCGGGACTCGAGGCCACGGGGCAGAACCGGGGCACGCGGGCGGGGATAGAGGAGGGCTCTAGTAAGGGGGAAATGGGGAAGCTGGCGGTGCAGTAACCGCGAGAACATCCCCAGTAACCCTCCCGCGGGGGGGGCGGGCCGCCAGCACCGGTACCTGAAACTGACTCGAGCCCTGAGAAGCAGCTAGCACCAGTCACGCGGGTTGCACGGGTACCGGGCGGGGTGAGCGGCCCTCTGCGGAATCCGAGCCTTGTGCAATCGCAGAGGAGCCAGTGCCTGTGTAGGGGGAGCGTCAAGAGCCGGCACGCAATCGAGGGTGTGAGCTGAGGCCCTGGCCACTTTAATTATCTCTCAGTGTTTCCATCCGCTATTACTAGCATGGTGCCTGAGCGGGTGGCCAGTATTTATTCATACAAGCTGCTTTTGGCACAGAAACATGAAAGTGATCACATCCTTGCTGGGAGTGATAAGCAGATAAGGGGGCCTTGCTTAGTTTAAGAAAAATTTCAGTTTGAGCTGACCTATACAAGACTTCATATATATAGTTGAATGAATTTGACAGTTAACTATGACTTAAGCAATTGGCTCTATAGTAAACTTTTAATTACTTATCTTAGGGAGTCCACAGGTTGATTTTTGGACAAAATATCATCCTGCCCATCTCAGCCTGGCTGTAGATTTAAAGAATAAAATTAATGTGTAACGTTTGCACTTAAGAATAATCTATACAACTTGTACCAGTCTGTCTATAGATAAATTGATTTACAAAAACGTTTACAAAGGTAGGTAAGTATCATCATCCCATTTCACAGATGGGGAAATGGAGGCAGAAGTTAAGTGACTTTCTAAGGTCACACCGTATGTCAGTGGTGGAGTAGAGAATAGAACCCAGGTTTCCCAACAACCACTTCCTTGATCATGGTGTTTGTCTCCTCCATGTCATGCAGTATATTATTACTGTAGAAATGTGTATGTACTAGAGAAATCAAATAATAGTGATGACCGTTTTAATTACCTGAAACATGGATTTTAAATGACCGGATCAAAATAACTACTACCCTCTTTCCTCAACCATCTTCCCATCACCGTTTCTGTCTCAGTCTTGGAGATATTGCTCATACTGATTTCAGTAACAAAGTTCTTTTTCTTCCTCATTCAGTAACTGGAATGAGCCCTTTGTCTCCCTATTTAAATGTGGATCCCAGATATTTAATACAGGTAAGAAGCATGTTTCTATTTTGATCCTATTAAGTCAGTTATCTTAAATGAGTCACTGTTTCCCTTGTGTAGAGCTGCTTTTCCTAAAGTAAAGAGGTCTGATTTTTCTCTTCTATATCAGCGACAAATTGAACTAAGCAGAAAACTTAAAACTTAATATGGTTCCATACAAATTTTATACTATTGATCACTTGAAGTCTGAGAACTGAGTTTCAGCACAGTACTTAGTACAACTTCTTGATGTCATAGTGCCTGAGAGGAGAAATCCAGTTTAGGGACAGAGTGTGAATTAGTCCAAATTAGAAATGGAATTTCTAGAATCTTAAGTCATGCTTCCTTCCAGGTCAAGATCTAGTGCCCCACAAGGGATGTATCAGTTGTGAAACTGATATAACTTAGAGAATTTTTCACTTGACCAGAGCTCGGAGAGCCGTTGCCCTTTGCTGGATCCTACACCCAAGAGGAGAGAGCACCCACATCAGAATTAGTTTAGTTTAAAAGTATCCCTTATAAAATAACTCACAGCTGACTTATGAAACAATAGTGTTTATAAGAAAAATGTTTTGGGAATATCCAAATATTTTAGTGTACAAGGGCAGTGTAGACTTGATGTCACCTCAAAATGCTCAACTGAGTACAACATACTTCTCAACTAAAACCACTAATATTACTAAATTAAATATAGCTTTAAGAAAGCAGGATTATTTTTAAGCTAAAAATTGTCTGCAAAATTAATCTTGCAGAAAGTTAACATAAGAATGGCCATACTGGGTCAGACCAAAGGTCCATTAAGCCCAGTATCCTGTCTTTGGACAGTAGCCAATGCCAGGTGCTTCAGAGGGACTGAACAGAACAGGTAATCATCATCAAGTGATCCATCCCCTGTTGCCCATTCCCAGCTTCGCTATTATATTTAATCTGCCCGAGATCTAGGTAATATGCAAATTCTGTAGACCATCAGAAGATAAAATCAAACTAAACAATTACAGAAAACCTCATTTGCTTCCCAGTTTCATCCAGTTGTATTAAATATGGCAAAAATATCCCAAAGAAGATAGCTCCTTCTTTATGTCCTCAATTTTGAACAGATGTTTAGTACAAATAGCTTGTAGTATGCTCTTAATAAAGACACTTTGTCACATCTAAAATAGCTAGGAGCTTTGCGGGTCAGGGGAGGGAACTGCTACTTAAGGAAATCTGTTTGGCTAAACAAGTACAGCAGTATGTGTTACTCTTCTGATCTAGCACCAGTCTTTTATTTTGCATGAGTGTTAACACGTGCTCACTCTTAAGATAGCAAAAGTAACAACTCTCTTCAAAAGAGCTTCCATTCAGTGAGTTTGGGAATTGCAAAGGTTTCAGGAGGCACACAATAAATGTTCTGTAACCTCAGTGGTGAATCAAACTTAATTTAAGTAAGAGAAAACAACACTTGTATTCTATTCAAAGATTTTATTTAAAAGTAAAAACCTGTAGTGTATAAACCAATAGAAATAGTACTTGACTTCTTACTTCCTCTTCATCTGTTATATCGACATATCTAGGGTAGTCAATCATCTTGAATTTGGAAAATCCTAGAAGTCTTTACACCTACTGCCAGGCCCACGACTGGCAGATTTGCCTTGGTTATCTGCTCCTGGGGGAATTCTGCGCCACTGTGGATGCGCAGAATTCATGTCTCCTACATATTTCCTTGCTTCCCCGCAGAAAAATTACTTTGACAGGGAAGCCACAAGAGCGGTCATGCGACTCTCCCCAGCAGTATGTTTTGGGTGCCCAGGGCAGCTGGCAGAGAGGTAAATCACTGTGGGGCAGGGGTTGGGACTGGGGAAGACCCGGCTGGTGGCTCCTACCCTGCCCTGGGCTCAACTGCTAGTCCTGGCTGGACTGGGGAGGATGGGAATTCCTCTTCCCCTGCACAGCATCCAGGGCTGGGTCAGACCCACCTCCAGATTTCTCCCCAGGCTGCAGGAAGCTCTGAAAACTCCCTCTTCCCTGCACCCATTGCTCCTCAGCTGCAGGGGGAGGGATCACTGTATGGGGAGCTGCTCCCCCATCCGCCTAGCCCCCATGCATCCAGACCCTCTCCTACCTAGATTCTCCTGCCAAGCCTCACTGCACCCAGAACCTCTCTGCAGAGCCCCAGTCCCCCTGCACCACCTCTACGAGCCACCTGCACCGGGATCCCCACCCCACTGAGCCCCAAACAGCTGTACCCGGATCCCCACCCCACTGAGTCCCACTCCCCCAGCATCTGGGCCCCCCCACTGAACTCTCTACACCCAGACCCCCCCCCGCTGAGCCCCAACCACCTTCACCCCCCTGCAGCGTCCCTTTACCATTGCACCCAGAACTTCCCCCCCACCCCCCGTACGCCCGCACCTGGATCCCCCACTGAGCCACCTACATCCAGATTGCCCCACACAGAACCCTTTCAACCCACACGTGGATCCCTCCCTACACTAAGTCCCTCCACACTTGGATCCTGCCTGCTCACACCTGGTGCACCTGTCACAGAGGGGCAGGGCCCTGGGGTGTTTCTGGGGCAGGCCCGGTCCTTGCACTGTGTCAGGGTTGGGTGCAGCCTCACGGCTGAGCCAGTGTCTGGGGAGGGGGAAGCTGCAGAGTGAGCTCCCACCTCTATGCAGCTAGTAGCCTGTGCTCCCCAATGCTATGCTGGAGCCTCCACATTTATTTGACAAATAAAATTTGCAGAATTTTAAATTTTTGCGCATATTTATTTTTTTGGTGCAGAATGCCCTCAGGAGTAGTTATCAGTCCATATTGTGTTGCAGAAACTCACTTCAGAAAACTCAATTCAAAGTGTTGATGCAAAGATTCAGCAAAGAAGGAAGAAATGTTTTCTTCAGATGTCTTCTTCTCTCCCCTTTCCCTTGAAAAGTAAGGATTCTACACTGACTTCCTTAGTTCTCAACAAATGTTGTTGCTTTGATATAACAAACAATATTAATTGAGAGAGTAGCATCATGAATCCACTGGATTGGTGCTATGCCCCCAGCTTTGGAACAGTCTCTGGGAGGAATCCCTTCAGTATGCCAGACCCCCCAAGGAGACTCATTCTTCCTTCAGAGTAAGGCACCGGGCCTCACCACCTCCTAAGACTGAACATCTGTGGCTCCAGCACTCATGTTTCACGCTGTGAGCTCTGTTCAGCAAATCCAACTGCGATAGACTCCTGGTAGAGACTTGTATATTCAGGGATTAACACACCTCACCAAGCATCTGCAGTGACCCTCAAATGGCATTGTCAAAGCAGTAGGGTTTATTAGTCAACTGGAACACAGCATAGGAAGCCCTTAGGGAGGGGGGAGAGATAGCTCAGTGGTTTGAGCATTGGCCTGCTAAACCCAGGGTTGTGAGATCAATCCTTGAGGGGGCCACTTAGGGATCTGGGGCAATCAGTATTTGGTCCTGCTAGTGAAGGCAGGGGGCATAGTGAGCCCCATGTTCAGACTCTGGGCTTGTCTGCACTGGCAATTTACAGGGCTGCAACTTTCTCCCTCAGGGGTGTGAAAAAACACGCCCCTGAGTACAGCACATTTCAGCACTGTAAAGCACTAGTGTAGACAGTGCACCAGTGCTCGGAACTATGCCCCTTGTGGAGGTGGGTTTTTTAGAGCACTGGGAGAGCTCTCTCCCAGCGCTCTGCTGCAGCAGCGCTTTAGCGTTGCCAGTTTAGACTAGCCCTCTGTCTCTCTCTCTCTCTGTCTGACCTTGATCTGTTCACAGGTGAGAGCCCAGACTCCTTCCAGCAGCTAGCTCTTATCCTCTCACTTCACACCTTCTCGGTCCTTTGTTCTCAAGATGGGGGATTCTGCTCAGCTTTCCTGTTGAGAGGTGGGAAGATCCATTTCCCTTTGGGTCATTGGTTGCTAGGTGTTAACATCCTGGTGATTTGGCTTTGCCATTGTCTTTCCAGATTCTCTATTGATAAAGGGTCTGCCTGACCAATCTTTTTTTAAATGATCCATTCAAACTCAGGGTACATCTTCACTACCCACCGTATTGGCGGGTAGCAATCGATTTATCTGGGATCGATATATCGCGTCTCGTTAAGACGCGATATATCGATCCCCGAACACGCTCACCGTTGACTCCGGAACTCCACCAAAGCGAGCAGCGGTAGCGCAGTCGACGGGGGAGCCGCGGCCGTCGATCTCGCGCCGTGTGGACCCCAGATAATTCGATCCAAGATACTTCGACTTCAGCTACGCTATTCGTGTAGCTGAAGTTGCGTATCTTGGATCGATTTTCCCCCCCCCCAGTGTAGACCAGCCCTCAGACCGGTAGGCATATTCATACCCATCTCTTAGGCTATGGCTACACTGGCGCTTTACAGCGCTGCAACTTTCTTGCTCAGGGGTGTGAAAAAACACCCCCCTGAGCGCAGCAAGTTACAGCGCTGTAAAGCGCCAGTGTAAACAGTGCCCCAGCGCTGGGCTGTAAACTAATCCCCTCGTGGAGGTGGAGTACCTGCAGTGCTGGGAGAGCTCTCTCCCAGCACTGGCGCGCGACCACACTCGCACTTCAAAGCGCTGCTGTGGGAGCGCTCCCGCGGAAGCGCTTTGAAGTTTCGAGTGTAGCCACGGCCTTAGCCTGCCCTGAGAGCAAACAGTCCTCTTTCCACCACTGGGTAGCCAGCACAATATAGGGGAAACCGAGATACACATAGGATTAATAAAAATATAGAAGATTCCCACTTTGTCACAAGTAGAAGCTAGCCTACCCTAACTCTGAAGTAAAAGACCATACTTCATTTAGATATTCAGAATGCAAAGTTAAAACATCTAAACTGCAGCAAAATAAAAGATTTTTACTAAAATATTTATGCTGAGAGCAGAATGAACATTTGGAAATCTCAGAAAAGTAGCATCTAAGCGACTGCACTAAACAAACACCATCACCTCACATGGCCAAAAAGGGGAGAGGGAGGGAAAAATCACAATTCAAAACCCAGAGAGCGCATTGGTTATTTGGCATCTGCAAATTGGATGCCTTTGACTTCATGTCAGTATAGATACTGGGTCAGCACCAGTTTAAAAAAAATTAATTGAAAAGCTCTGAATAAAGCTTAACTTTGCTATGGATTGAAAGTTTGTCAGTTTTCCACTTTCATTGTAGATATTTTATTTACTGAAATGTGATTAACTATGAGCTGTTGCAGGAAGAGATTACAGGACAACATTGTTACAGCAATAGTACACAAGGGATATTTTCTAGTATGATCTTGACAAACTAGCACGCTGCATCTTCTCTACTCTTTTGTATCATTTTGTTCTTCAGTTCTTATAACGCAGAACTAAAACTGAAGGATTATGGAGACTGCCTTTGCTAAAATACCACAAAAATTAAGTGAATGCAGTATGATCTGAGATTGTAGAAAACCTAGACAATATGCTTTGTTTATAAACTATAAAGTTGAGTGCCAGGATATTTCTTACCTCTTTAGACCATTCTTAATTCAGCCACAAACTGATGCAGGTTGCTGCCCACTAATGTCCTCTTCATCTGAATTATTATATTAAAAATCAGTAGGCTGGGCCTAGCCTCTGAGCTTACAGGTAGGTTTATTGAAACTATATTTCAAGATAATTGGTTAAATATTCTACAATATCAGTATGGCAAATTAATAATGGCTAACATGCCTAATTGCTTAAGAAATGAGAGCCTACTCTTAGAAATTAGTAGGGAAAAATGAATTTAAACACACTTATACTATTTAGGTGTCAAGGTGTATGAGTGTGGCTATCTTTCATTTTGTAATTCATAGTGTGCTCAATAACATGACTGTCAGAATTTTCTAGAATTTCATCCAGTGTCCCCAGTGATTTTAGGGAATAGTGAAGTTGAGAATTGTTTGGATTCCAACAGAATAGACAGGGGAAGGAGATTTTTTTTTTTTAAATGTTGCTTTCTGACATAAGATTTAGCAGAGACTTAGGGTATGTCTACACCCAGCCGCTAGTTCGGCGGCTGGCAATCGAAGTTCTGGGTTCGACTTATCGCGTTTTGTCTGGATGCGATAAGTCGAACCAGGAAGTGCTCGCCGTCGACTGCGGTACTCCAGCTAGACGAGAGGAGTACCGCGGAGTCGACGGGGGAGCATGCCTGCCGCGTGTGGACCGAGGTAAGATCGAACTAAGGTACTTCGAACTTCAGCTACGTTATTCACGTAGCTGAAGTTGCGTACCTTAGTTCGATTTGGGGGGTGAGTGTAGACCAAGCCTAATCTATACAGAGAAGTTGAACTAGAGGTGTGACATTAAATTGATTAAGTTACCCAGTGCAATTATGTGTGGATGATTACGGCAGTTTGTCTGGTTTATCTGTTTAGTTTGCACCTATGCATTTCAGGTGCAAGCTAAATGGATATAAACAAAGTTTAAATTAGTGTAAGAGTGTCCAATCACAAAATTGCGCTGGTTTAACTAAATCAGTTTAATGTCACATCTTTAGTTGAACTGGTGCAACTTTATGCATGGACCAGGCCTGAAGTCTGTTTTTGTTTTTTGTTTTTTTGCCAAGTCTACCCATTCTGATTGAACGAACTGTAAAATTACTAAACTTCTGGAGTACAGATATCTTTGAACCAAGCAAGACATTTTCTTTCGGACAAGTCATAATGTTGGAAAAAGACAAAAGAAAATTTCCATAGATTTTGTACAAACAGTACATTTAATATCAAGTGCTACAGCCACACTGTTAGGGAATATTGTGAATTCCAAACCAGAATCACCTTATGATCTATCTTTGGCAAAGGAGGAGTTTGCTAGAAAAAATATGCAGATGTTGATTGCTTTGCTGTCCCACATCTGATGTGTTGAGAACAAAAGTGGAAGCTGTTAGATGCCACATCTAGTGTCTAGAGTGAAGAAGGAAACTTCTACCTTAAAGAAAAACTTACCACAGAAAATATAAATTACCAAGGAAGATTCAATATTGACTCTCAAAAAATACGGAACTGTGAAACTACAATTTTCCTTTTTCAAATGTTAATTGGATATAGGGTAGATATTGTGCTAGACTTGTAAACTGCATAACAAATTATAAAAAAAATCTATCTTCTGAATTCTTTTATTATTGATGTGCGTGCTCCAGAGAAGCAGCTGTCATGTTGCTTTCTTCTTCCATCTCACCTTGGCAGGTCTGCATGATAAAGCCAAACAAACACTGTAATTGACCTACCTACACCCACATTTTGGCCAGGGCCAGCTCCAGGGTTTTGGCTGCCCCAAGCAGCCAAACAAAAAAACAAAAACAAAAAAGTCGCGATCTGCAGCGGCAATTCGGCAGGAGGTCCTTTGCTCCGAGCAGGAGTGAGGGACCGTCCGCCGAATTGCCACCGAACAGCCAGATGTGCCGCCCCTCTCCGAAGTGGCCGCCCCAAGCACCTGCTTGGTAAGCTGGTGCCTGGAGCAGGCCCTGATTTTGGCATTACAATTGGTTGCCATTGATGTACAGCAGATTCATCTGGAAAGATAATCAGAAACACCTCTGTGGAAAGACTTGTGGATTTCTTTGTGCATCACTCTTTGCACATTTTTAATGCTTAACCACCAATAGCTTTGTATTCCTTGCCCCTTAGCATCCTCAGAATAGATCTCTTATACTGCTCTAAGGGATTCTTTATAGTAACTATAAAAGTAGTAGAAAAAGAAAATGAACGCTGTATTATGTTGGTATGCATTTAATCGGAGAATGCATAGATGCTTTCAGAGGCATATGTAATAAACAAACATCGTACAAATGATTAATGAATGCATACTGAGTTTCTTGACTTTTTCACTTCATATTGAGTTAGCTGGAAATACTAGTCTAGGAAGAGAATCTCATCCACTTGCATATTTAAAATATCCCTTTTTTAGAATTTGTAATTAATCTATTCCATCTGAATACTTTTCTGTAACATAATTCGTGAGAAGCAAGAGTATTACTGATTTTTTTTCCTCTGTGGTGTTCAGCAGCATTTATATGGAAGTGTTTTTGTTTTTTAACCTTAGTATAGTTAAGCCAACAGAGAGAATTTGAGATGTGTCTGAAACCATGCCTATTTGGAAAGTACAAATGTATAAACACTTACCTTTTCTTCTGTTTCAGGATACAGATGAGTTTATCTTACCTACAGGAGCAAACAAAACTCGGGGAAGGTTTGAGCTGGCCTTTTTTACCATTGGAGGGTGTTGTATGACAGGTATATGGGACTATTTACTGTATATCTTAATGCAAGATTGATGTTACTGTATTAAATCCCAAGTACATGAGACACAATAAAACTGAAGAGATGTTGTCCTATAGTTTTTTTTGTTTGTTTTTTCCCCCTGCAGACTGTATATGTATTTACATATGCAATGGCTACCTGACTCTTGTCTGTAGACTTACAAGATTGGGAATGAATGTGTTTGTCCATTTACTGTATTGTTGATAAAGTAATGGCTAGTGTTATGATTCACTAGGGGCTGCATTTGGTGCACTGAATGGTCTGCGGCTGGGATTGAAGGAGACACACAGCATGGCCTGGTCCAAACCTAGAAATGTACAGTAAGTATATAAATGTACCCACAAATGTATACTTTCACCCCATCGTTATTAGAATGGCTCAAAGCTAACTGAGTATATTACAATAACAAAACTAAAGTACATTTGCTTCTTCTGCGGGGCAAGTTGTACAAAGAGTAAATACAGTATTAGGTTAATTGAGTTGTGAAATGTCTTGGTTAATCTGTTAAGTGCTGATTTTACTTTTTTAATGAGCTTTGGTGGTGGTGTTTGACCATTCTCAAAGGGGTATGGAAAGAGAATAAGTGAAGCATTAATCATTCCCTGGATGCTTATTGAAAACCCACCTATTTCTTTGTTTTTCTTCTTATCTGGAACAGAGTACTCTTTCTTCAGTACTCCCAGCCTTTGCAGGATCAGGCAGGGAGAGAGTTAGGCTATGGCCTTGGCTACACTGGCGCTGTACAGCACTGCAACTTGCTGCGCTCAGGGGTGTGAAAACGCCCCACCCCCCCCCCGAGTGCAGCGCTGTAAAGCGCCAGTGTAATCAGCGCCTGCAGCGCTGCAAGCTACTCCCCTCAGAGAGGTGGAGTACTTACAGCGCTTCAAGAGCTCTCTCGCAGCGCTGGTGGCGCGACTACACTCGCTCTTCACAGCGCTGCCGCAGCAGCGCTGTGAATTGCCAAGTGTAGCCAAGGCCTATGTCTACACTACAGAGACTATGTTAGCATAGCTATGCTGGCATAGCGCCCAAGTGTAGAGACAGCCTATGCCAAAAGGAGCAGTTTTTCTTCCGGTGTAGGAACACCACCACTCCAAGTGACGTTGTCTATGTAGACAGAAAGAACAGGAGTACTTGTGGCACCTTAGAGACTAACAAATTTATTAGAGCATAAGCTTTCGTGGGCTACAGCCCACTTCTTCGCATGCATATAGAATGGAACATATATTGAGGAGATATATATATACACACATACAGAGAGCATGAACAGGTGGGAGTTGTCTTACCAACTCTGAGAGGCCAATTAAGTAAGTGGAAAAAAAACTTTTGAAGTGATAATCAAGATAGCCCAGTACAGACAGTTTGATAAGAAGTGTGAGAATACTTACAAGGGGAGATCCATTACAAACATTGAATCTCTCAGCCATTCCCAGTCCTATCAAGCATTCTTAAAACTACAATACCCACCTGCTGAAGTGAAAAAACAGATTGACAGAGCCGAGTACCCAGAAGTCACCTCCTACAAGACAGGCCCAACAAAGAAAATAACAGAACACCACTAGCTGTCACCTTCAGCCCCCAACTAAAACCTCTCCAGCGCATCATCAAAGATCTACAACCTATCCTGAAAGATGATTCCTCACTCTCACAGATCTTGGGAGACAGACCTGTCCTCGCTTACAGACAACCCCCCAACCTAAAACATATACTCACCAGCAACCACACATCACTGAACAAAACACTGACCCAGGAACCTATCCTTGTAACAAAGCCCGATGCCAACTCTGTCCACATATCTATTCAAGTGACATCATCATAGGACCTAGTCACATCAGCCATACCATCAGGGGCTCGTTCACCTGCACATCTACCAATGTGATATATGCCATCATGTGCCAGCAATGCCCCTCTGCCATGTACATTGGCCAGACCGGACAGTCTCTACGCAAAAGAATTAATGGACATAAATCTGACATCAGGAATCATAATACTCAAAAACCAGTGGGAGAACACTTTAACCTGTCTGGCCATTCAATGACAGACCTGCGGGTGGCTATCTTACAACAGAAAAACTTCAAAAACAAACTCCAAGGAGAGACTGCTGAGCTGGAATTAATATGCAAACTAGATACAATCAATTTAGGATTGAATAAGGACTGGGAATGGCTGAGCCATTACAAACATTGAATCTATCTCCCCTTGTAAGTATTCTCACACTTCTTATCAAACTAACTGTACTGGGCTATCTTGATTATCACTTCAAAAGTTTTTTTTCCCACTTACTTAATTGGCCTCTCAGAGTTGGTAAGACAACTCCCATCTGTTCATGCTCTCTGTATGTGTGTGTATATATATCTCCTCAATATATGTTCCATTCTATATGCATGCGAAGAAGTGGGCTGTAGCCCACGAAAGCTTATGCTCTAATAAATTTGTTAAGGTGCCACAAGTACTCCTGTTCTTTTTGCAGATACAGACTAACACGGCTACTACTCTGAAATATGTAGACAGAAATGCTCTTCAGTCAGCATAGCTGCATCTATGCTGGGATTTTTATTGGCATCATTATGTTGGTCAGGGATATGTCTTTTTTTTTTTTCACCCTCCTGACAGACATAGCTGTCCCAATATAAGTTTTAAGTATAGACCCAGCCTCAGAATAGAATCAGTCTCTATGCCAGCACAGAAAGCAAACAGCTGAGTCCACCTAGATTATTTTTTTTTCTGCGGGGGCAGGAGGAAGTTCCACTGTGGGAAAGTCCAAGGCACAAAATTTGTTCTGGGGTGCTGTTACTCCTGAGATCCCTGGCACTCATCTCACCTTACAGTGTGGCACATGCTATATTCTTTCCAAGTCTCTAGATTAAACTCCAGAGGCAGGGGAGGGAGGGGGAGCCTGCACGCTGAGTCCTCGCTCCTCCCCTGCCTCCTGCCCGCAGCAATCAT